>NC_034598.1:48393353-48418698 GCF_900095145.1 Mus pahari
GGGAGAGAGAGAGAGAGAGAGGGAGAGAGGGAGAGAGAGAGGGGAGAGAGAGAGAGAGAGAGAGAGAGAGAGAGAAACCCGATTTTGTGCCCCACATGGAGACCGAGACAAACGGATCTCTGTGAGTTCGAAGACAACCTGTACTTTTGAACGCATTCCAGCCAACAAGGGCTGCATTATGAGATGTTTCCAAAAAGCAGGCGGGCGTGCTGGAGAAAGAGCGCAAGCTGCTCTAGCAGAAGACCAGAGTCAGCTCCAGCACTCAAGTCAGGCTCACGACCGCCTAGAACCTCAGCTCCGGGGCACCTGCTGCTTCTGTGAAAACTTACAGACACGCAAACCCACACACCATTTAAAATAAAATACATTCTTCTTCTTCTTTTAAAGACTCCCGGGTTTTGCTTTTTAAAACAGACTCTCTTGTCCAGGTGGAATTTTAATCTCACCCAAGAGGTGGTGAAAACTGTGAGTGAAAGGTAAGAAAATCCGTAGATCAGAAACATCACCAGTTCCGGCCTGCGGAGTTTAAACCAGGAACTTCGGGAAAGTGGTGCAGCCGCCCCTCCGCTCGCCCGCCCAGGGCGGGGCCTCTGAGGCGGGAGCGCGGTGGTCTGGTCCGCCCTCGTGACGTGAACCAATCGGAAGGGCGGGAGGCGGGGCCAGGGAAACGCGGGAAGGAGGGGCGGGGTCTCGGATGGCCGTCTGGAGCAGTGGGGGAGGCGGCAACATTGTTTCAAGTTGGACAAATTGTCAAGGGCTGAGCTCTCCTTGCGTTCGATCCCGAGCTGGGGCTGCGGTGCTCACCCGGGCCCCCACGTCCTCCGCTCCGAGTGTCGGGCCCGCTTTCGTCAGGGTTCCCGGGCCCCGCTCCCGGGGGCCTGAGCCGCCTCACTAGCGCTCCATGGAGAACTTCCAAAAGGTGGAGAAGATTGGAGAGGGCACGTACGGAGTGGTGTACAAAGCCAAAAACAAGTTGACGGGAGAAGTTGTGGCGCTTAAGAAGATCCGGCTCGACACGTGAGTGGCCTCCGGAGCCGGAACTCCTTTGCCCCGACCTCTTGGCTGTCCCCCTCCCAACCCCCTACCCCAACAGGCGGGTAGCGTCCCTCCCCGGACCGGAAGGTAGCGGGGAGGGAGGGACTCGTGAAGCGAGCGGTGGGTTGGCCGACGGTGGAGGCTCTACCGGAGGAGACTGTCCGGGGCTAGGATCCAGGGGAAAGTTTTCTTGTCGTGCTCCACCCGGTGTGCTCCCAAACCTGCAAGCCGAGAGACTTGGGAAGAGAAAGTTGTGGGGTGGGAGCCCGGGTAGGGGTCCGGGGCTGTTCGTGGAGTTGGGTTATGTGGTAACCAGAAGAAAGTTCCTTTCTGAATGGAGAGCTATCCTCACTGCTCCAGCACCATACTTAGAACCCTCACCCTCTTTCAAAAGAATGGCAGTTGAGACTCACTGGCCCTCTGGGGAGGCTGGGAGCTACTCTCACCCCCCTCCCCTATTACCTTTCCTCTGCTTTTCATTCACCTGGAGGCTCTTCTTACCTTACACTGGAAAAAGAGGAAATAGTGGCCTTAAATATGTCTAAAAGCCACACCCTAACCACCCAGGAATTAACTCCTGACAGCACCTCTCCTTTCTGCCTTCCTAAGAGGGTTGGGGGTTGTGTATCCCTGAGGGAATGATGTTTGTAACCATATTCTTGTCTCTGTTTTCCCAACCTCTCCAAGTGAGACCGAAGGTGTACCCAGTACTGCCATCCGAGAGATCTCTCTCCTTAAGGAACTTAATCACCCTAATATCGTCAAGTAAGTCTGGTCTGAGAGATGATCACCAAGATGGATTCTGCTTGCTTAGCCTCGGAATTTCTCTCCTTCAACTCTGTTTCCTGGACCTTCTCTTGCAGGCTGCTGGATGTCATCCACACAGAAAATAAGCTTTATCTGGTTTTTGAATTTCTGCACCAGGACCTCAAGAAATTTATGGATGCCTCCGCCCTCACAGGCATCCCTCTTCCCCTCATCAAGGTAACCCTGTTCAGTGACAGCCCACATATTTTAGGGAAAACAAGAGGCAGGTAATTCAGTCTGGTAATGATTTATTTTGGCTTTTTCTCAGACTTCAGACTTTAACACTCCTCCCTCTCCAGCTCATTAGTCATTAACCCTAGGATGGACAGAAGAATCAAAATTGAGGAGCTTCTATGAGCTGGCAGTTCAGGCAGAAGGAGATCAGATAACACTCAGATAAAGGATTTTTTTTTTTTTTTTTTACCCAAAGACAGGGTCTCTCTGTGTGCCCTGGCTGTTTTGGAACTCACTCTGTAGGCTGGCCTCGAACTCAGAAATCCATCTGCCTCTGCCTCCCAAGTGCTGGAATTAAAGGCCTGCGCCACCACCGCCCAGCCTAGAACTACTTTGAATGTATCAGCAAGTACATCTTCAACACAGTTCAACACCATCAATGTGCCAGCCACAGGGTATTGAAAGGAATGCAAAAATTGAGTAGTATCTGGTTTATATTCTTTGAAGGCTGAAAATTCAGTGAAACGACATTGTTATTAAATGTGTGGTTATGTTGTACTTATGTGTGTTGGTTCGTGCTTGTAATCCTAACACTTGGTAGGCTGAGGCAGGAGGATGTGTGTAAGTACAGGGCAGCCAAGCTACAAAGTTCCAGGCCTGGAAGACAGTATCTTTAAAAACAAACAGGGCTGACGAGATAGCGGGTAAGAGCCTGCCTCCAAGCCTGATGACCTGATGGCCTGAACTCCACCCCCAGGTCCCACATAAGAAGAAAACAGGACTTCTGCAAGTTGTCCTCTGACTTCTACACATGCACTGTGGCATGCCCTTGCCCCCTCTAAATAAATAAAATGTAACTAAAGAATTAAACAACCTTCCCAAAAATGTATAGTGTAGTTCTCATCTAAGATAGTTAAGGTTTTATTGAATTTTTGAGGGCAAAGAATAAGTCGTATCTGCTCATTGCGATGGAGAAACAAACCTCCCTCTCTCCTTTGTCAGAGCTATCTGTTCCAGCTGCTCCAGGGCCTGGCATTCTGCCATTCTCACCGTGTCCTTCACCGAGACCTTAAGCCCCAGAACCTGCTTATCAATGCAGAGGGGTCCATCAAGCTGGCAGACTTTGGACTAGCAAGAGCCTTTGGAGTCCCTGTCCGAACTTACACTCATGAGGTAAATCCCTTTATGGTTTTCTTTTAGAGTCTTGGGAGATGTTCATAACAGCATTCAGAAATTACCAGAGTTCTGGAGCAAGAGTTCCTTGGTAAATGGAATCTCTGACAACCCAAAGGTCTTTATTTACGTAAAGTGTATAAGTGTTTTGCTTGCATGTATATCTGCGCCACACACCTGCCTGGTGCTCACAGAAGTCAAAATAAAGTGTCTGATACTCTAATACCCTGGAACTGTAGTTACAGATTGTAGTGAGCTGTCATATAGGTGCTGGGAATTGTCCTCTGCAAGAACAAGTGCTCGTAACTGCTGAGCCGTGGCTCTAACTTTTACCCAAAAGGTCTTAAGATATGCACTGAATTCTTACAAGGTTGCCTGGACTTAGATACTAGGCCAGGAAAACTGGTTGCTGTTTTGTTTAAATATCTCAGATTTTCCAGGAAGGTCCCAAATCTGGGGATTTACTTAGAATTACACGAATGGATAGACAGATGGCTCAACAGTTCGGGGCATATAATCTTGCAGATGACCTGAGTTCAGTTCCCAGAGCCCATGTCTGGCAATTTGCAATCACCCCTGACTCCAGCTCCAGGGCATCAGACACTTTCTTCTGGCTTCTGAGGGCACTGCACAGTTGTGGAAACCTACATAAACATGCATATATGTATGGTATTAGAATAAAAAAATAAATAAATCCCCCCTCCCCCACTTTTTTTTTTTTTTTTTTTGGTTTTTCGAGACAGGGTTTCTCTGTATAGCCCTAGCTGTCCTGGAGCTCACTTTGTAGACCAGGCTGGCCTTGAACTCAGAAATCTACCTGCCTCTGCCTCGCAAGTGCTGTGATGAAAGGCGTGCGCCGCCACTGCCTGGCAATAAAACCCTTTTTTTTGGTTTTGTTTTTTGTTTTTTTGAGACAGGGTTTCTCTGTATAGCCCTGGCTGTCCTGGAACTCACTTTGTAGACCAGGCTGACCTCCAACTCAGAAATCCACCTGCCTCTGCCTCCCGAGTGCTGTGATTAAAGGCGTTTGCCACCACGCCCGGCTAATAAAATCCTTTTTAAAAAGAAGTTGGAAGGTAGTAGGGTTTTGTTGAACTGAGGTATGTGACCCCCTCCCTGCATTGTAAGCCCCGTTGTCTTCTTGTTCCCCAGGTGGTGACCCTATGGTACCGAGCGCCTGAAATTCTTCTGGGCTGCAAGTACTACTCCACAGCCGTGGATATCTGGAGCCTGGGCTGCATCTTTGCTGAAATGGTATGGAGACTTGCCAGGTCCTATGCAGCCCACCCATGCCCACATCCAAGAGCAAAACCCTTTTCTTGGCCTGGCACCATGGACCTTTTATCACAGGGTTCTCTCAAGTATTACCACTATAGAGGTAGTTGCCCTGATACCAACTACAATTTTGGAATATTTGTAAACAGAGTTAGTGTGTGTGTGTGTGTGTGTGTGTGTGTGTGTGTGTGTGTGTGTGTGTGTATTATATATATATCTTATCCCCCAAGTGAGCTCAATCCACTCTGTATCCATTCAGCCATTTTATTTTTTGAGGTAGTCTCATTCTATGGCCCAGGCTGGCTTTGTATTCCTGATCCTTTCCTTTGGCTTCACTTTCCACTGTTACCATCTCACCCACGGGACTGACTTGACAGGCATGAGCCACCCTGCTGGCTCCACTCATTCAGCTGTTTCGGCCTTAATCCTCAAATATTTGGATAAATGAATTCCATTTAGTACAACAGGTGGCCTACAGGCCACATGCTTCCAACGATAGCTGTGACTTGGTCTCGACACAAAGTCATAAACTTATTTAAAACAGAGTGGGTTTTGTTTTGTGAGTGGTAGGGTTTTGTTTTTTGTTTTGTTGCTTTTGATTGGTTTGGGTTTGTTTGTTTGTTGTTTTGTTTGCTTGTTTGGTTTTTGTTTTTTTTGTTTTTGTTTTTATAAAACAAGGTTTCTTTGTGTAGCCCTGACTGTCCTGGAACTTATTTCATAGACCAGGCTGGCCTCAAACTGAAAGATCTACCTGCCTCTGCCTCCCAAGGGCTGAGTTAAAGGTGTGCGTCCAGCTTTGGTTTTTTAACACTTGATTTAATGGTATTTGAGCTTGAACTTTGTGGATGAGAACGTCATGTCACAGTGTCAAGGGCTGGACAGGTCTGTTTTGTCTCCTTTGTCCTATAGACCTCTTAGAAACAAGGAATTTAGTAAAGGCAAGTGGGTCCAACTGACTCATGCCTATTGGTTTTGTAGACTTGGTCATGTCCTGCCCCTCAACCTCTGGCTTTTCAGACTGAAGGATCCCTTAAGCCTAGCCTCATATGGGAGCTCCCATCCCATTTAATACAACAGTGGGTAGACAGATCAGTAATATTTTTATGGTCCTTTGGGTTGAAACTGGGGACTTGGAGACCATTAGCTTAGATAGAGGTATACATATAGAATGTGAATTTATCCACCAGTACCTTACAATTGCCCATATTCCTCTCTCAATTCATCAAAAAATATTTGTTAAGCACCTAGTGTGTACCCAGCACCATGCTAAGTGCTGTGGGGAACACAGAAGAAATGGAAGACACAGTCTCTGCCCGCTGTGCTCCTATCTAGAAGTGGCTGCATCACAAGGAGGGGGGATGACCGCAGTGTCTACCCCATACCCCGTGAGTGGCTTGGGATCCCTTTGCTACGTGTCAGTGGCACCCCAGACATTCACCCCCTCCCAGCCCCACCCAGCCTTGGGGATCTATGAAGCCACGGTTGGGGGAAGGAAGGAGGGACGAGGAGACAGATAAGGGACTTCATTGTCTCAAGCTCTGTATGACCGACCCCATGATAAGCCCTGGGGAGGGGAGTCATGGGCCCTGCTGACCTTTCACTGCCTGTGGGAACCTCCTTTGTACAAGGGGCGCTGTGAACTGACGTCACTGTGGGTCTTGGCTTTCCTCTTTCCCCATTTCCAGGTGACCCGCAGGGCCCTATTCCCTGGAGATTCTGAGATTGACCAACTCTTCCGGATCTTTCGGACTCTGGGGACCCCAGATGAGGTGGTTTGGCCAGGAGTTACTTCTATGCCTGATTATAAGCCAAGTTTCCCCAAGTGGGCTCGGCAAGATTTTAGCAAAGTTGTGCCTCCCCTGGATGAAGATGGTCGGAGCTTGTTATCGGTAAGTTCCCAGAATAGATGCCTGTGAGCCCTCCCACTTCCCAGAGAGGAGCTTTTCCTGGATGAAGAGAAGCTAAGCCCCCGAACTCTGTTAGCAGTACCTTAGCCTTTGGTTCCTCTCTTCATCAGTAGGCTGGTTCAGATGCGGGAGGAGGGAAATGAGAACGGGGGGGTAAGGAGAATACTGGTTCCCAAGTTTCTGAGTACACCTGCTGTCAGTCTGGCCTGCCGCCACATCATTGAAATTAGAATATATTTCTTTCCAGCAAATGCTGCACTATGACCCCAACAAGCGGATTTCAGCCAAAGCAGCCCTGGCTCACCCTTTCTTCCAGGATGTGACTAAGCCAGTGCCCCACCTTCGACTCTGATGTCTTTCCCAAAGCCCTCTTCACCTGTGGTCTGACTTGACCCTGGGCCTTTTGGACACAGGTCAGCCTTCTGCTGTTTTCTGGCTGTCTTAGCACTCGCCTTTTCTCTTGCCAGCCAGTTCTGGGGATTCAGAGGTGCAGGGAAGGGTTAGGGGAAAAGGGGAGAGGTTTTGGCATTAGATGCACTTAACCTGGCTTCCACCAGCTTCTCTCCCTCTTCTCAGTCATTACTGAGAAGGATTGGTATTCAAAGCAAAACTGACAGTTTTCCCCTGTGTCAGGTTTTGCCATCCCAATGTTAAGACTGTCTCATAATTACCATGTCGAGGGAAACGCTCCCAGACTCCTGCTGCCACTGTTTTGTGAACTAATGAGCATGAGCAGAAGCCTAAGTTGGGACAGCTCAGAACCAAGCAGGAGGGGGCCGTTTTAATAAATTAGATTGAAAAATAGACCTAAGCTGTTTGTACCTTAGTTTTAGCGTTTGGCCTCACCTAGCAATCAAGGGCCCGGTTGGAGAAGCAGAAGAAATGATTCCCTCCAGTGCCCTGTCTACCTTCCCCAGGCAAGAAGAGCCAGGAGGGCACAAGGCTTGCGCTTCACTCTGGTCTGTTCATCGTGGTTCACAGGGCAAGGTGAAAGACACTTGAATTTCTCTTTTTAGCAATCTTACTGTTTTCTGGTGCTGACGGCTAAACCCGGGACCTTGCCCTCACTAAGCAAATGTACCACCAATGAGCCAGATTCCCAGCCCTCCTTTTGGAAGTTCAGTTCTTCACTTTTCAGAGGGCCTTGTTACCACCCTCCTCTGAGAGCCACCCTTCCCCCCTGGAGGGATGCCAGCCAGGAGACATCATTTTGAAAATGCTGATACTTTTTAAAGGCTTTGACCTGGTTAGGTCATTGGGGGAAATTTTCTATAAAAGAGTGAACAGTTATATTTATACTTCAAGTTAAAGTAGTTTGGATACTTCAGTGGTTTTGTTGTTGTTTCTTCTTTTTCCTTTTTTTTTTTTTTTCCTTGTCAGTGTGGATGGACTTGTTGCCATGTGCACTTTCAGATTTTGTAATTGTTAAAAGAAAATATTTCTTTTATGATTTTCTTCACCCACCCCCTGTCCTCCAGTGTTCTGTTAATATTATTTGTAATTTAGTTTGTAAATTCATTAAAAGAAAATATTCTCAGCTGTAGAGTGAATCTCTTTCATATTTATCCTTCATTTATTTTTTTTTTTACTGAAAAAAATGGTGTGGGTGAGATTCTGAATGTGAATAAGCAGTATGTGTCTCCTAATCTCTGTATATGCAGGCCCTCCTCCCATGCTCTGTAGTGGGGTGTTTCTAAGGATGGAGAAACTGAAGAGACTTCCTTCCTACTTTTCCCTACTCACACAGGCACACCAATATAGAAGAACACTGTTTAAAGTTTTTCTTTTAGCAGCAACTTGAGTGGGCTTCAGGGGCAGTCATCTCAACACTCCATTTCCCAGTAAGCATTCACCATTTTGTGTAGGTTTTTGTTTGTTTGGTCTGGTTTTGAAATTGTGTGTACATGTGAGTCACAAGTGCCCGCAGAGGCCAGGAGAGGGCATATCATCTCTCCTAGAGTTACAGGCAGCTGTGAGCAGTGGTACTGGGAACAGGTCTTCTGCCAGAATTGTATGCATCTCTTGCCTGTCTCTAGGCCCTTGGTTCAATCCTCAGTACCGCAAAAAATCCTCAGCAAAGTTTTCTAAATGTTTTTTCACATTTACAAACAATTTAATATATTTAAAATATCATTAATGTTAAATTTTAGGAGGCTAAAGTGTCTTCAGACTACCACTTTCTGTTGACATTTTTTTTTTTAAGATTTATTTATTTATTATATGTAAGTACACTGTAGCTGTCTTCAGACACTCCAGAAGGGGGCGTTAGATCTTGTTACGGATGGTTATGAGCCACCATGTGGTTGCTGGGATTTGAACTCCGGACCTTCGGAAGAGCAATCGGGTGCTCTTACCCACTGAGCCATCTCACCAGCCCCTGTTGTCATGGTTTTATACCATCAAACAATTAGACAATTCACCTCAAAACTACTGTTCTCTAATGCTCCACTAAAAATAATTTACAAGATAAAAGTTGTTTAATTCCCTGGTTTCGGGTCTTTACTTTCTTAATTTGACACGGAAAGGCAGGGCACGGGGAGAAGAGAAGGTTAATGCCGGTATCATTGGTTTTTGGTTTTGTTTTTGATTGGGGGGTGGGTCTCACTGTGTAGCTTGGAACTCGCTTTGTAGACCAGGCTGGCATGGAACTCATGGAGAGAGCCTCCTGTTTGCTAGGATTAAACATGTGGGCCACCAAGCCCAGCTTACTCCCTTCCCCATCCCCCTTCTACTGAGATCTTGTTAAACTGAGTAGCCCGGGTTAGCCTCAAATTCACTAGTATAGGAGGATGGCCTAGAACTGCTTCCACCTCAATCCACTGTGCTGGGATTAGGAATGCCACACCACATCCGACCAAAAGCCTTCTTTTGCACTGCCTGTCAAGTTCGGAAATTTCCCAGTACTGGTTAAAATTTCCTCTTGACCCGCCTTCTTCACTCACCTGATTAGATGTTTACGAGTCGAAAGGCGGGGGATGGGTGTCACGGGTGTTGAGGTTCTATTGGTTGACGTGCACGCCTGTCAGAAGCTCTCTCTTCAATGGCTACTTATCCCGTCAATCTTCAAGGCTTCTCGTGTAGGTATTGGCTTGCGGCCTCGCCAATCCGGTCTCTCACTTGTGCTAGTTGGTGACAGTCCCTCAAAGCCCTCCTTTCTCCAGAAGATTGGCGGGCGAACGCTCGCACAGCCCACCCACCACGGTAGGCGGGTGATCTTGCGATTGGCTGGAGCCGCCCCGGCGAGGAGGAGGAGGAGGAGGCGAAGGGGGCAGGAGTTTGGTTGAGCTGCTGCTGTTTGTCTGTTCCACACAGGCTTGGGCCCGACGGGGGAGACGGAGCCCCAGGTACCGAGCTGATGGAGCCCACAAGGGTAGAGGCGGAGGTCCCGAGAGGAGCGCCGCCTGGCCTGTGGCAGAGGCGGGTCGGGCCGACGCCAGGGCTCCAGAGCCTCCTGGAGAGGGCAGAAGGGGCTGTCCCGCAGGCCTAGTGGGCGCCGAGGAGGTGATCGGCAGGGCTGGGAGCCGAACCTCTAGTTGGGAGGCGGCTGGGTTCTGGCTGTGGCCGCTCGGGGGCCGGGCGCGGGGACCCGGAGCCGGCGAGGACCAGGGCCGGCCTCGGGACTCTGAGCACCGCGGTGAGGAGGGAGGAGCTGGGGTCGGAGACCAGGCAGTGAGGAAGGGGAAGCCAGCCCACTTGGCAGGAGGTGTGGAGGGGACAGTGCTACGCCCAGCCCCGAGGGTAGCCGAGGCTGGGTCTCCAGAGACAGCCACTGTCGGGGCTCTTAGCCGAGAGAGGCATTCTTTTCAGGGAAAGTGACTGCTGAAAGGGGAACTAGGGGTACTGTGTTGTCGAGAGGGATTTGGTCTCAGTGAAGTAAATGAAGACTGTGTGACTGATCTAGAAGACCAAAGTGCTACCAGTTATGGGAACTTCTGGAATGATGGTGAGGGGAGGCTCTGTATCTTGGAAGTTCTTTACTCTTTTGTTCCTTTAGTGCTTGGGTGTGGTGATTTGAAGTTTGGGGTACTAAAGGAGAAGGGAGTGAAGACAAAGGTAAAATGATGTATTCCATGGCTCCTGGCAGCTCTGTGTTCAGCCCCCCTTACACTTTAGTTTACCCTGACTACCTCCTGTTTCCTTTAGGTTTGTGATTGTAGTCGTTGTTTTTCCTATTTCATATACTGTGAGAGAACTAAGAAATTTTGGGAGTGCTTTGCTCAGTCTTTCCCACTTCATAATGTGGTCTATGGTGACTAATCTTAACTTTTACCTAGAATTGAGGAACTCTGTCATTTGCATGGAAAGGGATAAAGCAATCCCCAGCCATTAAAAAATAAAAAGGACCATGTTTATTGAAACTTCTGTGAGACTTGCACTTGGGCATTTCCTAGATAGTTAATGGGACAGACTACCCATGCCAGGAACTGTGAGTGATATCCCCGAAGGGGTCTGGGGATGAGTTGAGAAGGTAGCTACCAGAAGGTTGGCACCATCCTTTCTTCTTTGTCCACTTATTCAGGAACTTTTGTGTGTGTGTGTGTGTGTGTGTGAGAGAGAGAGAGAGAGAGAGAGAGAGAGAGAGAGAGAGAGAGATTAGCTATTTAGGTCAAACCTTGAGGTGTTTAGAAAGACGGATTATAGAGAATGAAGATATCTTTAAATTATACTGTGTGTGTGTGTGTGGACACAGGTATTCAGGTGCATGCACACACACACACACACACACACACAGAGGGGTTTGCTAACCTGTTAAATTTTCTATAGATTGGACCCTATTGGTTTCTCCCTTAGGGTCCTACCTCCTCCTCCTCTTTCCTTTCTATACTAATGTTATTTATCACTGAATTTATTTTTTTGTTACTACGTAGTATATGCATATGTACCACATGCATGCAGGACCCCTCAGAGGTCAGAAAAGGTACTAGATCCGCTGGACAATTAGATGCCATGTTGGTGCTGGAAACTGAACACAGGTCTCTTACAAGAGCACTAAGTGCCGCCAAGCCATCTCAGTAACTTGTATCACTACATTTCTTAATTACCAAAGTAATAATACATATATTAAAGTGTTTAAGCTATACAGAAATATATAAAATCTGAGTCCTTCTACACATAGCTTATTTCATTTAGGACAATTAGAGGTATTAAATAATTCTAATCAAGAGCAGAATACTGTGGAAAGAATGAGACCATTATTTAGTGAACACATGAAAAAAACCCAAGCAAAGACAGGTTTTTTCATGTGCTCCTAAATGCTGTTCTCATTCTCTCCATGGCATTCTCTTGGATGATACTCTGCTATTTATTGTGTTCCCTTTGCCGTTCATATTGTCTTCTATCAAATTCAGAACAAACATGGAGCTGTCCTTTGAGTTATCATTTGCCTTCTTCAGTGTATAAACACAGCCGTGCACTGGGTAGTCTAGAAACTGCCCAAATGTATAAGCAAAATTTTTATAGGGAAACAATAAGGGAAATAATTTTGTTTAGTATAGTTGTTAGCATCTCTACTAGAGTGAAGAATCAGAAGCCCCATGTCCCACGTTCATCTGAATTTTCACAGTACTTGACTGTCTCTTCCTTATCTCAGGGAGATGGTAATGGTTCCAGAAGAGGGTCTTGTACCTGGCTTGGTATAGTGACCCAAGAAATTCCCATATTTCTCTGAATTTTAACTTGACTTTTTTGACTTTTTGAAGCCCTCTAATATGCGCATTGCAGGGTGTCCAGCAAAAACCTCAGTTTAGTCCCTCCCAGCTTTCTCACCTATACAGCCAATCCTGGAGAAAACTATTGGGATGTGTGTATGTGTGTTCACCCTCTGTAATCTTTGCCATCTTTAAACCTTGATCATATCCTGTCCTATTCTGTGTCTCTTTGTGAGTTTTTTTTTTTGTTTGGTTGGATTTTTTTTGGGGGGGGGATTGTTTTGCTTTTCCTATCTTCTCCTTAAAACCTTTCAAGAAAGGATCTGGAAGCTGGGCATGGTGGAACTTGCCTTTGATTCCAGCATTCAGGAGACTGAAGCAGCAGAGTTCAAGGCCAGGCTAAGCTATGTAGCAGACACTATCCCAAACAGTATCACTACTGTCCAAAAGATTTTTTTTTTTTAAATTTAGGGTCTACGATTGTAGCCTAGTGGTAGAATATATGATTAGCATTTACCAGATCCTAAGCACAAAGAGAATGAAAATAGAGGTTGTATTTGGAATTGCTAAAATTTAAGCTATAAATTATTCATAGTGACTTAAAATATCTCCCAAATTTACCGAAGTTTCTGCATATTTAGGAAGCTAAAGAGGCTTAGCAATGTCCAATTTCAAACACAGGCCTGGAGTTACAATAGTATACTGGGAGAAGAGGGCTTTCGTAGCCCCTTAAACATCGTGCCCTGTATCTTCTCTTACTTTACTTTACTTTAGTGGAGGTTGGCTTGTCTGTGTGTGTTAATATATTTGGCTTCTGGGAAGGAGCCACAGATCAGGTAGGAGAAGCAACAGACACCTACTTCCTAACCCTGAGACATTTCAGGTGGGAAGGGGATCAGTAGCACAGCTTGCCTTGCATGTGTGAGGCCAAATGGAACCGAAGTGTGAAACAGTGAACTTCAAGTAAGGAAATGCGATGGCCCTCTGAGAGGAAGGATGCCACAGACCATACTCTGCATACTCTTACTTCCCAAGAAAGTTTCAGGGAAGACTTAGTCATTGACTGAACAGTAACTGAATTGCTGAGTGAGGAAAGTACAGGTTTCTGGGCTAGAGTGGACTTTTCTTTTAGGGGTTGTGGATACCTGGCTGTCTGGTGGTGTGACCTTTATTTCTAAACTTGTTTCTCAAGGCCAGGGATAATGACCTAGAGCTTTTTTAAAAACTGCTTCTCAGGTGTGGTGGTGCATGCCCTTAATTCCAGCACTCTGGAGGCAGTCCTATCTCTGAATTTGAGGCCAGCCTGATCTACAAAAAGAATTCCAGGACTGCCAGGGCTATTACACAGAAAAGCCCTGTCTCAGAAAACAAACAAACAAAAACCTGCTTAACGTCACCTAAAACCTCAAAGAGGTTTGTTTTTAGGCACTAGGAGTTGCCTCAGTGTTACAGAGACACTGTGATTAGGCCATGGGAGACATAATAACGGGTGACAGGAAGAGCAGTTGGCCCATGTGAATTACAACAGTGCCGTGTGGGTGCGGTCACTCCATTGGAAGAGAACTGTTCTAAAACCTGTCAAGAACTCCCTAAACTTTACTGAGGTCTGTCCAGGGAGGAGTAGGTTGGGAAGAATTTCAGGAACACTTAATGAACTACTACTACTTCTCTGAAGATTTATAATTACATAAGGTTTTAGAAATCCCACTTTTTGAGGTTTAGCAGAGTAAATGGATATAACTCAGTGTGGTAAATACATGATAGAAATATGTTGCTGGTTGGGGAGATAGCTCTACAGGTAAAGAAAAGTATTGAAAGCTTGATGAGTGTTTGAGTCCCAGAGCGCACATTGTGGAAGGAGAAAGCCAACTCCCAGAGGCTGTCTTTTGACCTCCACAAAGGTACTGTGGCAGTCAATGTGCACATATGTGCACATATACACAGAAAATAAATGGTTTTAGTTTGTTATGTTTTGCTTTGCTTTGCTTTGCTTTGCTTTGCTTTGCTTTGCTTTGCTTTGCTGACAGGGTTTGTCTGTGTAGCCCTGGCTGTCCTGGAATTCACTTTTTAGATCCATCTCCCTGGCCCTTCAGTCTTGGTCTTAATTAGCTTTTTGGGGTAGTCTAGAGCAATGATGAATTTTACTATCATAAGAAGATAATTATGTAGTTTCACAAGTGACATTTATACTAAACCCTATAAGTTTGGGATTTTCTAAGTAGACAAATTAAGGAAGGTGTTCTAATCTTTCCCAAGTCAATAATTGGGAGTTAGCACTGCCGTGCTGATAAGCGATAAGCATGCTTTTTTACCTTTTGGAGAAACAAGGGGGAGTGGGGAGGAGGTGGAACTCTTAAGCCAGTGACTCACTGGATAATGTTGAATCAACAGTTAAAGAGCTGAGCTAAGTAGTGGAACTCAGTTGAAGATTTCAGTGATTTGGGTCTAAAGCAAGTGGAAGGGAAATGAAGGTATCTGTTGGCTTCTGCCCATCTTCCTTTAGTAAATCTCACATTGGCTCCAAAACTCACCGAGTCCTACAAATTGCCACAGTTCCCCTTTTGCCAACTATCCAGGTAGGGCTTGTTTAAGGCCTGCTACAGAGGAGTGATGGCAGTCCTGTCGGAGCAGTATGAGAATAGATCCCAGGAAGGCCTGCTCTCCTACGCTTTTCAGTTAGGAAAGTTTCCAGTTCCAAAGCAAGTACTTACCGGCGCTGAACTGAGACAGAAGCTCTATCTGGTGTACACTCATATTTGTATTTTGGTACCCTCACCAAAGTTATCATTCCTGATTCTTTGAGAAGTATAGTAGAGGGACTGGGGAGGTATCTCAGTGGGAAACATACTTTTGAAGACCTGATTTTGATCCCTAAAACAAAACAACAACAAAAAAAAAACCAAACCCATCACCTACATGTAATTCCAGGTCTGGCGAGGTGTAGAGATAAACAGATTACTGAGGCTCACTGTCCATCCTTCTGACCGAGCACAGTTGGTCAGCCAGAGAGAGACCCTGTTTCAAAAAATCAAATGGACAGTGCTGGAGAAACATCTCAGCATCCTCTGGTCATCATCAGCGCGTTTGCACACAAGCACAGAAGGATCTGGTGTGTCAGTGCCTTTAATCCCACCATTCAGGAGGCAGAGGCAGGCAAATCTGAGTTTGAAGCCAGCCTGGTCTACAATATGGTTTCCAGGCCAGCCAAGGCTGCATAGAGAAACCTTGTCTTCAGCAGCAACCAAGTACAGTAGAGCTGGATGTGGTTGGCTTACATCTATAATCCCAGCATCTGAGCAGCTAAAACAAGAGGATCACCACAAGTATAAGTCTATCTTGTCCCCAAAAATGTTTAAAACAAAATACAGTGGAGGGAGGCCAAGTGATGTGATGTATGTCTGTAATCCCAGCACATTGAAGACAAAAGCAAATAGAGTTTGAGTTGAAGACCAACCTAGGATACACAGCCACAGTCAAATAATAATAATAATAATAATAATAATAATAATAATAATAATAATAATAATAATAATAATAATAATATAGGAAGAGGAGGAGGAAGGCAGGCAGGCAAGCATGGTAATATAAAATGGGCAGAAATACTGTTCAGCTGGCTATACTGAATGCCTGAAAGTTAACTAACTTTTATGAGCCTCTGTTTTCTCACCTGTAAAGTGGAAATGGAGTATTTGACATACGGACTGACTTTTAGCTGACTGACTGACCTTACAGGACTGACATTTCAGACTGGGCAGAGTGTGGTGGCCATGTACTGGGAACTCTGTTTACTGGCAGATGATAGACCTCCAGAAGTTTTACATAGATTTAGTGTACTGAGTTGAAGCAAGTTATGGGGGCCTAAGGAATGCAGTCTTCCTCTAGTTGGAACTGACAGGCTAACAACCTTTCCTGTTATTTGGACTTTGCAGTGGTGCTTGGAGAACTTCCTCCTGTGTCCCTGCCCAGTGGGATGACCTATGGACAGACCTCAGTCCTCTCAAGTTAGCAGGTGTTTCCTAAGCCGCTCCTGTCTGTGAGGCTGCCCTTTCTTTTTGGTCTTGCAGTGTAACTTTGGCTGGGCAAGAACTCAGTAGGCTAGGTTGACTGTCAATTTTTATGTTTTCAGACAAGGTCTAACTATGTAGCCTTTGCTGGCCCTGGTCTCTCAGATATCCTCACCAGTGCTAGAATTAAAGGTGGGTGCCTTCACACCCTGCCTTTTAAATTTGTGATGACACCCTTGCTCCGCCCCCTGAGTGCTGAGATCCTAGATCGGCATCACTACCCTCAGCTTTGTGTGTGTTGGCCTTGAACTCAGCAGTCCTAAGTACTGTGATTACCTGCTTGGCCCTGTAGGCCCTGCTCAGCTGCTCTTTAGGAAGTTAAGTCTTCTGGCCTCCGTTGAAGGTGGGGATGAGGACACTGCTGCTGTGCTTTGGTTTGCTTCCTTGCCTCTGAGGCCTGAGAGCCTGTTTGGAGGTTCTGGCAGGCAGCATATACCCTTGACTGAAAAAGAGTCCTCTCTCCAGGAAGGCTGTTTGTTCTTTAGAAGGGACAAACCTTTAGCTGTGTAGAAGGAAGGTGACACCCAGCTAGCCAGCCATAGCCAAATCAACCCTCAAGGTTACAGCCCAATTGCTGGTACCTTTCTTTTGTTTTGTTTTGTTTTTTAATTTAAGTGGATCATTTGCCCATTGTCAACTCTTAGTTAAAAAAAAAAATCAGTTGGGAATGTTGGTGAAGACCTATGTCAACACCCTGAGGCAGGGCAGCTTGGGCTACAGCTACACGGCTCTATAATTTTAGTAGCAAGGTTGAGGGCTCTCCTGCTCCTGGGATGCTCTGTAGTAAGTTCTCACCTAAACATCTAAAAGTGTTTCAGTAGCACTGATAGCTATAGGCTGGCCAGAGACAGCTTCATTCCACCCCTCTGATTTCAAGATCATTATTGTTGTATAGCCCACAGTTTGAGGAAGACTGCACAGTTGGTAAAGAAGCAAAATAGTTCTGATTTGCAGTAATAGTTTTCAGATTTCTTGGACAATTGTGAAAACTGTCTGTCCATATTTATAGATGTACACACATATCCATGTAGGAGCCAGACTAGTGTGGAACTTGCTGTGTAGACCAGCCTGGTCTCAAACTCAAGAGTCACCTGTATTTGCCTCCTAAATGTCCAATATCACACCCAGCCAGAGTGTGAGTCTTTAGAACAGTAGCGGGAAGGCAGCAAGATGGCTCATCAGGTAAGGATACATGTCCATCTCTGGAACCCATGTAGTAGAGGGAGAGAGCAAGCTCATGCAGCTGCCTTCTGACCTCCACACACACACACTTAATGATTCTGCAAGTCAGGACGATTAGGACTGTTGGTATAGCGTCCATAGGGCACAGTCATCTGTGAGTCCGTGGCTCCTCTGCTTCAACCCTCTGCTAATCCTATTTACCCTCACCTTCATTCCCCTATTTCTTTTTTCATATCTTGGGTGCTTTGCAGGAATATAATAATAGTTAATATATGTAAATGTTAAATATAAATATGGGGTAGCATCAAGACACCAGAAAAAAAAAAATCATAGTATGGTGCTCAGCACCTGAAATTCTATCAGATGGAGGCCAGCCTAGGCTACATATTAAGCATCAAGCCAACTATGTAGTGAGATCTTATCTAAGAAAACTAAGGGCTCGGCAGTAAAATACTTGCCTGCCTAGCTTGTGAAAATCCTCAGAACCATCCAGTCAGTCAGTAAATCAATCAGTAAGAGGAGGAGAAAACACACACACACACACCCCAGTCTCATACTAGTGTACCTGTGGTTGGACAGGCCAGCTAAAGTTTGCTGTGATTCAGGGGAAAGCTTTGAAGATGTGGCAGGAATTAAAGACTCCTTTTCAGTCTCCATTTCAGCTCCCTTGCTCCCTTGCTAGTCACACTCTGGTAGAACAATCTTTATTGCAGATGCAGTTCTTTGTGTGTATAGGTGATTGGGAGGAGTAGGCAGGGTGGGCCTTAAGCTAATGATGGATCCTCCTGCCTAGCCTCCTGAATGCTGGGATTGCAGGTACACAGCACCATGCTTGCCCAGAAGCAGTTCTTGTTTTGCTCTTGACCACTCTTACTGAAGGTCAGCTGTGTAGGACCTTATCAGAACTATGAGTAACCTTTCAATGTGGTATAGTTAATTACCAGAGCCAAGTTTTTTGCCCTGGCTGCCCTGGAACTTACTTCGTAGACCAGGCTGGCCTCGAACTCAGAAATCTGCCTGCTCTGCCTCCCGAGTGCTGGGATTAAAGGTGTGCGCCATCCAGAGCCAAGTTTTAGAAACAAGGAAATGAGATTCTGTTCTTGTTCTAAAAAGTGATTGTGCACACCTGTAACCACAAGGCTCAGAGGAAGAGGCAGGGAGATCACAGTAATTTCAAGGCTAGCCTGGTCTATATGGTGAGTCCCAAGCCAGCAACTACTATTTGATGAGTCGCTGTCTCAGAAAACCAGAATAAACTTGGCATAAGGTACTTGAGGGCCTGCAGGTCTAGCACTTCAGTGGGAGTGGGTGAGGCAAAAGGATCAGGAGTTCAAGTCACTCTGAGCTATCTAGACCCTGTTAAAGAAACCTTATTGAGTTTGGTAGTCCTTTTCTCTGATCCTAGCACTCGGGAAGCTGAGGCAGGAAAATTGTCACAGGTTTAAAGCCAACCTGGACTATATACCAATATTTTTAGACCATCTCATAAAACAAAACAATGATTTTTTAAAAATGCAGTTTTAATGGAACTGTGTCTAATTTCATGTTTTTTCTTTACAGGACTGTTGAGGCCTGGAAGTCCCTCCCCTTCCCCTTCCCCCTTTGCCGCTTTGTGGCATTCCCCTCCCTCTACCTTCTCCTACTTTGATAACCTGGCTATGACTAGCAGAAGTACAGCCAGGCCCAATGGGCAACCCCAGGCCAGCAAGATATGCCAGTTCAAATTGGTCCTGCTGGGGGAGTCTGCGGTGGGGAAGTCTAGCCTGGTGTTACGTTTTGTCAAAGGACAGTTCCATGAATACCAGGAAAGTACCATTGGAGGTGAGTGCTTAGTGGGAAGGTTCAGCACTTAGTAGGGCTTGGAAAGAACATCTGGGACATGACTTTAGAACTGACTCTCAGGATGGGTTTTTAATCCCAGAAATGAAAAATGCAGGAAGATTAGGTATTCAAGGCCATTCTTAACAATAGAGTTTGAGGCCAGCCTGGCCTATGTGAGGCCCTGACACAGTTAAAAAGCAAAGTCAGGCTGAGCATGGTGACGCACGCCTTTAGTCCCAGCAGTCTGGGGTGTTCGAGGCCAGCCTGGTCTATAGAGTGAATTCCAGAACAGCCAGGGCAACAGAGAAACCCTGTTTTTAAAAAGAAAAAAAAAAAGAGAGTAGGGTTAGACACTTCTTTAAATTCCCCCGAGATAGGGTTTCTTGTGTAGCCTTGGCTGTCCTAGAATTCACTATGTAGACTAAGCTGGCCTTGAACTCACAAACACCAGCGTGAATCTGCCTCCTGGAGTACTGGGTTAAGGGTTTATGCCACCACCGCTACCCAGCATGCACCACCAATTTTACTTAATAACTTGCTTAAGTCTGTATTAGAACCCTTTCTAAACATTTTCCTGGGGATGCTAGAGAGATGGCTCGGTGGTTAAGGGAGCTTGCTGTTCTTTTCGAAGATCTGAATTCCTAGTGTCCACATAAGGTGGGCAGTTCACAACTACCTGTAATCCCAGAAGTCAAACCAGGGGGTCTCATACCTCTTCTGGCTTCTATAGGTATCTGTATTCACATGCATATACCCATACATTGCACACAAATATATGGTAAATCTTTTTTCTTTTTAAATAAAATTAATCATTTTACTGGAAAAAAATATGAGTCAACAAGATGACTTAGAAGTAAAGGTGCTTGCTGTACTAACTTGAAGATGTGAGTTCAGTCCCTAGACTCGTGGAAGGAGAGAGCCAGTTCCACAGAGCTGCTCTCTGACCTCCACATGCGCATCTTAGAAGTGTGTTATTCTAGTACCTGCCACCAGATCTTAAAATCCTGTGGGATTTGTTTGTTTGAGATGGAGACTCAAGTAGGCCAGACCGGTATAGCAAGAATGAATGACCTTGTCTGTCTGTCTGTCTGTCTGTCTGTCTCTCTCTCTCTCTCTTTCTTTCTTTCATGTATGTATGTATGTACACCATAGTTGTACAGATGGTTTTGAGCCTTCATGTGGTTGTTGGGAATTGAATTTTTAAGACCTCTGCTTGCTCTGGTCAGCCCCAGCTAGCTCCAGTCAACTCCGCTCCCTCAGTCCCTGCTTGCTCCGGCCCAGAGATTTATTATTTACATAAGTACACTGTAGCTGACTTCAGACCAGAAGAGGGCGTCAGATCTCATTACAGATGGTTGTGAGCCACCATGAGTTTGCTGGAATTTGAACTCGGGACCTTTGGAAGAGCAGTCAGGGCTTTTAACCACTGAGCCATCTCGTCAGCCCCAGTCTTGTCTTTCTGATCCTCCTCCCTCTACCTCCCAATTGCTCAGATATACAGGTGTGTTGGACCCTGAAAATCTAATTTTTAAAAGTTACTGTTTTTATTGCTTATTTGACTTTTTTTTTTTTTGGTTTTTCGAGACAGGGTTTCTCTGTATAGCCCTGGCTGTCCTGGAACTCACTTTGTAGACCAGGCTGGCCTCGAACTCAGAAATCCGCCTGCCTCTGCCTCCCGAGTGCCAGGATTAAAGGCGTGCGCCACCACGCCTGGCCTTATTTGACTTTTTATATATAATTTATATGTTTATGTGTTTTGACTGTGTGAGCATGTTGGATCCCCTGGAACTGGACTTAAAGATAGTTGTGAGCTGCCTCGGGAGTATTGGGAATTGAGCCCAGGCCCTGTGGCCGAGCAGCCAGTGCTCCTTACCTCTGTGCCATTTCTGTAGGCCTTATTCAACTTTTAAGAAAGATTCATTTCTAGTGTGTGTGTGTGTGAGTGTTTTGCCTGCATGTATGTATGTATGTATGTGTACCATATGTGTGCCTGGTGCTTGCAGAGGACATCAGATCCCTGGATTTGGAATGATGGATGGTTGTGAACTGCCATGTGGGGGCTGGCAACTGAAACTTGGTCCTGTATAAGAACCAGTGCTTTTGACCAGTGAGTCCTCCTGCCAGAGATCTACCTGCCTCTACCTCCCTAGTGTTGGGATTAAAGACACACCACCACCATGCGTGACTCCTTGTAATTCTTTTTGTTTGTCTGAATGTTTTTTATGGTTATAGATTTATTATTTGGGGTATATGAATATTTTTCTCATTTGCATATTTGTGCACTATGTGTGTCTGGTGCTTACTAGGTTAGAAGAGGATGTTGGATCCCCTGGAGGATGAATCGCATGTTGTGAGCCGCTGTGTAGGTGCTTGGAATCAAACTCTGACAAAGCAACAAGTGCTCTTGACTGCCAAGCCAACTCTCCACCTTCCTCCTCCTACTTCTTGGTGTGACTCTGTCTGATACTTACTGCCTCTTTTTTTTTTTTTTTTTTTAAAGATAGAGTTTCTTTATGTAGCCCTAGCTGTTCTGGAACTCACTATGTAGACCAGGCTACCCTCAAACTTAAAGAGATCCACCTACCTCTGCCTTTCTAGTGCTGGGATTTTTTTTTGTTTGTTTGTTTTTCAAGACAGGGTTTCTCTGTATAGCCCTGGCTGTCCTGGAACTCACTCTGTAGACCAGGCTGGCCTTGAACTCAGAAATCCACCTTCCTCTGCCTCTGCTAGGATTAAAGGTGTGCGCCACCACGCCAGGCTCTAGTGCTGGGATTAAAGGAATGCACTATCACCATTCAGCTTGGAGACTCTTAAGTGAATAAATGAACAAATCTAAGGGTTCGTTTGGCCCAGCCTGGCTTCAAACTTGCTTAGTCAAGTATGACCTTGAACTCCTGAGCCTCTGGCCTATACTCAAAAACATTCAGAAGCCATCTTGATCCTGCTTCAAATGTTACATGAATGGAGATCACTAAACCTGTAGCTGATGGGCCTTGGTGGCAGCTGGTCTTGGGATGTGCAGAGGTAACATGAAGGGGAGTGGGATCTTCCAGTCTTTCGTCCCACTTACAACTTGTTCATTTTCTCCTTCGTAGCGGCCTTCCTCACCCAGTCGGTGTGTCTAGATGACACAACAGTCAAGTTTGAGATCTGGGACACGGCTGGGCAGGAGCGGTACCACAGTTTAGCCCCTATGTACTACAGGGGTGCCCAGGCAGCAATCGTGGTCTATGATATTACTAATCAGGTAAGTGGGCTAAGGAAACTGTTCACTGAGCTTCATAGATATTAAATTAGGTGGGGAGAGGAAAGAGTTCTTAAATAGCAAGATAAAAGTACCAACTATGCTTTCAAGCACTAAGCCACAGGATGCAGGGTGTCAGAGACCATGATTTCAGAGGGAAGGAGAGGTGTGGGGCTGAGACGGTGGTGATTGTGGATTAGCACTCATTCCAGCACATTCTCTCTCTCTCTCATGTTTTCCCAGGAAACGTTTGCTCGGGCAAAGACATGGGTAAAGGAACTACAGCGGCAAGCCAGCCCTAGCATTGTTATTGCCTTGGCAGGGAACAAAGCTGACCTTGCCAACAAGCGCATGGTGGAATATGAAGTAAGGTGGCCTACAGAATCCCTAGCATGCTTGGTCTGTATGTGGGACCTCTTTTTCCCAGTCTCCTGAAATGTTCATGTGAGGCTTTCATTCTCTCCTTTCCTAGTTGTATACCAGATTAGATACAGCAACAGTGTGACCAAACGGCAGCCAACAGATTTTAAAGTAATCAGAAGAAAGTTCCAGATCCCAGGAGTAGGGAAATACCAGTTGTAGGGTGCCAGGGTGAAACAGGAAGCAGGAAATAGTTAGATCTGAGGTAAGGAACTGTTGACACACCATAGCCCAAAGACCCTGTCAGTTTACCCTGCTCCACTGGGGCCGGGCGGGGTGGCGCACGCCTTTAATCCCAGCACTCGGGAGGCAGAGGCAGGCGGATTTCTGTGTTCAAGACCAGCCTGGTCTACAAAGTGAGTTCCAGGATTGCCACAGCTATACAGAGAAACCCTGTTTCGAAAAACAAAGCAAAACAAAACAAAAAAGATTCTTCACCCTGGGGAAGTGGTTCCGGTGGTAAAGTGCTCGTGTGGCAAGTGTGAAGACTTGGATTCCCAGCACTCAATTAAAAAGGCGTGGTAAGGCTGCACCTGCCTGCAGTCTCAGTGCTGGGGATGTCTCCAGGGCTTACTGGCCAGTCTCTCTAGCTAAAACAGAGTAGATGCTTCAAGTTCATTGAGAGAGGTTATCTTAAAAGGCAATAAGGCAGGGGTTAGTAAGATATCTACAGGTAAAGGTGGGGCCTGAGTTCAGTCCTTGAAATCTACATAAAGAAGGAAGGAAAGAGCTGACTTCACCCTTGACTCTGACCTCTATAAGCATACCATGGCTTTCAGCCATGCACACACACACACACATGTGTGCATACACACAAACAGTTGTTGTTTGTGCCCTGGACCACCTGCTTCCTGACCCTACCTGCCCTTGGGGGTTGGAAGTGAGGTGGTGTGGAATCAACAACACAGACTGAGACTTCGGCAGCAAGCTCATCTGAACTGCTGCAAGCTCCTTTAACACCCTCCACTCGTGTCCCATTGGTCCCCAAAACAGCAGTTCCTGATTGGCTGACATCATTTACATAAATAATCCTTGGTCTCTCAGGCGGTCCTCAATTAGGTCCTCCTGCAGGAGATGCCTTTGCAGCTGCGTGGCCCCAGTATTTATACGGAGGTGGCTATGCCGTTCCTCCTACAAACAATAAATTGAAAAGAATAAAAAAGAAAGAAACCAAATAAGATGAACGGTAGTTGAGGAAGATACCCAAAGTCAACCTCTGTCCTCTACATGCACATCTGGATCTGTGAACACACACAGATTCCTGACATCTCTGTTGAATTTAGTGGGCATGGATTTACCTTGATGGGAATCATTACTATGTTATGGGTCCAGGGCTATATATAAAGTATGTATTATATATTATATACCAGGGTCCTTATATAAAAGGTCATTAAAAGGAGAGTACATAAAATATTCCTTCACTCTAGAGTACTACATGGGAATATAAAAGCAATGCTACTTTCATCCCTTTTAGGAGGCTCAGGCATATGCAGATGACAACAGCTTATTATTTATGGAGACTTCAGCTAAGACTGCTATGAATGTGAATGATCTCTTCCTGGCAATAGGTAAGATCAGAGTGGTCTGAAGTCTTCTTTTTCTCCTTGTAGGTAAAGTTTTCATTAACCCAAAATGAAGGATAAAGTTTTATAAATTCCTGTAGGTGTGGGGCTGGAGATGGAGTACAGTTGTACAATACTTGCATAGGAGATGGAAGGCCCAACACTGCCAAGAAGCAAAACAAGAAAAACTTAATCCTAAAGTTAGACATGGTACTACATGCTTATCATTCAGCACTTGGGAGGCCAAAACAGGAGGATTGCCACAAGTCTGAAACTAATTGCACTATATAATAAGTGTTAGGCAGTGGTCCTCAACCTTCCTAATGCTGCAGCCCTTTAATATAGTTCATCATGTTGTGATGGCCCCAAACCTTAAAATGATGTTGTTTCAACTTGGGCAGCAGAAGCCAGTAGATCTCTTGTGAGTTCGAGGCCAGCTGGGTCGATGTAATGAATTCCTGGTCAGATAGAGAGACCCTGTCTTAAGAAAAAAGAAAGGGGGCTGGCAAGATGGCTAAGCAGGTAAGAGCACTGACTGCTCTTCTGAAGGTCCTGAGTTTAAATCCCAGCAACCACATGATGGCTCACAACCACCCATAATGAGATCTGATGCCCTCTTCTGGAGTGTCTGACGACAACTACTGTGTACTTATGTATAATAATAAATCTTTGGGCTGGAGCAAGCAGGGACTAAGCAAGCAGGGACTGAGCGAGCAGAGTTGACCGAAGTGAGGGAGGTCCAACAAGAGCAAGCAGAGGTACTAAAAATTCAATTTCCAACAACCTCATGAAGGCTCACAACCTCATCTGTACAGCTACAGTGTACTCATATACATAAAATAAATAAATCTTTTTTTAAAAATAAAAAATGAGCCGGGCGTGGTGGCTCACGCCTTTAATCCCAGCACTTGGGAGGCAGAGGCAGGCGGATTTTTGAGTTCGAGGCCAGCCTGGTCTACAAAGTGAGTTCCAGGACAGCCAGGGCTATTCAGAAAAACCCTGTCTTGAAAAACCAAAATAAATAAATAAATAA
>NC_034598.1:48418778-48424178 GCF_900095145.1 Mus pahari
GAAACTTGTGTCAAAACAAAAGGCAAAAAAATCCCAAACCCTTCACTCTGGCACAGTAACGCATACACAGAGTCTCACCAGTCAGGGCAGCGGGCTAGCCCTGAAAGATCAAGATTCAGTAAAGCACACCTATAATCACAACACTTGGGAAATGGAGACAGGAGGGTCAAGGTTGTCTTTGGATATTTAGTAAGTTTGAGGCCAACCTGGGCTACATAAGACCTGACTTCAAAACAAAACAGAAGTGGGCTGGAGAGATGGCTCAGTGATTAAGAGTACATACTGTTCTTGCAAAGAACTTTTGTTTCCAAGTACCCATATCAGGTGGCTCACAACCACCTTCAACTCTAGCTCCAAGGGGTATGACACCTCTGACCTCTGAGGGCACCTGCATCCGTGTGCACCTAGTCACTCATAGACACATATGGTTAAAAACTAAAAAAGAAACCAAAACAATAAAGTGGCATAGTGGTGTAGTGTACACCTGTAGTCCTGCCATTCAGGAGGCTGAGACCAGAGGATCAAGAGTTCGAAGCTAAACCCGGGCATGGTGGCACACGCCTTTAATCCCAGCACTCGGGAGGCAGAGGCAGGTGGATTTCTGAGTTCGAGACCAGCCAGGACAGCCAGGGCTACACAGGGAAACCCTGTCTCGAAAAAAAAATAAAAAATAAAAAAAGAGTTTGAAGCTAATCTGGACTACAGAAAGAAACCAAAGTCAGGTTTAACAGTGGGCCCAGTCCTAGCATTCGACAAGAAAGTCTTCAATGTAGAGACGGCTGCACTTGCTTGGAAACGTTCATCCTTGGATGGCAGCTTTAGTTCTCTTGTGTTCAGTGAGGTTTGCAAAAATTTGGGCCCTCTTCAAATCATTGTTTTAATATCTCTTATCCCCTCTCAATAGTCGTCTTGTTTGGGGTGGGAAGTGTATATGAGTAAAATCTACCATACTTTGTTCTGTTCTATTTTTAGCAAAGAAGTTGCCAAAGAGTGAGCCCCAGAATCTGGGGGGTGCGGCAGGCCGAAGTCGGGGCGTGGATCTTCATGAGCAGTCCCAGCAGAACAAGAGCCAGTGTTGTAGCAACTGAGGGGGTGGCTAGCAGCAAATATGTATGGAGTTAGCACGAGAGCTAAGAAATAACCTCCATCCCCACCCCTCAGCACACTGAGCCCTGGCTCCCAAGGGCTGCCTCCCGACAGCTCCGTCATGGCACTTTTTAATGCTTCAGCAACCAACACCAGGCAGCTGTTGCCACGACTATGCCCTACCTGGGGTTTGGGGTCACATCTCCCCAGGACCTTCCTTCCAAAACAAACTTTCTTCACTTCGTGTTCTAGGTGCAAGACAGTGACCCCCTCATTGTCCCCCCACCCCCAGTGTTCCCCAGTGTTTCAGAGAAGACTTTTGTCTCCTGCCTCCCATCCCACCTCTCATCATGACTCCCTCTTGTTGATCCTGTTTCTCCTCCTGACAAGATGATAAAGGGTAATCCCAGGGACTGAGAAGGGGGGATATACTTTTAGTTACATTAAAGACCTTGTAGGGAGGGTAAGGCTCACAGCAGGAGGGAGTGAGGAAACATTTCTTTCTCATTTTATCTGGTAAGAGTTTCTTGTCTATGAAACACTGTGGCACCAATGAGTTGGACTTGTGGAGGGTGTTCCTAGGTAGGAGTGAGAACAGGGAGTCAATCTCGCAGGCACTGAATGGGAGTTTATTAGTTAATAAGACAAAGGCCGAGGTGCAGTGTCATCCGTGGCTCTGGAACTTGTCCCAAGGCTGTTTTCCCTTTTGTCCCCATCCACTAACCCCACTCGAGTGTGGGGATTGGACCTCAGAGTGCTCCAAAGAATCTTCACTGGTTGCCTGCACCTTTAGCTCTGCTGTGATCTAATTGGAGGAGGTACTCTGATACTGTCCTCTGAGGCCTGTGTATACATAGGCATTTCCCCTACCCTGGCCTTGAGATGGCCTTAGCCCCGGACACCATGCCCCTGCAGTTTGCACTTTAATTGATGCTAGTTCAGTCAAGATACATGTTTTTTTTTTTTGGGGGGGGGGGTATTGATTTACCTATCCTTCAACCGTTTTAATTAAATGGAATCTACAATGAATGAGGTTTGGCCCTATAGAAGACAGTAACAGTGGCAGCTACTCAAATCCAGTCTCCACTGCTAGCTTCCTCTGATTCGTACCTCTGTTCTTGGGTATAGGTTTGTCTGAGCAACTGGGGAGTGGCCTCGGAATAGTATGGGCCATGGTAGTGGAGTAAAGAAGGTCAGGCAAAAGGAGTGTTCTATCTTCCCAGGGTTCACATTCAGTTTGCTATGTCTTAACATGTCTTTTCTACTTCCCTGTAAATACGTGTAAGTCTTCTTTATTCTCTGTACAGACTGCTCTGCCTCCTGGTTCCCATTAGCCCTCTTCTCCTTTCGTTATATCTTGGTTTAGTTCCTCCTTCATTCCCCACTTACTCTTACTTACTCCATGTACCACTAGGGGCTCCTTCACAAAGGCTGCTTGTCCAATGACAGGGCAGCTAGAATTGAAGGTGCCTCACAACTGCCTTGTATCATCAGAGGGCTTTGGTCCTTCCTAAGTCTCTGGCCTCTCTGTCCTATATTAGATGTTTGAGGGTGTCTGTGGGAAGCCATCAAAGCAAGAGGAAACTTGGTATTTTAGCCAGAGTTTGGGAGAAACATGCAGAGGAAAGGAAAGACCACAGTAACCTCGAGTTGAGCCTTTCTGCCCCTTGGGCTCAGAGACTGACTGTGTTCCAGAGCAGCTGAGGAATCCATGAGGCCAAGATTCTCAAGGACCCAACTTAGGTTCCTCCACTTAGGACTCAATTCTCTTCCTTTTCCAGGGGCAGCCTTAGTTCTCATGGCCCTGAAACATATATTTACTTTCCTAGAACCTGTTCATCTGCAAAATACCCAGGCGCATCCTTTTTACAAGTGGAGGCTCAAGGGAAGCTCTCCAAGTCTCTTAGAAACTTAATTCCTTCTCTGCAAAAGTGAAGATGTTTTATTGCCTTGGGGCTGGGAAACCATTTCCCTAGGCTTTCCCCTCCCTCCCTCCCTCCCTCCCTCCCTCAGGAACAGTATTGGCCTTAGTTCCTGGGCCTATCTGCTGCCTTCCCTCTCCTCCTGCCAGCTCTTCTGCCTTCGTTGGAGCTCTGTTGGGCTTGAGGGGTTGGTTTTGTTTTCTCCCCACCCTCCCCTGTTACCTTTTTTCTTTTGATCAGTTTTTAGGGGGAGGGCTCATCTTTTTTGCCTTTATATTTCTTTCCTAAGGAAGCGTTTGCCTTTCTTTCACTCTCCTAACATAACAATCGTGGTAACAGAATGCAACTGCTGATTTATCGATGTATTTAATGTAAGTAAAAAAGGAAAAAAAGAGTGCACTGGAGTGTTATTTTGTCTGCCTGAAACTAAAATTTGGGAAGAAAGGGCCCAGAGAAATAAATCCATGATACCTCAAGCATCCTTTCCCTCCATCTTGGCACCTCTAGCTAGTTGAAGAACCAATTTGGAAAATAACCCTTTTTATTTCTTTGATTTTGTATTTATTTCTCTCTCTCTCTCTCTCTCTCTCTCTCTCTCTCTGTGTGTGTGTGTGTGAGAGAGAGCAAGCTTATGTTCAGAGACATACATGATTTATCGAATGTGACTTTTCTTTCTGTGTGTTGGTGTAATCTGCATCTCTTGAACCACATTGAGATTAGACAGAGGAATGCCATATCTGAACTGTTGGAACCAATATGCAGTACTTTTGCATTTTTCTAGGACTCATTTGTATATTAGTTTCTGAATTGGATCCTTAAGATTAAACAGAAAAAAGATAACTGGGGAGTCAGCTCAGCGGTTTTAAGCACTTGTTGCAGAGACCCTGATTGAATGCCAGTGCCCACATGGCAGCTCACGGCCACCCACAACTCCAGATCCAGGGTAGCTGATGTCTTCTGGCCTCCATGGGTGCCAGGTACATATACATGACTCATACATACAAAATAAATCTTAAAAAAGAGAAGCAGTTGGATATGGTGACACTTGAAAGCTATTTAGGAAGGCTGAAGCTGTAAGACTTGTTTAAAGGCATCCTAAATAGTAGTTTAGCAAGACCATATTTCAAAAAAAAAAAAAAAAAAAGAAAAATGACTGAATTAACTTTGATTGATCAAGTAGCTTCTATCCCAACAGAAAATATTCCTGCCCAGACCTGTTTCTTATTTCTGCTTGAAGTCCTCCCATTTGTCATAGTCTAAAGGACTGAAATACAGAAAATGAAAACCTAAGAGACAGTGTAGGTATGAGGGTTCTAAGTGAGAAAGGATGTTTAGAGGGCCAGTGTCAGGCAGCCTTTAATTTCCAGACCAGTCCTAATCACCACCTGTGAGCCTTTGTCAGGTTAGCAGTGCCTCAGTCTCTCCAGCTGTGCAATGAAGAGACTGAAGGTTGAGCCAGGTGTGTGGCACACAGCATTCCCAGCACCTGGAAGTCGAGGTCCATCTGCACAAGAGGAAATAGTAGCTCCCTAAAATAAAGACGGTGCATTAGTAGATGGAGGGAGAAACCATACCAAGTACATATTTGACAGGGCCTTTGTGTACATTCATGGCTGACCTCAGCCTCCTATTTGCTGGAATCATACTCTGGCACTGTAACACCAGCTGAAACTTTATTTTTCAACAACAGGGCCTAGAGGTGCCCTTTAAATTAATCCCAGCACTCTAGAGGCAGAGGCAGGCAGATCTCTGTGAGTTCAAGGCCATCCTAGTCTACACAGTTAAGTTCCAGGACAGTTAGGGATGCACAGGAACCCTGCCTCAAAAAATGACAGAATGGGGGAGGTGAGTCAGTCACCTTGAGCAGGGAGTGTGCTGTGGGCCGAGCAGGGGCTGCAGGGGAGTGGGAGTGCAGATTGAAAAGTGCAGACCTCTGCTCATTTCTCCAGTTCTGATTCGCTCCTGTACCAGGGGTCTAATCAGGCCTGTGTCTGCCCCCCTCCTGAGCAGACCAGAGGCCCCATCTAAACAGCCTTCCTCGGGACATCGACACAGCAGCCAAGTTTATTGGTGCTGGGGCCTCCACAGTTGGTGTGGCTGGATCAGGGACTGGCATTGGCACAGTGTTTGGTAGCTTGATTATTGGCTATGCCAGGAACCTGTCTCTCAAGCAGCAGCTCTTCTATGCCATTCTGGGGTTTGCCCTGCCTGAGGCCATGGGACTCTTCTGTTTGATGGTCGCCTTCCTCATCCTCTTTGCCATGTGAGGCTCCCTGGTGTCACCCAGCCCAGCCGTCCCTGCTGCTTTGACTCCATGCCAGTCCTGGTGCTGGAGTGTACTGAGTTTTACCATTAAACAACCACAACGTTTCTCTTAAAAAAAAAAAAAAAA
>NC_034598.1:48424338-48454015 GCF_900095145.1 Mus pahari
TCACGTCCCCTCTTCTGAGTACACTTCCCTGTTAGGATTCTTAGCCCAATTCCTTAAAAAAAAAAAAAAAAAAAAAAAAAAAAAAAAAAAAAACCTAAATGGGAAGACTTAAATGGGAAGAGATGATCTTCCAGATGTAAAAGTTTCCTTTAAATTGATGCGACTGTAGCTCAGTCCTCTGGTCTCTAGAGGGCAGTCTATGAATGTTTGTTCCCGGAGCACAAAGTGAATGTCAAATTTTCAATCTCTAGTAAATGGTTAAGAGAAATAGCAATTTTTTTCTATTAGTGTCCTTTACTTTTTATATACAAGACTATAATGTTTATATTTTTGTTAAACCGCCATTTTTCTTGTTTAAGTAGACGCTTTTTTAAAAAATCCATTAGGTAAACTTTTAGAAATGTTTTTTAAAGGCTGCGTATGCTGGTGCATGCTTTTAAGTGCGGTACTCGAGGCAGAGGCAGGCAAATCTACGAGTTCCGGATCAGCATGGTCTACAAGCTAGATTCAGACCAGCCAGAGCTACATAGTGAGACCTTGTCTCAAATAAAACATGGTTTTTCGGTGTTGCTGTTTTCACACTTGAGAAATCCACTCTGGGAATCTTTGAGCCACTATTTTGGGCATCATTTCTGCCGTTATTCCTGGCCTTGCTTTCCCTAGGACTCAACGTTGCAACACGAACCACCGAGGCGCGGGACATATTCTCAGAACCCTGGGTCTTCCCCGAGAATGTGGTCCCCATCCTCGTGGCCACCTTTGAAGCCCTGATGCAGAGCATCAGTGGGGCCTCACGATTCCCTACGGAGCTGCGGTCGGCTCTGGTCACCACTGTGTGTCCCCCGGTCCTCGGGAGGCAGAGGCCTGTACCATCCAGGACCCGGCGACGCCCCGCCCCCCGCTTCGCAACCCCGCGACCCGGCGACCCGGCGACCTGGCGACAGCTGCCAGTCCTCGTCAGGAGCAGCGGCAAAGCACGGGGCCAATGGCTGCGGAGCGGGCGAGGGGCGTGAGGACGCCTGCACAAACCGCACACGTCACGGCTGAGCCCCGCCCCGCCCCGCCCCTCCGCACTGGGCCGCTCTAGCCCCGCACGGGGCGGTTGAAATTGTTCCGCTGCGGACATCCAGCCGGGTAAGGGGACTGCGACCGGGAGAGAAAGGAGGGAGGGCAACGGTGGGACCAAGGCGGCCAGTACCGCCAAATCTTGGAGTAACTTGGAGCAAACTCCAAATCTTAGCAGTAGCAAAAGAACCAGTGTCTCCTTTTATGATGTCGGTGTGCTCCTGGGGTCGCAGGCTGGTGTTCTGTCCGAATTCTGGACAGACACACCCTCCTACCTAAAGTGTCCCAGAGAGTAAGGAGGACTCTTGCACCACGGAGTAGCATTTCGGTATTTAGCAGGCCGCTCCTCCCACACCTGGAACGGGGCTGGTAAAAGCAGGTTGCTGAAATTAAGAGTAGATGGCAGGAAGAGTAGGGAATCCCAGGCGTAAAGAGGAGAAAAATTAGCTTTTTTCATTTTCCTTCGCCATCTGTAAGAGTCCCATCCCTAGCATCTCAGCCAGCGGCTTCTTACTCCTCTCCACCTTTACGGTCCTGGGTCAGAGAGGCACTAGGTTGTGAGGAAGACACTGCAGCAGGACAGAGAGCAGAAAAATTAACTTCCTTCTCTAGCCCATCCCCTGACACCCTGGCCATTGACTCTGCTCAGTTTGCTGAGATCACTAGAATGCCATAGACTACGAGGTCAGGGTGGAGACTCTGAATTGAGGTTCAGTTCTCAGATGGGGTATTTATTTTAGAAGGGTGGAGAGAGAAAAGAGGAAAGGCCTGAGTGAATGTTATTACTTGTTTACTCTTCGTATCAGTTCCTCTGGGTAGAGATGAGGATACAAGTTCAGAGGGGCCCGCTGCGTTGCCATGGGAGCTGGCTAATGACAAGGCCTGGTTTTGCAAACTCCAGGCAGTTTCCTTCCAGGATTCTGGCTCCTTCACCCCATTAGGCTGCCGCCACCTCTTGTCTGTTTTCATCAATCTCAATTTAGAAGTAATTATAAAGTAGGGGCTGGGGATATGGCTCAGCGGTAGAGTTATAACATTCTCAAGACCTTAGGTTCAATACACAGCATCAAAAAAAAAAAAAAAAAGGCAAACCTCGAATCTGTCGCTCTGCCTGGGGCATTGTTCTTTCTAGAAGCCTCTGTGCCTTTCCATCCCCACTCCACCCCCATTCCTTTCTGCACAGTGCGTCTCTGAAGTGCTCCGAGTGTACTCTTAAGAACACACTAGAACCACGCATTCTCAGGTCTCCCAAACATGGGGTTTTCTTGGTTTGAAACCTAGAATCTATCTTCTTGTTCTAGGTCTTGCCACAATGCTGCTGCGGCTATACAGATCCGTGGTTGTGGGGCTTCCATGGGCCATCAGGTAGGCTATCCCAAGCCAGTACTTATCTCCTAGCCTATCTCATAATTATCTTATCTGGTAGATATTTATCTTATCTGACATATAATATAGTACGGTGATGGAGGAAAGGGAAAGTCATATTTCACTGGTCCTACCCATCCGGAAGAAACCAAATTCCAACTGCAAACCAGTGACTAATGAGGGAGAGGTGACTGACCACACTACTTCACTGGTGCTTTCACGGGACGTTCTGTGCTACTAATATCTCTGTCTTCCAGAGTCAAGTCAACCCCCTTGAGGATCTGCGTTCGAGCATGCTCCACAAATGATTCACTTAAGCCCCAGCATCCCAGCCTTACCTTTTCCGATGATAACTCAAGGACTCGGGGATGGAAAGTCATGGGGACCCTGCTAGGCCTTGGTGCGGTGCTGGCCTATCATGAGCATCGGTGTAGGGTAAGTGGGAAAAGAGCTTCCATGTCGGAACAAAGGGATCTTATGGGCTCTGTCTTCGTGTACTGTAGAAATACGACCTGCTCCCTTGATTTCCCAGACTGACTGTGGACGGGGTCAGAATGACCTAAAGTGATTTAATGTTTTGTTCCTTTCGATTTCTCCCTCCCCAACCCTCAGGCTTCTCAGGAGTCACCACGGATGTACTCTAAAGAGGATGTACGTTCTCACAACAGCCCTAAAACTGGAGTCTGGGTAACTCTAGGCTCTGAGGTCTTCGATGTCACACAATTTGTGGACCTGCATCCAGGAGGACCATCGAAACTGATGCTAGCAGCTGGAGGTCCCCTAGAACCCTTCTGGGCCCTCTATGCTGTGCACAACCAGCCTCATGTACGTGAGTTACTGGCTGAGTATAAGATTGGGGAACTGAACCCCGAAGATAGCATGTCCCCCTCCTTGGAAGCCTCTGACCCTTACGCTGATGATCCTATTCGTCATCCAGCCCTGAGGATTAATAGCCAGCGCCCCTTTAATGCAGAGCCTCCTCCTGAACTGCTAACAGAAAGCTACATCACACCAAACCCTATTTTCTTCACCCGTAACCATCTGCCTGTACCTAACCTGGACCCACACACCTATCGCTTGCATGTAGTAGGGGCACCTGGAGGTCAGTCGCTGTCTCTGTCCTTGGATGATTTGCGTAAGTTTCCCAAACACGAGGTCACTGTCACTCTGCAGTGTGCCGGTAACCGGCGCGCTGAAATGAGTAAGGTCAAGGAAGTGAAAGGTCTGGAGTGGAGAACGGGGGCCATCAGCACTGCATGCTGGGCTGGGGCCCGGCTCTGTGATGTGTTAGCCCAGGCTGGTCACCGACTCTGTGAAACTGAGGCCCATGTCTGTTTTGAAGGACTGGATTCAGACCCCACTGGAACTGCCTACGGAGCCTCTATCCCTCTAGCTCGGGCCATGGATCCTGAAGCTGAGGTCCTCCTGGCTTATGAAATGAATGGTCAGCCTCTACCTCGTGACCATGGCTTCCCTGTACGGGTGGTGGTTCCTGGTGTAGTAGGTGCCCGCCATGTCAAATGGCTGGGCAGAGTGAGTGTGGAGTCAGAGGAAAGTTATAGTCACTGGCAGAGGCGGGATTACAAAGGCTTTTCTCCATCTGTGGACTGGGACACGGTAAACTTTGACCTAGCTCCATCAATTCAGGAACTACCTATCCAATCAGCCATCACACAACCTCAAGATGGGGCCACTGTAGAGTCAGGAGAGGTGACTATCAAGGGCTATGCATGGAGTGGCGGTGGCAGGGCTGTGGTTCGAGTGGATGTGTCTGTGGATGGGGGACTAACCTGGCAGGAAGCTGAGCTAGAGGGAGAGGAACAGCATCCCAGGAAAGCCTGGGCTTGGCGAATATGGCAGTTGAAAGCTCACGTGCCAGCTGAGCAAAAGGAATTGAACATCATTTGCAAAGCTGTAGATGACAGTTACAATGTGCAGCCAGACACTGTAGCCCCAATCTGGAACCTTCGGGGCGTACTCAGCAATGCCTGGCACCGTGTCCATGTTCAGGTGGTCCCATGAAAGCATGGAATGGCACCATTTGTACCCAGAGAACCACCTAGACCTCTCTACCAACCCAGCCTTAATCCTCATTGCCGTAGATAAACATTTCCTTCTGCTTGATTTGTAACCTTGTACATACTGTGTCTTAAGTTGTACCTCGGCACATACATCTCTTCTGGCCCCTGACCCTGGGCTTGGAGAGAGGCTGGGGGTGAGAGAGCAGCTCGGAAGACACTGCTTTCTTACCCTACAGTCACCTCTACTTCTGATGCCTCCCATCCAAGCCTTATTTTGCATTGCTTAGATTTTTCATATGTGTGTGTGGTATGTGAAATTTGTAAAAACTGTACATTTTTCTTTCTTTCTTTCTTTTTTTGTTTTTGTTTTTTGTTTTTTGTTTTTTTTGTTTTTGTTTTTCTGAGACAGGATTTCTCTGTATAGCCCTGGCTATCCTGGAACTCACTTTGTAGACCAGGCTGTCCTCGAACTCAGAAATTCGCCTGCCTCTGCCTCCTGGGTGCTAGGATTAAAGGTGTGTGCCACCACGCCCGGCTACATTTTTCTTTTTCTTCTTCATCTTCTTCTTCTTCTTCTTTTTTTTTTTTCCTTCAAGACAGGGTTTCTCTGTGTAGCCCTGGCTGTGGATGTCCTGGAACTCAATCTGTAGACCAGGCTGGCCTCGAACTCAGAGATTTGCCTGCCTCTGCCTCCAGAATGCTGGGATTAAAGGCATGTGCCACCATTGTCCAGCTACATAACTATTTTCAGTTGCCTCTGGGATGCAAGGGGATTTCCCTCTTAGAGTGCTACTTTTAAAACTATTCCAATAAAGTGTCTGTTTAAGATTATGACTGGAAACTCTTGGGCCTGGACAGTGAACATGTTGCAAGAGGGAGGTATGATACTAACCCCAAAGCTATCAGGAAGGAGGTGTAGTGTCTCGACAAATCAAGGAATGTGTCTCCCTTCTCAGGTCGGCTGTCATCTTCAGCACCACCTAAATAACTGACCTAGAGATACCTATGAACAGAAATAATTAAAAAAAAAAAAGTTTGCTGCCCTCAAACCGTTTCCCCAATTCCTGCTCTCTAGGCAGAATTGATAATGAATGCAAAAAGCAATGAAATCAATATTATCTTAGGGAGGGCAGGGGCAAACCTTGGCACCAGGGGCAGACGTGGGGAGGTGCGTGGGGCGACCAGTGTGCACCTAGTTTGCAAATTAGATGCAGATGAAGGATAGTAGTGTGCACCTAGTTTGCAAATTAGATGCAGATGAAGGATAGATTTGACTTAACCTCTGCACGACAAGGCCTTTTGGACTTAAATCTTTCGGCGCTCGGCTATTCTCCCCTAGCTCCTCTCCCGTTTTTTTGTTTTTTTTTCCCTCAGCAGTCTCCCCGGCTTGGGGGCGCTCGGTGTTTGGCCCAGTCGCCTGTCGCGAAAGAGTGGGACCGGAAGTTACTCGGGAGGGGGGGAGATGGCCGTGATGGGGGGGGCTCGGTGGGGGGGCCGGTCCCTCCTCAGGTGAAACCCCTGATGGAGATGGAGCCGCCACCGCCGAGCACCGGGATCCAGGCATCGGTCTGGCTGCCGCCGCCTCAGTGACCCATCCCCCCCGCGGTAGGCCACCTGGCCAGAGTGGGGGACTCCCCACCCCTCTTTTCCCACCCGACACGGTCCTTCTCCCTCAACCCCCAACAGCCTGCGCGCGCGCGGAGACGCCTCAGGTGAGTGAGGGGCGGAGCCCACGCGAGGCAGGGGCGGGGCTTGGCCTTCGGGGCGGGGCTTTGGTTTGGACTAGAAGTGGGGAGTCGCAGCCTTGGGGGTGGGGAGGAGAGCTGGGTCTGAGGGACAGGAGCTTGTCTGCAGCACCTTGGCCAGAGACCTCAGAATTGGAGATTGGTAGGAAGATAGTTCCAGAGAAGGCTGGAGACAGGAACTGACATGTAGGAGGCTCCTGTGTGGGTAATAGCCAAGACAACAGAACAACAAAAACAAAGCGACAGCATCAGAAAAAGCAAGGGGCCTAGGAGCTTCATTGGGAATACTGAAGAAAAAGACCCAGGCCTACCTGCGACTATCTCCAAGAGGCCGTGAAAGGGCGGGGGAAACAGCAGGATGGAGAGTTATCTGTCTACTGTTTAAGTGAGAAGCCTAGTGAACTTGGGAAGCAGGGCCGTGGAGGAAAAGATCCACTACTCAAGAGCCCTAGAGAGAAACCACAGGAGGCGCCCTCTTGTAAACCTCTAGATGGGAGCCATACACACTTGGGAAACAAAATGCCTCTTTCTGAGTATTAAAGCCATCCTCAGTGTGCCTCCTCATACAGACTCATATGATGTTTTCACCCTTTATCTGCTACAGTTGTATTGTTTGGTTTCCTGGCTTGTTAGGTTGGTTGGTTGGTGAATGTGCAAGCGTGTGTGTGTGTGTGTGTGTGTGTGTGTGTGCGCGCGCACGTGCGTGTGTGTGCGTGTGTGTGTGTGTGTGTGTGTGTGTGTAACAGCTGTATGCTGCATGCCAGGATGACAACAACTTTGGAGTTAGTTCTCTCTATCTTTATGTGGATTCCAGGGATTGAGCTGATGTCACCAGGTTTCAAGGCAAGCAAACCAGCAAACCATGGTTGGGTTTTTAAAACAGAGTCTCATGTGATCCAGGCTGGCCCTGAACTCTGAAGCTCATGATGACCTCTAGCTCCTGAGTTTGTGGTTCTCCTATTTTAACCTTCTAAGTGCTGGGATTGCACTCGTGTCTAGCTGAGTTTTCTTTCCATTTCTCTGTGGGTTTTTGTTTATTTGAAACAGTCTTACTGTATAGTCCTCATTGGCCTGAAACTCATTCAGTAGACCAGGCTGGCCTTAAACTCACAGAGATCCATTCACCTGCCTCTGCCTCCTGAGTGCAGGGATAAACGGCATGTTCCATGCTCAGCTATGTTTGTTTATTTGTTGAGCCAGAATCTCAATTTTCCTAGACTAGCTTCAAATTTGTTATAGCTGAGGATGACTAAACTTCCGAGCCTTCTGCCTCCATCTCCCAAGTGTTGGGATTACAGGCAGTCACCATGGGAGACTGGCTACCTGTGTCTCATTTAAATCTGACTAATCCTTTCTTGGGATAAGTGGAATGTTCAATGGAATGTGGACTTTCTGATATGAGCTATTTCATAAATAAGGTACCTCTTGTGTTCATCCAAGGTCAAGAATTTATCACCAACTAGTATGTGTAAAGAGTTGCCTGCCGGGCTGGTGAGATGGCTCATTGGGTGAGAGTACCCGACTACTCTTCCAAAGGTGCAGAGTTCAAATCCCAGCAACCACATGGTGGCTCACAACCATCCTTAACAAGATCTGACTCCCTCTTCTGGAGTGTCTGAAAACAGCTACAGTGTACTTACATATAATAAATAAATCTTAAAAAAAAAAAAAAAAAAGAGTTGCCTGCCTTTCAAAACATTCCCGTCTCTCATAAATGAAGCTGCCAACTGTTAGGATCCTTACTTAGTGGCAGGCTGAGACACGACTCTACACTGTTGCCTAGATCATCCTGAGCAGTTCCTTTAGTCTCTGGGGAGCTTAAACTCAGGCAAAAACCACTTTTGGTTTCAAGTCAGAATTTCCAGGTGAGGCAGTATGAAGAGAATTGGTAGCCGGCAAGATGGCCTGGTGGCTGAAGGTACCTGTCCCCAAGCTTTCATGGCCTGACTTGAGTTCCATCCCCAGGACTCACAGGGTGGAAGGTGTGTCCACATACGCAGTGTTTGCCCTGCAAGCATGAGGTCTTGAGTGTGAATCCCCAGCATCTGTGTAAGGGTCAAGTAGTACAAAACATATCTGTAACTCAGTGCTTTGGGAACAGAGACAGGGGGATTCTCGGATTCGTTAGCCAGCCAGCCTAGCAGGTTAATAACCTTCAGGAAGAGACCTTGTCTCAAAAACTAAAACGGGAGCTGGAGAGATGGCTCAGTGGTCAAGAGCACTTGCTGCTCTTCTAGAAACCTAGGTTCAATTCTCAGCACCCACATGATGGCTTTTAACAGTCTCTGGAACTCCAGTTCCAAGGAATCTGACACTTTCTTCCAGCCTGTGCCCGTAGTAGTCATGCACTTGGTAACAGACACACCTGCAGGCAAAACTCCCTGTCAGTCACTGTTATATTACTATGAAAAGACACCGTGACAAACACAGCTGTTATAAGAGAAAGCATTTAAATGGAGGCTTGCTTATTGTTTCATATGTTTAGCCCATTATCATCATGGTGAGGATCATGTTGACGGTTGCAGGCAGACACTGGACCAGTAGCTGAGAGCTACATTCAAATCCATAGGCAGAGGGAGAGAGACTCTGAGCTTGGCATAGGCTTTTGAAATCTCAAAGCCCACCCCTGTAGTGACAATTTTGGCCTTTTTTTTTTTTCTTGGTTTCTTAAAAGAAAAACCACATACATAGAGAGAAATATTATAAGAATATGTTTTTGTTTTAATCCCAGGTGTGGGACATGGGGCTGCATCAGACTGTCCACAGCAGCTGACTGTGATTTGCCTCATGCTCTAGCAGGGGCATGATTTTGGCAGCTGCAGATGGTTTCTGCGATTGTGTGAAGTTTGGAATTCTGGGCACTCTTCAGAGGGTAGATAAATGTCAGGGCCCCAAGAGCTTGTGGTGGGTTGCTGTTGGGGGGGTGTGGTATTGTGTGTTTGTTGCTGGTTGTGGTTTATTAAATAGTCATGGGCAAAGAAGAAACATGAGGAAGAAATTAGATATTCTGATGGCAAACTTGTCCCAAGGAACTGAACGCCCTAATCAGCAGGAAATAGTCTAACAATAATGTTAAACTTTCCCCTCTATCATTTTTTCCTCTCCTATCTAGAGATAGGGGATGGAAAGGGTGGAAGATGAGGGGTGGAGGAGGGTGGAAGGAAAAATAATCCATAAAATAGCCAAAAGTATATCTACACACCCTTAGTGACACACTTCACCTAATGAGACCACACCTCCTATTCCTTTCAAATAGTGCCACTCCCTGGTGACTAAGTATACAAATATATGAGCCTTTTGGGCCATTCTTAATCAAACCATCATACACCCATACACATAAAAATAATATTAAAAATTAAAAAAAAACATGAAGCCCAACATAGTGTCATGTATCTTTAATTTCTAGTACTCTGGGGGATAGAGTAGGCAGGTCTCTGTAACTTCAAACCCAGCTTGTCATACACAATGACTACCAAACCAGGCAAGGCTACATAGTGAGACCCCTTTTTCAAAAATAAAATGGCTGGAGAGATGTTTTGCCTACGTGTATGTGAACCATATTCATGCTTGGTACCCTCAAGGGTCAGAGAAGGTCATAAGATTTCCTTGAACTGAAGTTATGGATAGTTATGAGCCACCAAGTAGCTGCTGGTAATCAAACCTGGATTCTCTTCAAGATTAGCAAGTGTTCTTACCAGAGGAGTCATATCTCTAGTACCCTCCCCACCCCCACTTTTGGTAAGTGAGCAGCTAGACAATAGTGTCTCAAAATAAAGGAGACCATTCAGTGGTAGAGGCAGAAGCAGGCAAATCTCTGAGTTTGAGGCCAGTCTGGTCTACAGCCTACAGCTAGTTCCAGGATAGCCAGGGCTACATAGAGGAATCATGTCGGGAGAGAGAGAGAGAGAGAGAGAGAGAGAGAGAGAGAGAGAGAGAGAGAGAGAGAGAGAGAGAGAGAGAGAGAGAACGGACTGCAGAGTTGGCTCAGTGGATGATCCCTCAGATAAAAAATTGTCTTAGAAGAGACTGACTTTATCATTGGAAAGCAGAGCTGCCTCTGTGCTGGCATCTTTAGAGCTTTATCTTGCCCCTGGTCAGCAGATGGCTGGTGTCAGCACACTGGTGCCCATCCAGTGCAGTTAATTCCAGGGCAGCGTCTGAGAAGCCCCTTCAGCTCGATAGGTTAATCAAGGCTAACTCATATTCTGAGACCTTTTCCCAAACTAGTCAGTTTTGAAGTCAAAGATTATCTCTTTCAGGTGTTTAAAATTGTGTAGAAGTTTTGATTAGGGTAGGATGGCAAAAAATGTGGGCATACAGAAAAAACTGTCCTTAGTAACAGTGCTGAAACATACTGGTCCAAAGTGCTCTCTGTTGTTGTTTTTGTAACTGGATTTTTTTTTCTTCTTCTTATTTCCTCTTAGTTTGAAATCTGCAGCTTATACTTTCTTTCTAGCAGGGGAGAAACTTATTCCATGTTGTACTGTCCGCCTCTCCCCATCTCCCTCTCACCACCCACAAAAGAACTCTTTTCTCTTAAATTGACACATCCTTTATCACCCCCTCCACTCTCTCACTCCCTCTTTACATACCATGTGTGATGCACACGTACACACCTCATCCCCCCTCATTTTATGTATAGTGTGTGGTGCACATGTGTACACACACACACTAGCTAAAGATGTTAAAGAGGAATGAGTTATGGTTGGTCAAGTGCCTCTAGCCTCATTTTATTCATTAACCTTGTAGGGACAACAAGGACTCTGGGGCCCTTGGATGTAAAGAATGCTGTGACAGTGGCAGGCCTCTCCCTCTCTTTACTGGTGTCTTTGGGTTTTATTGCTGTGAAGAGACATCATGACCAAGGCAATGCTCATAAAGGACAACATTTAACTGACTGGCTTACAGTTTCAGAGGATTTATCGTCAATGTGGGAAGCATGGCAGCATACAGGTAGACATGGTGCTAGAAAAGGAGCTGAGAGTTCTACATCTTGATCTGCAGGCAGCAGAAGGAGACTGTGTGTCACAGTGGGCATAGCCTGAGCATAGGAAACCTCAAAGCCCACCCCCACAGTGACACACTTCCTCTAACAATGCCACACCTACTCCACCAAGGCCACATCTCCTAATAGTGCCACTTCCTATAGGGCCAGACATTTTTTAAAAAAGGTTTATTTTTTTTAATTTTATGTATATGAGTACACTGTAGCTATACAGGTGGTTGTGAGCCTTCATGTGGTTATTGGGGAATTGAATTTAGGACCTCTGCTCACTCCAGTTGGCTCCGCTCGCTCTAGAAGAGGGTGTCAGATCTCATTACTGGTGGTTGTGAGCCACCATGTGGTTGCTGGGGTTTGAACTCTGGAAGAGCAGTTTCTAATCTGCTGAATCATCTCACCAGCCCGGGCCAGACATTTCAAAACACCACAAATGGTCTCATGATTTTGTTTGCTGGAGAAGGCTTTGAGTTCAGGGCAGTTGGTTTGCATCTTCTCAGAAGTGTCTTTGTCCTGGGAGCAGAGAGATAAGGTCAAAGTTTGCCAGACAAAAACATCTAAGAACTTGTAAGGTTGATAAGAAGCTGGTCTCTCATGAGCTAGACTTTGTAGGCACTAGCTAGCACACAACCTTATGCTCGAGTGGTCCCCTGAGCTGACTAGAGCTGATATTATCATAAAAAGATCAGCGAATACTATTTTGGTATTGTTCTCAAGCCCATAATTTCTGGAAAGACATGAGACTAAGAGGATTACTCTTTATAAATCTTGTGTCTCAAGTTCAACGATTTGAGGCCCTGTTCACAGAACCTAAAAACTTTCCGTGGGTTAAGTGTGAGACTGAAGTTCATATCTCTAGCATCCACATAAATGCCATGTGTAGTGTCTTGCTTGGCATCCCTCAGCACATAAGAGACAGAGATGAAGGTTGCTCTGGAACAAGCTGGCTAGCTACATTAGTTGATTAGAAAGTTCTGGGTTGGACTGAGAGACCCTGGCTCAGTGTGTGTGTGTGTGTGTGTGTGTGTGTGTGTGTGTGTGTGTGTGTGTGTGTGTTAAAAACAGAAAGTCAGTCTCTTGGCTCCATGTGCTCACACATGCACATGCACTCACACATATGTGCACCCACAATAATATGAACATGCATACATTCACACATACCCCCAAACGTTTACCTTATAGCCTGAAAAAAAGCAAATGGTTCCGAAGGCTTGCCAGCTGGGGCGAGATTAAATCCCATGGCCGAAGCATCTGCTCATTTCCCAGGTTCTTTTTGTGCTTCTTTGTTGTTAACCAGATAAGTGGCTTTTGGCTTGGTTTCTTTTCCAAGAGATTAGAGATCCACTCTGAGCTCCATTCCAGCTTTAAGCTCTTGAAGCCCCTCTCCTAGTCCTAGTTTCAGGAAGTGTAGAGGCTTACCAACGCAGCTTATCATCGCAAGCAAGAATCTTTGTTACCCAAAGAGCCTGGAAATGTCTTTCTGGCCCTAGCAGCAGGGAGCTCTTTGGACTTCTGGCCAATATCACCACCGAAGACAGTTTTCCACCTCTCCAAAGTTTGATCCTCTGCTGCAATCAAGACTTCCATATAATTTCAAGCACCTGTTTGGGGGGTGCTTCCATATAAAGTCAAAGGTGTTTGACTTCCATATAAAGTCAAGCACCTTTGACTTCAAAACTGACTGTTTTGAAGCTCAAATTAATAGCAGCATGGTGACACACAACTATAACCCAAGCATGCAGAAGGCAGGAAAGTTGTGATTTTTCAGGCCAGTGTAGGCTATGTAGTACAAGCTAGGTTGCCCTCCATATTGAGATCCTGCTGGGCAGGTGAAATGGCTCATCAGGTAAAGGCACAGGCTGCCAAGCTTTATGACCTGAGTTCTAGCCGGGAACCCACATGGTGAGATGCGAGAACCAGCTCCACCAGCTGTATTCTGACCTCCTAACATGCTCAGACACATCCATAAAAATGTAATTTAGGGGCTAGAGAGATGGTTCAGTGGTGAAGAGCGCAGGCTGCTCCTCCAGAGGATCTGGGTTCAATTCCCAGCCCTGGCATGGTGGCTCATCATCTTCTGTAACTTCAGTTCCAGGGGATCTGACACATTCTTCTGACCTCCACAGGCACCAGGCACACATGTGCACAGACAACATGCAGGTAAAACACTCATACACATAAAATAATAATTTAAAAATGTTAACATAAAATTTTAAAATAGAGGTTCTGTTAGGGGACCTCCAAGATGGTTTAATGGGTAGAAGTAACCCTGGCACCCTGAGTTCGATCCCTGGATTCTCTTACATGCTTGAAAGAGAAAACTGACTCTTATGAGTTGTCTTGTGACTTCCCCACTTGTGCTGTGGCAAGAATGCTCCCGCCGCCCCCGCAAATACACAAAAAATGATGTTTTAAAATAAAATAGAGATGGGCTGGTGAGATGGCTCAGTGGGTAAGAGCACCCGACTGCTCTTCCGAAGGTCCGGAGTTCAAATCCCAGCAACCACATGGTGGTTCATAACCATCTGTAACAAGATCTGATGCCCTCTTCTGGAGTGTCTGAAGACAGCGACAGTGTACTTACATATAATAAATAAATAAATCTTTAAAAAAATAAAATAAAATAAAATAAAATAAAATAAAATAAAATAGAGATGAACAAAAAATTTTAAAGATTGTCTCAGGGTTGGAGAGATGTCTCAGCTGTCCAGAGCTCTTTTGGCTCTTCTGGAGGACCTGAGTCCAGGTCTCAGAAACATGTCAAGGAGCTAAGAGCCACCTGTCACTCCAGGTGCAGGGGGATAGAATACTTCTGGTCTTGGGCACCAGCACTCACATACTAACATATGTAGACATAGACACATATACAATGTGGGGAGGGGGTACACATGAGAACAGTTATCTGTGAAAGCCAGAAAAGAATGTCAGATGTTGTACAGCTGGAGCTACAGGTGGTTGTGATCTGACGTGGGTACTAGGATCTATACTTGGGTCTCTACTGAGCCATCTTTCCAGCCTCTCATACGTATAATTCACAATAATAAAATATTTTTAAGAGACTACTTACACCAGGCGTGGTGGCGCATGCCTTTAATCCCAGCACTTGGGAGGCAGAGGCAGGCGGATTTCTGAGTTCGAGGCCAGCCTGGTCTACAAAGTGAGTTCCAGAACAGCAGAACAGCCAGGGCTATACAGAGAAACCCTGTCTCGAAAAACAAACAAACAAACAAACAAAAAACAAAGAGAGAGAGAGAGGGAGAGAGAGAGAGAGAGAGAGAGAGAGAGAGAGAGACTATTTACTTGGGGCTGGAGTGAGAGGTCAGTTATTAAAGTGCTGGCCTTGTAAGTGAGGACCCGAGCCCAAACACCTAAACCCCATGTTTAACAAACAAACAAATAAATAGCCAACCAGGCATGGTGACTCCCCAGCGCTGAGGAGACAGGGACAAGAGGATCCCCAAGGCTCATTGGCCAGCCAGCTAGCTACTTGGCCAGTTCCTGACCAGTGAGAGACCCTGTCTCAAGTCAGGATAAATCTGGTAGAATGGATCACCAGGTGAAGGAGCTTGCTGTGGAGCCAACCTCACTCAGCATAGTAGAAGGAGAGAGCCCACTCCCTCAGGTTGTCATCCAACCTCCACATGTGTGTTATCGCACACACGTGCCCATACGCACACACGTAAATGCATATACAAACAAATGGGAATGACAGCCAAAGTTGTCCTCTGGCTCCATATACACACATGCACATGCACAAAATGTGCACATATGTACATGCAACACACGCATAAGTAAACATTTGAAAGGATCCCATCTTTAAATAAAAAATTTGTCTTCATTTGCCAGGCAGTGGTGGTGCACACCTTTAATCCCAGCACTTGGGAGGCACAGGCAGACGAATTTCTGAGTTCAAGACCAGCCTGGTCTACAAAGTGAGTTCCAGGACAGCCAGGGCTACACAGAGAAACCCTGTCTTGAAAAAAACAAAAACAAAAACATAAACAAAATATACATTTATCAGGCTGGCAAGATGGCTCAGTGGTTAAGAGCACTGACTGCTCTTCCAGAGGTTCTGAGTTCAATTTCCAGCAACCACTTGGTCGTTCACAACCATCTGTCATGGGATTTGATGCCCTCTTCTAGTGGGTCTGAAGAGAGTGACAGTGTGCTTGCATACCTAAAATAAATTTTAAAACAAACAACCCCCCCCATACATTTTGGCTACATTTATCTACATGAAAAAAAAAAAAAGAATTAATAGAGTTCACATTGAACTTCCCCACTCTGTTCTGCCCACCCCTGCAAGCATACAGGTGAATAGTAGTGACCTTAAAGGGTTGTTCCATAAACACTGGCTTGGATACTCGGGTGCATATCCAAAAGACGCGGGAAGTATCACCTCTGGTGACTTAGTAGTACTTTGTTTGGCCTGCTTCCTTGGTTTCTTGACCCTGAAATGAGATACGGATCAAGGGGTTGCAGTGGCGGAGATTCCCATCCTTCCCATAAAAACCTCAGCTCTCTCTCTCTTCTGCAGTCTTCATGGGGAGGACAGGGAAGCAGAAAGAACAAGAGAAAAGATGCAGCCATCTGAGATCTAAAAGGAGACAATGAGGTGACATTCCCCACCCCAACCCCCACCCTGGCATTCCTAGCATGTTCTGAGTCCATCCCCTCTGTTCCCAAAGCACTTGGATCCTGAAACCAATCTTCTATACCTGGTTTATACGTAAGCATGAGGTTACGAGGCGAGGCACAGCTGGGTGAAAAGATGAGTCTGCTATGAGGACAGATGCATGACCCGAGCAAGCATGTGTTTCCTTCAGTGCCTGTTCAGCTTGGGTCTGATTCCTGGAAAGGGTATAGAACCGCTGACATACATCTGTCTCTAGCCCTGCTCCCTCAGTAGCCCAGGCCTGTAAAGCCTTTGTAGGAAGCAAATCCAGCTTCTAACATATCTCTGCTCACACTTCATGCTGTGTGTGGAGGCACACACAGGAGAGGATGAGGCTGTGGGTCCCGTTCTACTCACGGCTCCTGAGTTGCTCACACTCAACACTCTGGAAACTGTGTTTGAACCTGTTAAGAACAACCGGACTTCATCTCAAGCTCAGGCCCTAAGGGGGACCAGAGAAACATTCCCTCTTCTCCCTCCTGCTGTGTGGAAATAATAACCAAAAATATGTCGTGGAGCCTGGCGGTGGTGGCACGCGCCTTTGATCTCAGCAGGTGGATTTCTGAGTTCCAGGTTAGCCTGGTCTACAGAGTGAGTTCCAGAACAGCCAGAGCTATACAGAGAAACTCTGTCTCGAAAAAGACAACACTTCCCACAAAAAAGTCACGGAGCCTTGCCACATGCCCCTCTTCACTGTTACCCCAGCACCTTTTCTATCTATTAGACCACAGGGAGCCTTGCCACATGCCCCTCTTCACTGTCACCCCAGCACCTTTTCTGACAGTTTTCTATTAGACCACAGGGAGTATGTTTTAAATCCTCAAATTTTGGCATGCCATTCCTTTAAATAGGATTCTTTGGCAGCTTTGAATAATTTTGCTTACTGGAGATAACCATATTATTTCAGTCTATTAAACCCAGTACATAGCAGAGCTTGTTGGCTCGTGCCTGTAATCCCACCATTTGGAAATAAGTTTGAGGCCAGCCTAGGCTACATAGTGAGTTCTGGGACATCCTTGGACATCCTTGGCTATAGAGTGAGACCCTCATCTCAAAAATAAAATAAAATAAAATAATAAAATAGGACATGGTGACATATGGCCTGTACTTGGGACGTGGAAGCAGGAAGATGAGGAGTTCAAGGTCATCTTCAGTCACAATAGCAAGCTGGAGGCCAACCTGGGGTATATAAAACTCTGTCTCAAAAAATTAACATAAGGGCCTGTAGAGATGGCTCAGCGGGTAAAAGCACCAACTGCTCTTCCGAAGGTCCCAAGTTCAAGTCCCAGCAACCACATGATGGATTGGCTCACAAACATCCACAGTGAGATCTGACACTCTCTTCTGGAGTGTCTGAAGACAGCCACAGTGTACTTACATATGATAAATAAATCTTTAAAAAAAAGTCTTGCCGGGCAGTGGTGGCACACGCCTTTAATCCCAGCACTTGGGAGGCAGAGGCAGGCAGATCTTTGAGTTCCAGGCCAGCCTGTTCTACAGAGTGAGTTCCAGGACCACCAGGGCTACACAGAGAGACCCTGTCTCAACAAACAAACAAAAGAACAATTAAAAAATAAATATTGGGGCTGGTGAGATGGCTCAGTGGGTAAGAGCACCCGACTACTGCTCTTCCAAAGGTCCGAAGTTCAAATCCCAGCAACCACATGGTGGCTCACAACCATCCATAACAAGATCTGATGCCCTCTTCTGGAGTGTCTGAAGACAGCTACAGTGTACTTACATATAATAAATAAATAAATCTTAAAAAATAAATAAATAAATATCAGGCTAGAGAGATGGCCCAGCAGTTAAAAGCACTGGCTGCTCTTCCAATTCCTAGCAACCACTTGGTGGCTCACAATCATCTGCAATGGGATCCAATCCCTTCCTCTGGTGTATCTGAAGACAGCTACAGTGTACTCATATAAATAAATCTTTAAATAAATAAATGTCAGTTTATCTATTACATGGAGGAAATGTTGCTTTTTCATATGTTTTTTTCCTAAACAGAGCCATTCGAGTATTTTGGGAGACATGGGAGTCGTAGGGTCCTGAACAGGCATTCGGAAGTCAGACCCTGGGTTGACTTCATCGCCACCTGTTAGGGAATTGGTAGGGAATTCACTCTAGAAAGGATGCCGCTTTCAGCCATTCCTGCTCAAAGGGAATAGCATGTGGAAGAACGCCAGCGCCGTGGAGGAGTTTGGTTATGCTGACAAGTGATTCAAAACATTGGGAGAGAGCTGGTAAGATGCCTCATGGGTAAAGGTGCTTACTACCGAGGCTGTGGGACCCACATGATGAAAAGAGAACCAGCTCCCACAAGTTATTCCCTGGCCTCCATAGGCTTGCTGAGGCAAGTGTCTCTCTCTCCACACACAACAACTAACACCATAAACAAGCACACCACACACACACAAAACACATACACAAACATAGCCAACACACACACACTCACACACACACACACACAGCACAAAACAATTTTAAATTAAATGAATAATAAAAACGAGGGGTGCTAGGGAGACTTGCCTAGCATGTGTGAAGGCCTGGCTTCAGTCTGGGGAAGGTAGGGAGGCTTGCCTAGCATGTGTGAAGACCTGGCTTCAGTCCGGGGAAGGTAGGGAGGCTTGCCTAGCATGTGTGAAGGCCTGGCTTCAGTCTGGGGAAGGTAGGGAGACTTGCCTAGCATGTGTGAAGGCCTGGCTTCAGTCTGGGGAAGGTAGGGAGACTTGCCTAGCATGTGTGAAGGCATGGCTTCAGTCTGGGGAAGGTAGGGAGACTTGCCTAGCATGTATGAAGACCTGACTTCAGTCTGGGGCTCTTTCACCCCAGATCTGGATCACCATGACTGATTTTTGATCCCCTACAGGATACTTCCTTCTTAGTGGGGAGGGGGAGAGAGACTGGACATTTCTAGTTGCTCTGATTCAGTTCAGTGAGCAGAATTTGCAAGGGCATGCATCTCTCCCTCCGTCACCAAATGGCATTACGATTTTGCTTTTGTTTTGAGTCAGGATCTTGTATGTGGCTCAGACAGGCCCCAGATTCATGGCAATCGTCTTGTCTCAGGCTTTCAAGAGCTGGAACCACCATTTGTGTGTGTGTGTGTGTGTGTGTGTGTGTGTGTGTGTGTGTGCGCGTGCGCGTGTGTGTGTATGTTGAGACTGGGTCTTGGTCCTAGTACTCACTATATAGCCCAGGCTAGCCGCAGACTCACTGTGATACTCTTGTCCCGGCCTCTCCCAAGTGATGAGATTACAGGTGTGTACCACCAGTGCCCACATATCCATGTGACTTTAAATACTCTCCTTCCCATCTGAGATCTTTGAGCCAAACTTATCTTGGATTGCTAACTTTTTTTTCCTTACACCACCTTCTCCTTGGTGTCTCTCTAGCAGACTGTGCCTAACTTAACCCAGTTTCTCTAAGGAGAACTTAGAGCTGCTTGCCTGCTCAGGTAGGGGAGAGGTGCTTCGAGCGGTGAAAGCTGGAAAGTTGAGAGTCATGTGCTGTGGGAATATTTGAGCAAAGAGCAAAGTCTGTCTACTGATTTGCTTCTAGCTCCCAAGAAACCAAGACTGAGAACCGAAGACTGAAGACCACTCTTTACTTTCACGGTTACCATCTTAGGATCGGTTGGGGAAAACTGAGCACTGATTTTGCCCAAAACATGGCACACAGCAAGTGCTAAGAGCCATTAAGAACAAGGAAACCTCAGTTTACATTAGGATGAAAGTCTCACTCAAAAAACACTCCAGGGCTTAGGGAGACAGCTTAGCAGATAAGTATCTACTCACCTTGCAAACATGAGGACCAGAACCCACATTAAAAGGGCCTGGAGGGGCTGGGGTTATAGTTTAGTCAAAGAGTGTGTATTTAACAAGTAGAAGACCCTGAATTCAGTTCTCAGTACTGCATAAAACTGAGTATGGTGGCACATGCCTGTAACCTCGGGATTTGGGGTAGGTGCAGGAGGGTCGTCCTCTATTACAAAGCAAGCTGGAGGACAGCCTGAAGAGAGAAAAGGAGAAGGAGGGGACCAGGTATGATGGCTGTCCTTGTACATGTATAGCATCAGAGCTGGGAAGGTGAAAACAGGTGGATCCCTCAGGCTTGCTGGCCACCTGGCCTAGTGTACTTAGCAAGTTCCAGACCACTGAGCGACCCTGTCTCGACAACCTGGCATGTGAGGAATGACACCCGAGTTTGTCCTCTGGCCTGTATAATGGGGGGGGGGGTGCTTTCCCTCTCTCCCTTCCCCCCCCCCCCCCCCACACACAGACAAACACTCTCCAGATCCCTCTGGAAACTGTGGGCCTTTTCAGCAGGGATCCAAGAGTGAGACAGTGTTTCAACCGAAGAACCCGCTGAACTTGTTCTGCCTTTTAAGGAACAGACCCCTCTCCTACAAGGGTCACTGGAAAGAAAAAAAAAATGTTTTGTTTTTTTTTGTTTGTTTTGCTTTGCTTCATTTTTGTATTGTTTGAGACAAGATCTCCTGGAGCCCACCGTGGCCTTAAATTCAACTTTGTATCTGAGAACAGCCTTAAACTTCTGCTGTTTCTGACTCAATCTCCTGAATGCTAGAATGACAGGTGATCAACTATGCCAGGAATCCAATCCAAGGGTTTGTGTATACTAGGCAAGCGCTCTGTCAGCTGAGCTACAGCCCCACCCCTAGCCTCGCTTTTGAAAAGAAGCTATACAACATAACGAAGAGAGTGCTCTTTAGGGATGGGAGAGATAGCTCAGTGGCTAGGAAGTATGCACTGCGCTTGCAGAGGACCCCATAGTGCGTTGGATGGTTCATCCTTGTTTGTAATTCTAACTCTAGGGGTATCTTAGGCTTTCTGTTGCTGCAGTGAAACACCATGACCAAAAAGCAAGTTGGGGAAGAAAGGGTTTATTCAGCTTACACTTCCACATCATAGTTCATCACTGAAGAAAGTCAGGACAAAGCCGGACATGATGGCATACACTTTTAATCCCAACACTTGAGAGGCAGAGGCAGGCAGATCTCTGAATTTGAGACCAACCTGATCTACAGAGCTAATTACAAGATAGTTTCAAAAAACAAAACAAAACAAAACAAAAAACTAAAGTCAGGACGGGGTAGAAATCTGGAGGCAGGTGGGGTGCTGCTTACTGGCTTGCTTCCCCTGACTTGTTCACTCTGCTTTCTTATAGAACCCAGGACCACCAGCCCAAGGATGGCACCACCCACAATGCCCCCCCCAAATTCACTGAGAAAATGCCTTACAGCTGGATCTCATGGAGGCATTTCCTTAACTGAGGCTCCATTCTTTCTTTTTTTTTGGGGGGGGGGGTTCGAAACAGGGTTTCTCTGTATAGCCTGGCTGTCTTGGAACTCACTTTGTAGACCAGGCTAGCCTCGAACTCAGAAATCTGCCTGCCTCTGCCTCCCCAGTGCTGGGATTAAAGACGTGCGCCACCACGCCCGGCTTTGAGGCTCCTTTCTTTATGATGACTCTAGCTTGTGTCCAATTGACACACAAAACCAGTCAGGACAAGGGGAATCCAATGCTTCTGGTCTCCAAAGACACACACACACACACACACACAAGCACATACACACACATGTGCACACACACATGAGCACACACACAAACTTTAAAAATGATAAAAATGATCTTAAAAGAAAGAGTGCACCTCAGAAGCGAAGGAGAGTCATGTTCTAATTATCAATTCAGTCTCACATGAGCCTTGAGAAAGCAGCTTAGCTGCTTTAACCCTCAGTTTTTCCACACAGAAAATGGGAAAATCCTTTCTCTTCTGTATGGGGGAGGGGGGAACATTTGAGGGAAGTCATGCATAACACTTTGAGCTTTGTAGCTGTTTTTGAAAAAAACACCCCAAAGGCCATTTGTGGAGCTGCTGATTTCTAGGTACAGACTGACCTCCCTAGTCTTGGGATTTCTGACCACTTCTCGATTGTGGCTAGTTCCAAAGGGTGTTCTGAGCACGTGCTCTCGGGTTCCTCTAACCATTGCCCCCGGGGGAAACTTTAAGCAATCACTTATAATTGTGGCTTGTTGGAACTGCAAATGTACTTACCACCATAGAGCTGTGGCTTGTTCTACCCCTGGTTCCAAAGCTCAGTCCATCCCTGAACGTAGAGACAGGAATTGTCCCCACACACCCAGGATTCCTAGGGCTAACAAAAGGGAAGATTGCTTTGCAGAGGGACACAAGCCTGCATTTCAGACTTTCTCCTGAGCCTTGCTCCACATAAGACTTGGGCAGGAAAACAGACATTTCTCCCCCGTGAGCCCATCTACGCTCCCTTAAGATAGCTTCACCAACAAGGCAAACTCCTCTCTCTGCCTTCCTGAGAGTCTTCAAAGAGCCCGGGGCTCCTGGAGGCCTCTTGGGTTGCTTTCCTGCTGCACTCTGGTTTCTGCAGATCTGTCCCTGGGGCATTCATACCGATTAGGAGAGTGGCAAAAACAATTTCGGATGTATATAAATTTCTGACAGATAGACTTTTAAAAAAGATGTATTTGTTTCATTTTCTGCATATGAGTACTTACCTGCAAGTAAGCACAACATTGTGTGTAGTATTTCTGGAGTCCCAAGGACGACATCCAGTTTTTCTTTTGACATTTTATTTTGATTTTATGTGTAAGAGTATTGAATGTATATCTGTACATCATGTATGTGCAGTGCCTACAGAGGTTGGAAGACGTCACTGGATCCCTGACTAGTTGTGAACCGCTATGCAGGCACTGGGAATTGAACCCAGGTCCCCTGGAAGAGAACATCCATTGTTCTTCTCCACAGAGATATCTCTTCAACCCCCAGATCTCCTTGTTCTGTTTTGTTTTTAAACACAGGATCTTACTACTGTGTAGCCTTGGCTGGCCTAGAACTAGCTTTCATAGGTCAGTCTGTCCTTGAACTCACAAGAGATCCATTTGCTTCTGTCTCCCAAGTGCGGGGTTCACAGGCTTAAACTACCATGCCTAGCTCTAAATGGACTTTTTTTTCTTGTCCTAATCCCAAGGACACCTACAGAGATAATTTATTGCAACAAATGATCACTTTAATTGTTTAATACTCTTCAGATAAATAGATTAATATGCATTTTAAAATTCTCTCTTGCCAGGCAGGGCTGCTGAACACTTTTAATCCCAGCACTCGAGAGACTGAGGTAGGCAGATACCTGTGGGTTTGAGATCAGCCTGGTCTACAGAGCATGGTCTATAACAGCCAGGACTATACAGAGAAACCCCATCTTAAAACAAGCAAACAAACAAACAAAAATAAACAAAACCCCCTCAGTGCTTTTAATGAATTGTTTGGTTTTTGAGGCAGGATTTCATGTATCCCAGGCTGACCTCAAACTCACTATATAGCTGAGGCTGGTCTTGAACTCTGATCCTCCTGCTTCCGGTTCCTAACTGCTGACAGGTGTGTGCACTTTTTCCCTTTTTTCTTTAAAATAAACATAATGAGACTGGAGAGATAGTTCAGAGTTAAGAGCAATTACTGCGTTTGCAGTTCCCAACAACCACATGACTCACAAACATATGTACATCTGTAACTCTAACTTCAGGTGATCCGGTGCCCTTTTCCAGCCTCCTTAGACACTGAGCTCATGTGATGCACATAAATACACAAAGGTATAATACTCCTATACCTAAAATTATATATATGTTTGGGGGGGTTGTTTTGTTATCTTTGTTTCCAGTAGCTCCTGCTGTCTTGCTTTGTAAACCAGGCTGGCCTGGACCCCCCAGAGATCCACCAGCCTATGCTTCCTAAGAGCTGGGATTAAAGGTGTCACTACCACCACCCAGCTAATTTAAACATATTTTTAAAATTAAAAGCAAAATAAAATGAACATTGACCAGAGGGGTGGGGAAAGTCATTTGAAAGTCTAGACATGTGAGCTAGGCATGTTGATACAGGACTTTAATCCCTGTACTCAGGAGACAGAGACAGGCAGATCTCTGAGTCTGAGGCTCACTGGAAGGAGGCCTGGTCTATTAGAAAGTACTAGGACAGCCAGAGCTAAAAAAAAAAAAAAAAAGGCAAGTTTAGGCATGGCGATGTAGTATCAGTACAGCATTTGCCTAGAGTGTTCAGCACACACATAAAAAGTTTATTATATGATCAGTAGCGACGCCATCACTGAACCCTGACAGGGACTTCTCTCCTATTCCATTTTTCACTCTCCTGTCATCCCACCTTCTGCTACATGCACCCCAAAAGAAGAGGATACTTGTAAGAACAGAATATGGCATTTTTTTGTTTTCCCCTTTCAAAATCTCACTTCATAGCCCTGGTTAACCTGGGACCCAAGACCCTCCTGCCTTCACCTCTGAGTGCTGGGATGCACTAGGCACGCAGCAGCATCCAAGGCCAACTGAAGTCTGCACCTCGATGAGGCTGTTTCCTTGCCTCCTTGGGAGTGAGGGGAGTATAACCCATCTGCTACATCTGTTCTACTGAAGAGCAAAGACACTCCCTCAGAATCCAGAGCCGCTCTGCAGCAAGGCAGCATGGCTACCTCAGAAGGTTGAGCATCCTAAAGAGTGTGGGCTGTCCACACTTGTGAGGGAAAGAGGGGCACTCATAACAGTGAGGTCCAGGCCAGCCAGGGCTGTGTGTCTCGACAGATAGATAGATAGATAGATAGATAGATAGATAGATAGATAGATAGATGGTAGGTTGAAGGAAATTTTTGCATTTATAAGTCTATAAACGTCTGTTTCCTGGGACAAAAAAAAATTTTTTTTGTTCTGATCCTTTAGATTTCTTTTTACTCCAGAATGTAAAAGAAAAACTCATCCCTCCCCAGCCGTGGCTCCTAACATCAGGCCTTTTTCTTTCAACAGGATCTTCTTAAGATGGACACAGAAGACTGCAATGGCCGCTCCTATATGTCTGGTACGCCTTCTGTATGTTCCATTCAGATGGACATGGGAGCAGACACTTGGGTGAAGGCAGACAGCCTCTGGCCCTGGCGCACACTTCTTCTTAACTAAATGTCAGTCTCAGCTGCCACTCCGTGTGGTAGTATTTGCCGTAGTATGCAATCCCCTTGTGGTTTCCTTGGGTTGTTTGGGGTTTGTTTTGTTTTTTTGAGACAGGGTTTCCTGTATAGCCTATCCTAGAACCCATTCTGTAGACTAGGCTGGCCTAGAGGTTCACCTGCCTCTGCCTCCCATGGTTTTATATCTCTAACAGTGTTTCTTTTCTAGGCTGCAGAGAGGGAAGGGGATAGAGGTAGATAAAATAGATGATCTGAAGCAAGAAGATGGTAGGAAATTGTGCCTCTTTTCCATCTGTTCTGAGACCACCAGCCAGACATAGAGCTCTGTCCCATCCAAACAGAATGCACCAGCTTCACAAACTTTTTTCTTTTCTTTTCTTTTCTTTTCTTTTCTTTTCTTTTCTTTTCTTTTCTTTTCATTTCTTTTCTTTTCTTTTTTTTAAAGATTTATTTATTCTTTGAGTACACTGTAGTTGTCTTCAGACACACCAGAAGAGGGCGTCCATTACAGATGGTTGTGAGTCACCATGTGGTTGCTGGGAATCAAACTCAGGACCTCTAGAAGAACAGTTGGTGCTCTTAACTGCTGAGCCATCTCACCGGTCCCTTCGTAAACTTTCAAGTGGGGAGGGATAGTAAATGGAATAGCAGGGACTGTCACAGACTGGAGAATACCTCCCCACCACCACCACTGCTACTCAGTGTCCACTTCATTATATGGTCCAAGCTAATCTGGTACTCACTATGTGACCACAGGCTGGCCTCAGACTTGTGGTAATTCTTCCTGCCTGCCTTCTGAAATGCTGTGTTACAGATATAAGCTACCATGTTACCTCCCCTACCGTGTCCAGCAGAAATCAAATTTTATTTTCTTTATTTAGAGACAGGGGTTTTGTCCTGTGGCCTGGGGGAGGGGGAGGGATAAGGGGAGGTGAGGGCTGGAACTCTCTGTATAGATCAGGCTAGCCTTGAACTCATGGAGATCCATCTGCCTCTGCCTCCTGAGTTCAGAGGCTAAAGATACATATACCACTCAAGCCAGATGTGGTCATGCTACCCTAATACTTGAAAAGCTGAGGGAGAAGGATTAGCATGAATTTGAAGTCAAACAAGACCATGGAATCAAACCCCAAATCAAGGAAATAAAACCAATCTGGGGTTGATAGCTCATATTTTTAATACCTTAAGAGGCAGAGGCAGGCAGATTTCTGTGAGTTTGAAGCAAACTCGGTCTACACAGTGAGTTCCAGGCCAGCTACATACATATGTTCATACATACATACACACATACATACATACATAACCGTCACAACTGTCTGTAATTCCAGTTCCAAGGATCCAACACCCTCACACAAATATGCATGCAGGCAAACAACAAAACAAAACAAAACAAAAAAACCAATGTGCATAAAATAAGAATAAATACATTTAAAAAATAAAAATAAATAAACAATTTCAAAAGTAAGTAAAAGAATCACTCAATATTTTAAAAAGTGTCCCATGTGGCAAGTCAGGACTATGTGTCCTCATCACTTGGGGGGGTGGGGGGGCAGGGCAGATGGATCTCTGTAGGCTCAAGACCTGCCTGGTCTATATAGTAAGTTTCAAGACAGCTTGGGTTAAATAGAGAGATCTTGTCTCAAACAAAAATAATAATAATTGATACAGTCTGAATCCAGCCAGGAGGCCACTGGTTTGTATCCTTTAAAGACAGGGACAGAGAAACCAGTTTTCATTCTCCCCGGACCTATTCCACAAGATATCTTGTTACAGGCTGCTCACACCTGCCAAATATCTTTACAGAGGAAGAAGAAGAGATTATTACCTATTTATTTCAAGAATGCACTGTAGAAGTATCAGAACAATAAGTTAAAAAGAAATAAGGGGGAGGGGACTGGGGTACGGCCGTAAGCTGCTTGCCTGACATGCACCAGGCCCTGCTTGACCTCAGAACTCCATAAACCAGGCACCCTGATGCACACCTGCCGTTCAGGGGTGTGAAGTCAGGAGCTTCATCAGGCCAATCTTCTGAGTAAAGAAAGAGCCTAAGGCAGAGTTAGTACTTTTGTTTGTTTGTTTGCCTTTTGAGATTGGAGACTTTTATAGCCTGGTCTGCCCTGCACTTGCTATGTAGCCAAGGCTGGACATAAACTCTCGGTGTCCCTCCCTCCACTCCCAAAGTGCTGAGATAAATAAATGTGTGCTGTCCAGCCTGGCTTGAAAGTTAGTCTTTAAGATTTTTTTAAAAAAACTATTAGAATGTCAGGGCCCAAGAAACAGGTATGATGTCATTAATCTATAATACTAGTCCATGGGAGGCTAAGGTGAGGTCGTGAGTTCTAAGCCATCCTGAATTATATAGTGACACTAACTCAAGTTAAAAGTAAAAATGTGGGCTGGCGAGATGGCTCAGTGGTTAAGAGCACTGACTGACCTTCTGAAAGTCCTGAGTTCAAATCCCAGCAACCACATGGTGGCTCACAACCACCCATAATGAGATCTGACACCCTCTTCTGGTGCATCTGAAGACAGCTACAGTGTACTCAGAATAAATAAATCTTTAAAAAAAAAATTTAAAAAGTAAAAATGTTGAGTCTTGCAAGGTGATACAAAAGCAGGCAGCTCTCTATGCATTGTTCAAGGCTAGCCTGATCTACACAGGCAGTTCTAGGCCAGCCAAGGATACATCACAAGACCTTGTCTCAAAACAACAACAAAATACAGTAAAGATCACGATGGCTGTAATCTCAACAGCAAGAGGTAGAAGCAGGAAGATTATGTGTTCAAGGCTGACACCGCATGTGAAGAGTCTGTCTCAGTAGAGCCAGCCAGAGTGCCATTGTGAAAATGGGCTGAGTTATTTTGTTTACTCTAAAGTGGAGCCAACAAAGGAATTATTGCCATGTACTGATGGAGAGAGTAAAATCAGTCAGACACACGTGAGAATCACCGTCATCCTGTGCGTAACTCACAGAAAGATACCGATCTGAAGAGTCTGGCTCAGGTACAGGTGTGCGGTGTTTGCCACAGAGTGACACAGTTCATACTGGACAGAATGACATAGTTCAGGTGGGCCGTTTTAACTGAAAGAGGCCCTTCTGAGGAACCAGCCAACTCTCCCACCTTCAGTTCAGTCAGGTGTATTCACTGTTGAGCAACAAGAACACCAAGGACCCAGTTAGTGCTGGGTGGTTACTGATGGATAGAATCCAATCCCTGCCCTAAGGAAGGCAAGCGAGAAGCGGTGAAGGCGGCTGGGGAGATGTGCCCTGGGCTCTTCTCAGTCGTGTCTCTGGAGTATGTTGGACACTAGCAGGGAATGTCTGAGACTGTTTGATTCACTGTGCTATAAAACAGAGCTTAAGCAAGCATGGCCTAATGAGAAGTGGACCCAGCACACAGTCTCTGAATACAAAACCCAAACCACTTCTGTGTGTTTTGAGGACTCTAGATGTCAGCAGCTACCTTCAAAAAGACAAAGTCGGGGCAGGGCTGACATCAGGTCTAAAGAACGCCCCCCCCCCCAGGGCCAGACATGGCCAAGAGGGTGTGTAATAGGGCATCTAAGAACCCATTTCTGACCTGCATCCCTTTCCCAGGCTGATCCTAAAGCAGTGCCTGGCTTTTTACAGGCCCTTTCTTAGGTCACCATAGCCCTCTGCCTCCCCCACTGGCCACCTAATAAAGGGAGGTGGCCTCTCGTTCCACTAAGGGATGTTACCATCTCATAGAACCTGATTCTGAAAGCACACGCCCCCCAACTTCCTTTCTAAAAGTACAGATAATTCCCATAGGAAGAAATGGGGGAAACAAGAGTCCACTAATTTACAGCACAGATTCCCACCCTACCCCCCGACAGACACTGAAAACAAAAACTGAGTTGCTCAGATCAGATGGAGCAGTGCTTATCTGGGTGCCTGGTGAAACATTTAAGAGAACCTGAGGAGAGAGGGGTGCAAGGATTAGCAGCCCAAAGTTTCACGGCTGCTCCCATCCCCAAATTCTTGGAATCAGAAAATGCAGTCTTCCAAAGTAGGTCAGCTCAGCAGTGAGCAGTTCCTCGGGAAGGGAAGGGAGCGAAAGGCTCATCCTGATAGAGGACAGGGTTCATCCAGGACTCCAGCAGCCAGAGCCCCAGAGGCACGGGAGAGAGGGAAGACAGGGACACCCAACCAGGAGTTAGAAAGAGCTCAGGGTCCCAGATCTCCACTAGTCAGTGATGGGAAGGGGGATTGTCAGAAGGAGGGGTGGACCGAGCCTGAGCTTGCTGGGGGAAGAGCCTTCTGCCACTTCTAGATCCTGGAGGCTGCCCCTGTGTCCCGGGCCCCATGACCTGTGGGGCCTTGGCTTCCCTAGCTGGCAGAGGATTGGGCCTTCCCTGGGACACCCTTTCCTCCTCCCCACAAGCCTGAGGCGCTCTCTCTCTCTCTCTCTCTCTCTCTCTCTCTCTCTCTCTCTCTCTCTCTCTCATGCACACACACACACACACACACACACTTGCCTCCCTCTCAAGCATTTGTTGTGCAGTTCCTCTTTGTCTGCTGGGCAGGAGGGCAAACACATCTGCCTACTGTCCCTGTGCACCCCCATTCCCTGTGCACCCCCACTCCCACCCCTCCACTGTCTTGGAAAAGGGATGCTTAGCCTAGCACACACACACACACACACACACACACACACACACACACTGGTACGTTTTCTCCTGCCCCCTCCCCAAGTGCATCCACGCCTCTCTCCCTCTCCTCTCTCTCTCTCTCTCTCTCTCTCTCTCTCTCTCTCTCTCTC
>NC_034598.1:48454128-48477897 GCF_900095145.1 Mus pahari
TCTCTCTCTCTCTCTCTCTCTCTCTCTCTCACACACACACACACACACTCACGAGGCTCTCAGCACATACACCCTGGGCTGAGCGGTTTTGCCGGCTGCAGCCGTGGGCCCCTGCTCACCGTGCGGCTGCCACTGCCTGCGAAATGACGGCGGTTCCCCTCACTTCCAGGAATCCACGCTTCCTGGAAGGTGAGTGGCTGGGCTCACCCCTGCCTGCCACCGAGACGCAGACATGCACACACCACCCGCACTCCCTCGCCGTTTCCAAGGCGGCGGCCGCGTTCGCACCCCAGGGTCTCACCGGCAAGGGAAGGATAATGTAAGTTCAGGCAGAAGGCGGCTAGCGGAGGGGGGTTGGGGGGTGATGGGGCTAGGGAACCAATTCAGTAACAACTCCCAAGCCTGAGGAGAGGGAGAGGACGGGGGCTGTGTGTGTAGCGGGGGGAGGGGGCGTTCCTCCTTACACTTGGGGAGGATGGGAAAGGGTGCTTGGTGTTGCTAAGCGAAGACCGTGACTTGGACAGTGGGAGCTTGTGGTGACATCTTGATTAGGCCTTGGGGACAGAGGTAGAGCAGCCAGGGGTGGAATGCCGAAACAGGCCTGGGTGGGAATGGAGAGTAGAAAGACCTGAGATAGGAAGAAGAGCTTTGACAGCAGACGCTTTAGCCTGGAACCGACATGTGAGGGGCCTCAGCCTCCTGCCCACAATAGAGCTGAGCTGGGGTGGCAGTCTTTCTTTGCTCGTGCACTGACTGGTCCCTGATAGCAGGCTAGCATCCTGCCACCTGGAGCCCATGGTCAAGAAGAGAAAGCTGGAGAAAGAGATCCCTTGCAGAGAAGTGCAGAGGCTTGCAGAGCTCCAGGCTATTCCCCAGAGGCAACCACTCAAGGGATCCAGGAGAGGGCCAGTCTCCTTCGGCAGCGTGTGAGACCGCCCAGCTTAGCGCGACTGCTCCCCATCCCTTCCCCGCCTTTCTGCCCTTTCTCCACCTCCTAGTTGCTTTGCTGTGGACCTCACGATTTAGCTTTCCTCCCTGGAGGTTCAGCCAATCTACGATGGCTTTGACCAAGAAAAAGTGTCTGATACCTGAGAGCAGCCTTAATTCTTGGCTTTGACAGTCTGAGATTTCTTGGAAGTCCCAGGCATTTGAAATTCCCTCACTGGGGTTTCCGAGGCTGAGAGGGAAAACGAATGAGTTTCCCAAATCTGACTTTTGTCCCCATCAGCCTCAGGCTAGAAGTCTAAGTCCCTGGAGCCCCACAAAGACCCTCTGGCCTTTGACACAGATTCCTTCTTAGATTTTAGTGCCATGAAAGTAGACTTGAGTGTGTTTTCCCTCTTGCCTTTATCCTAGGGATGACGGCAGCATCAAAGAGCCTCTGGAGTTACTGGTGCGCCTTGAGGCTCCTGCTTTCTCTCCTGTTTCCAGCCCTTCATTGGGAATGCTTTTCCCTCAGTGTCCCTGCGCTTCCCTTTAAGAATATTGTCTCCCAGAAAGCTAGCCCCTAGTCTTAGAGGCAGCCTCAGCTCCAGCAGCCTGGGACCAGATATGGATTTCCAAGAAATTCAGTCATTTTAGAATCAGCAGGTCCCTTCTTACTAATACTGGGTGCTTTGTAGTAGGTCAGCACTAACCTTTGAAAAGAACAAGAAACTGGGTGTGGTGCATGCACGCGATCCCAGTACTCCAAAGGCTGAGGCAGGAGGATTTTGAGTTTACTTAGCCTTTTTTTGACCTATCTAGCCTCTGTAAACTCAGTTGAAAGGGCACAGGTTAAAACCGGACCTGAATCTACAAGTCTTAATGGTCCCGAGACACTCACATCATGGTTTGTGTCTGGTGCTGACATAAGGCAACTTCTTAAGAAAACCGTTGCTCGCCTAAGGAGCCTTAGCAGGGGAAAATCAGATTCAAGCCACAAGGCTTTTTCTATATGGTGAACAGGGTTCCTCAGGCTTCCAAGGGATGGAGCGGGGAACGGGACTTTAGGAGAGGTTGTGATGGGAAATGGTCCCCAAGTCCTGAGTGGTTGTTTTCTTCCCACTGACCAAAGCTGGAGAGGGAGCTCTCAGGAGGGTGTGCTCCGGATTTCTTGCCTCAGGCCCAGGACTCCAACCATTTTATAATGGAATCTTTATTTTGTGAAAGTAAGTATGTGCATAGCTGGGAAACTGGGTAAAATACTAACCTAGGTGAACTTTAGGGATGAATTTTAGGGTCTCTCTCTCTCTCTCTCTCTCTCTCTCTCTCTCTCTCTCTTTCTCTCTTTCTCTCTCTCTTCCATGTTTAGGCCTTTGCACATATACCCATGCATGTTCATGTTAGCAGATAATATAGACGGCTGTGATGTTTATCCCAGTAGGTATGTTCTCTTTATGTGTGATCTGTGTCTGTGTGTTTATCTACATGTGTTTTGACTTCATTCATATGTGTGGGGAGGGGGGATTTTTGAAGGCACTCATGTTTTCAGGTATGTTATTGGATTTTTAAAAAACATTTAAAAAAAGCATTTTTACAAAGTATGTTGTCAACAAGTTGGAATTGACAAGCTTAGGATAACTGACATTTAGCTCTGGAGAAAAGTTTGGCTGAATTTAGAAAGCCTAATGAGCCCACCTTACCCCTCACTGAAGCAGTGACTCCTGACTGGCCAAGCAGTAGCCAAGGACTTGGCATTCATCTTGTTTGTGATCCTGCCCCCACCTCAGCCACTACCAGTTTAGACAAGTGATATAACATCTTTTGTGCCTCCTAGTCAAAAAAAAAATTTTTTTGAAATAATATTGCAGTGCCTATTTCATACTGTGATTGTGAAGCTTAAAGGAGACATCCCAGCGCACAGACTAACACCTGATACAAGTATCCAGTCAGTAATTAGTAGCCAGCTGCCATTGTTATTGCTACTAATATTGCCAATAGATTCTGGGCACTTCCAGATCCCTCTCCTACGGATTCCAAAGCTGCTCCTGGGAGCTCCCGGGAGAGCAGTAGGTAAAAATGTCCCTTCCCACCTCCTCAGATCCCTGTTCTCTGTTCTACCCTGGCCCGCCCAGTAGTGGGTGATGCTCTTCCCGTCAGGCATAGATAAAGGTAGGGTAGGCCAGGCTCGGCTGCTGAGCTCACGGAAGTCAGAGTCAGCGAGGGGCACCCGGCTGCTGGGGCACAAGGTAGGGTGCGCAACATTCAGCCTACCTTGCACCTGGCTATAGAACAAATGTTTGTGATACTTAACTGGAGTTTTTCTTAAACATTAGGAAGTGGACTATAGACGGCTTCAGCCCAAGCTTTACCTGCTATCCGTTCTCTCCTCCAAGGTAGCGGGGACTCATCTCTGGAGAAGGAGTTCCTTGGGGCCCCAGTGGGGCCCTCGGTGAGCACCCCAAACAGCCAGCACTCTTCACCCAGCCGCTCGCTCAGTGGTAAGTGCGACCCTCTACCCACTCCTGGCACTAGGCAGCCCCGTCTTTTATTTGACCTTCGGTTTGCCTTCCCCATTTCCGCATCATCTCCTTCTGGCTTCTGCTCAGAGACTATCAGGGTGGGTAAGGAATCCAGAACCTAGAGCTCTCCTAGCTTGTGGAAAGAGTGAATGGCTAACATCAGCGTGAGATAAAGTTAAAAAGTGTATGGGTGACATTAAGGTAACGGTTCCAGCAGGGTATGTTGACACACGCCTTTAGCCTTTAGTCCCAGCACTCGGGAGGCAGATCCCAGCCTGGTCTACAGAGCCAGTTCCAGAACAGCCAGGGCTACACAGAGAAACCCCGTTTCAAGAGGCGGAGGGGGCAGGGAGCAGGAGGAATAAAGGTTCCAGAAGACAGAAATGGTCATTGGGGTAGAGAGAGAGACAGAAAACGCACAGTAGCAGTAGCGGGGACTTTACCACCTCCACCACCACGCTGCTACTCGTACCAGACAGGGTCCCCCGAATGCCCCTCCCCAGCTGGCTCTAGATCTGTGACATTCTCTAAATGGTTGAAATAGCCAGGAATGTAGGTCAGAGCTAGTGCCAAAGCTCCTCCCCCATGTCCCCTCAGGTTGCTGGGCAGAGGCTAGGGGGTTCCGTCTCCTAGGGAGGATAAGGATACCTGTCTTCCAATGGTGGTCTGCTTTTAGCCTGCTCGCCCCTCCAGTCTCCCCAGGTCTATTTTCCAGCCTCTGTTACTTGCTGGATTCCTGTCCAAGACAAACCTAGGCATCTTTCTTTCTTCCTTCTTCCTTCCTTCCTTCTTTTTTCTTTTTCTTGTTCTTTCCTTCTATTTTTTTAGACAGGATCTTACTATGTAGCTCTAGCTGACCTGGAATTCACTACGTAGACCAGGCTGGCCATAAACTTACAGATATCCAACTGGCTCTGCCTCCCAAGTGCTGGGATTAGAGACGCGTGCCACCATGCCCAACCAAGCATTATTCTTAGTTACAAGAAAGTTCAGGCTATGGCTCCTCTGCCGCCACCTGTTCGGCCCAGTGACTGAAGACAGCGCATGCGCACCCCACACACTCCATTGCTTCCAGTTCAGATGAGACTCTGGGATCCTCACCTGAGATAATAAACAGGCTGTTGTCCCTCCTGACGCTTGTAAGCCTCAGTGTTTGCAGTCAGGACTGTAACAGTGTCGTTCTTCCCTGGGAATGGTTGCCCCTTTGTCTGTCTGTGTTCTAAACATCAGTCCCCTGACCCCTAGCCAACTCCATCAAGGTGGAGATGTACAGCGATGAGGAGTCGAGCAGACTGCTGGGGCCGGATGAACGGCTCCTAGATAAGGATGACAGTGTGATTGTGGAGGACTCATTGTCAGAGCCCTTAGGCTACTGTGATGGAAGCGGGCCAGAGCCTCACTCCCCTGGTGGCATCCGGCTACCCAACGGGAAGCTCAAGTGCGACGTCTGCGGCATGGTCTGCATTGGACCCAATGTGCTCATGGTACATAAGCGCAGCCACACTGGTGAGTAAGCCCAAGGGCCTCCTGGGAGAGTTCTGGGTGGGGATGGGGGTGGAGCTGGGAGGCGGAGCTGTGCTAAGACCCTGGTAGGGCAGAGGCCAAAGAGACCCACGGGGGGGGGGGGGGGGGGGGCAGGGGGATGTTCGGAAGTGGAAGGGTCAATCAGAGCATGGTTCCTAAATGACAAAAGAGAAAAGAGAAGAGAGAGAGAGGGATGTAAGCCCCTTGGAATGTCTGTAACTACCTGGCCCTTTTCCTCAGCCATTGTGACAAAGAAAAGCTACTACTTCTTTTCTCAGGGGTGTAGAGAGAGTGGGTACTGGGCCCTCTAGAAGGATTCTTGATGCTTCAGTGTAGATCGGCGGTGGGGTGTGTCCACGTGTAAGGCCTTGTGGTGGATCTCAACACCAAAAAAGGTTTGTAGAGGTGGGGAGAGCTTTTGGTCAAAAAGAGACAGAATTCCGGGGGCCTTATCTCAAAATGTAAACGGAGGATATTGGGGGGTATAGAGCCCCGGCTTATCCTCCTCAGACTTTGAGCTCCTGGGTCAAACCGGACTCCCTGAACTATTTTGGGCAATGGTCTTTTGGTAGGCATTCTACCAAAGTTCTGGTTTCAAGTCACATTCCTGTAATCCACACCTTTCCAGGGTAAAAGGGCCCCAGGTGACCTCTATAATGTAGGCCTGGTATGTGTGGCACCCGCTGCCCCTCCAGAGTGCGCTCGGGAAGCTTGCCCTCCACTCTTCCACACCCCTCATGCCGGTCTTCCGGGACCTGTTCTTTCACCTGTAGGGGAGAGGCCCTTCCACTGTAATCAGTGCGGTGCCTCCTTCACACAGAAGGGGAATCTGCTGCGCCACATCAAGCTGCACTCGGGGGAGAAGCCCTTCAAGTGCCCCTTTTGCAACTATGCCTGCCGCCGGCGTGACGCACTCACTGGCCACCTCCGCACACACTCAGGTCAGTGACTGACNCACAGGAACAGAGAAGTACCTAGCACGTGCAGAAAATGGCGCTTCGAGACTTTTCTCTGGAGAGGGATAATGCCTGTCACTGAGCAGCAGACAGAGCAGACAGGGCCCTGCCGAGCTGACTTGGGGAGCGGGCTCTGTGAGGAATTTGTGGGAGTCTTCACTGGGGTTTTTTACTGCCACATTCTGTGACATGAAGCAAAAAGAACGTGGCTTATTGATACTGGCCTCTCTCTGACCTTCGTTTCTAAACACTATAATAATGTCCTGTGGCCTGTCACCTCTAATTCTGAGCCCCATGGGAGGCTCTCTCCCCACTCTCTCTTGCATCAGGTCCTACCCCTGCCACTATATTTACCCCCAACCCACTCCTACTCCCAAAATATCAGAGGTCTTGGACAATCACTGTGCCCCCCCCCCATTTTCTAGTGGTTCCCATAAACTTGCAGGCTTTCAAATCTGGAAGGATGGAAACTAGGGCCAAATAGGAAAAGACTATCTCATTCGTGCTCTGCATCCCAAGAAGTGGTAAATTCTTCACAGATTAGAGCGAGTCCAGAGAGAACCCTGGGGTCAGTGTTCAGACCCTGAGGGAACTGGAGCAACAAGGCCCTAGTCCACTCAAGATGCTCGGAAGCTGGGTGTGGCCGTCTCCCAGTACCAGAGAGATGGGGGCAAGAAGGTCATGTGTTCAGTCAGCCTGGGCTATGTGAGGCCCTGCCTCAAAATAACAAAAATAAGTGAAAGATTTTGAGGTAGCATCTGTGAAGGAACGGGAGAACTTTCTAGACTTTTTACCACGTGTTGGACTCTTGGCTGGATTGGAGAAGAAGCCCGATCCAGAGGCTTGAGTTGTCGAGGAAAGGGGGATCTGAGGGTTGAGGAGAGGGAAGAGGGGGTGGAATTAGTGCTGTCTGACCTTTGGCTTTTTCCTGGCTTTGCTCTTCTCCTCAACCCCACTGGGGAGGTCCCTGGGGCACAGAGAGGCACTGCAGCGCGTCTTCTGCCTCCTCACCCAGCCTTGTTTCACATTGGTGACCTCTTTGTCCCTCTGATTATCACTGACTTATGCTGTATAATCTACAGAGAATTTTTCTTGTGTCACCTTCTGTGATCATAAGAATTTCAGATATAGGCAAAGGAGTTGAGGGGAAAAAAATCTAAATGAAAATGCCCCTTTCCCGGCAGACACTTCACTTTTTGAGACTTGGGGTGGGGGTCTCATGTATCCCAAGCTGATCTCAGATTCCCTGCGTAACCAAAGATGAGCTTCCCTTTCAGATCCTGGTCCTCCCCCTCCTCCTCCTCTCCCTCCTCCTCCCCCTCCTCCTCCCCCATCTCATGAACACTGGGTTGGAAAGGATACACCACTATTCCTGCCTATGAGCCACTGGGGATCAAACCTAAGGTTTCACACACATACACTCACACATTTACACACACACACACACACACACACACAAATACATACATACACATATACTTATACACACACACACACACACACACACACACAACACACACAGAGCAAGCATGCTACTAAATGAGCTACAGCCCCAGCCCAAAGGCCCCCATTTGTTTAACAAGGACACTGATGCTGTGTGAAAGGAAATGGATGTTATGGACTGTGCCTAGCTGGCCTTTGTCAAGACCACATGGTCAAAATACATGCTCCTTTTTCTCAGGAAAGGGTGACTCCCCTGGACCACATGGTCAAAATACATGCTCCTTTTTCTCAGGAAAGGGTGACTCCCCTGGCTTGCTCAGAGCTAGGGTAGCTTGGCCCCCAAGAAGGCCAGATTCTTTTTTTTTTCTTCTTGAGAAAGGGTCTCACTATTTAGTTCTGGATAGTGTGGAACCTGCCATGTAGACCAGGCTGGCTTCAGACTCACAGAGATGCAACTGGGTCTGCCTCCCAGGTGCTGGGATTAAAGATATTCACCACAAGGCCCTGCAAGCACATAAACCCTTAACAAGGTCAACTGAATAGATTTTGAATATCGTTCTGTAGGAGATTAAGGAGGAAAGCAGACTTAAGTTTAGGTCCCATCTCTGTGAGGTGCTTCCTGCTGTAATTCACCTTGTAAAAAATAAAGGGCAAGCTGGGCAGTGGTGGTGCACGCCTTTAATCCCAGCACTTGGGAGGCAGAATCAGGGGGATTTCTGAGTTCGAGGCCAGCCTGGTCTACAGAGTGAGTTCCAGGACAGCCAGGGCTATACAGATACACACTGTTTTGAAAAACAAAACAAAAAAAGAAAGGAAGGAAGGAAGGAAGGAAGAAAGAAAGAAAGAAAGAAAGAAAGAAAGAAAGAAAGAAAGAAAGAAAAAAAGAAAGAAAGAAAAGAAAAGAAAAGAGCTGGAGAGATGGCTCGGTGGTTAAGAGCACTGACTGCTCTTCCGAAGGTCCTGAGTTCAAATCCCAGCAACCACATGGTGGCTCACAACCATCTGTAATGAGATCTGATGCCTTGGTGCACCTGAAGACAGCTACAGTGTACTTAGATATAATAATAAATAAATCTTTAAAAAAGAAAAAGAAAAGAAAGGGCTAGAGGATCCTCTCCCAACACGTCAAACCCCAAGGGTCTTGGGTGGAGAGGGACCTGGCAATCACTTCATCTCTTAAACATGTCATTTATGGGTGAAGAGCAACGTGGCAAAGGTCGGTTTAGTGGCGGCCAGCAGAGACATATGTGGGGCTGAATAATAATTACCAATCTCCTAGCAATGCCTTCTGCTGCCACACTACTCAAGGGTTAGGGTTAGGGTTATTGCTACTCAACGGTAGCAATAAACACAAATATACACAAATGCACCTTGTTCCTCTGAGCCTCCTCCTCTCCCCCTCCCCCCAAAATCTCCTCCCAAGAGTTATGTTTAAACAAGTTACCAATCTGTTTTCCCAGTTTTTTTCCCTTTAGAGCTTTTATAACACGTTCTTTTTAAAACAACAAAAATAAGCGCAAACTCATTCTCTTTCTTTTCCTTTGTCTTCTCTGTTCTTTTGCTTTATGGGGCTCCCTGGGGGGGGGGGGTCTTGGTACTTCAGTATAGTGACAGAGAAAGAAAAAGATCAGTAAAACCAGACAAGGGCTGGAGGTAAAAACAACACAAGTAGGGACCAACCACTGCTGCTCCTCCTGCTTACGCAGGACTCGGTCGGTTGGTCGGGACTGCCCTTTCTGTTGCTTCAGCCCGCCAGTTTCCCTCCAACCAAAGCAGGAGTGCTTGCAAGCAAAAAGTCCCCTCGTCTGATAAACACCACCTGCCTGCCTCACAGAAAGGTTAAACCGCAGTCTGAGCCCCAGACTCTGAGATCCTGGGGTGGGGCCTGTGCATTTATCAGGGAAGATCCCCTGCTAAGTCTTCACTTCCTTTGAGAAGCAGCCAGAGCATCTAGAATCCCACTACTAACCTAAAGCGGAGTGCCATGGGATCTCTTCCCTTAGCTGTACAGTGTCCACGGCTTCTTCAGATTTAGCTCACCTTTTCTTTGTTATAAGTGGAGTTGGGGAAGGGAAGACAATTAAAAAAAATCAAGTTATCAATGTTCTTTCTTTCCTCTGTACATCACAATGCAGTTGCTCCTCCTGCTTGACTCTTCAGCACCAGGTACAGGGAGGGAGAAGTTACTCTCACTGCCTCTGCTCTCTCCTCCACAGTCTCCTCTCCCACCGTGGGCAAGCCGTACAAGTGCAACTACTGTGGCCGGAGCTACAAACAGCAAAGTACCCTGGAAGAGCACAAGGAGAGGTGCCACAACTACCTACAGAGTCTCAGCACTGATGCCCAAGCTCTGGCTGGCCAGCCAGGTGGGGCTGTGGGTTGTACCACAGGGGAACTGAGGGTAGGGCCAGGAGTTCAGGCAAGGGTGATTCTAGCACCTCCTCCCACAGGGATGAGGTCGCACTCAGCGAACCATCCGATCATTTGTTCCTAAGCACCCCATGAGTGACCAGCATAGTTCTGGAACAGGTCAATAGGGGATCCAGACATAGAGGAAGGTCTACAGGGGGATCCGTGCATAGAGAAAGTTTGGATCTATAATCTCAGGATAGCGGGAGAGAAGGCACAAAGAATCGAAGATCAAGGGCTGGACATGTATGATTTTTGGCAAATGGTCTAAAGTGTTCCTGGAATGAACTTAACGTAAAGACCCAATGGTGATACATTCCTTTAATTCTGGCACTTAGAAGGCAGAGACAGGTAGGTCTCTGTGAGTTCAAGGCCAGCCTGATCTATCTACACAGTGAGTTCAAAGCCAACCAGGGCTACTTAATAGGATCCTGCCTCAAAAATATAAAATGAAAAAAGAAAAAAAGAAAAGAAAGACAGACGAGAGAGAGCTAGAGGGGGAAGAGAAAGGGGGAGAGAGAGAGAGCAAGCCCAGTTTTGCGGGTGTAACCTTCCTTGACTACTGACTGGCCGGTTTTCTCCAGGCAAAGGCTGCTGGGCCAATGCCACCCTCACTCAGTAGCTCCCACCTGCCCCTCCCCTCCAGGTGATGAAATCCGTGACCTGGAGATGGTGCCTGACTCAATGCTGCACCCATCGACCGAGCGGCCAACTTTCATTGATCGTTTGGCCAACAGCCTCACCAAACGCAAGCGCTCCACCCCACAGAAGTTTGTAGGTAAGAGTTCCCGCTCGAAAGGAGATAGGAGCTCCGAGCCATAGCTCAAATACATCACAGTTTTGACCGCCATTAGACCAGAGAGACCTGGGTCTGCAGATTTAATTTAGGGGGAAAAAGTGAGCCAAGTGGTCTCTGTGGTGCTTAGGGTGTTCACTCAGAAGGGGGTGGGTGGAGAGGGAATCCGTGCTTCGAGAGAGTTGGGGGATAATAGCACAGTCTGTAAAGGGCGAGCGTGAGAACCAGAGACTTCATCCCCCAGAACCTACGTAAGAATGCCAGGCATGGTGGCTCGAGCTTGTAATCCTAGCACTGGGGAGGCAGAAAAAGACCAGCGCCCTGGGACCGACTGACCAGGCAGCCTAGCCTACCTGGTGATCTCCAGGCCCACGATAGATCCTATTTCAAAGATGGTGACTGGTGGTCCTGAAGATCCCCAAGGTTGTCCTCTGCCCTCTGCTTATATGTACATGCACATGCACAAGCACGGTGATGAATGTGCACACATGTACACAAAACACACATAAGAGAGAGTAGAGAGCAGTCAGTATCGAGGGCTCAACGGTGGTCGGGGATGGGGGATAGAGCTTTTCCATCCTTTGAAGAGAACAAGGACTTCAGCCTACATGGGCTGGTCTTAGAGTCAGTGAGGGGAAGCCAACTTGTGGTTCCTTGTCCCGCAAATGATATCTCTCTGAGGATCTGAAACATTTTAAAGTGACGACTTCATAGTGAGGCCTTACTCTAAGACTCTGCCCAGGGCCTGACCCTCAGAGAAAGTAAGTGAGATCACCTGGGGCTATAGAGATAGCTCAGTGGGAGAATGTATAACGTGTAAAGCCCCGGGTTGGATCCCCAAAACTAATTAATATCGATAAGGATATTATTATAGTTAGGTCCCTGGGTTGGAAAACAAAGAATAAGGGTTCTTCAGTCCCAATGCCAGTGAGATCTGATCCTCCTCCGCAGGTGAAAAGCAGATGCGCTTCAGCCTCTCGGACCTTCCCTATGATGTGAACCCCAGCGGTGGCTATGAAAAGGACGTAGAGTTGGTGGCACACCATGGCCTGGAGCCTGGCTTTGGAGGGTCTCTAGCCTTTGTGGGTACAGAGCATCTGCGTCCCCTCCGCCTCCCACCCACCAACTGCATCTCAGAACTCACACCTGTCATCAGCTCTGTGTACACCCAAATGCAGCCCATCCCCAGCCGACTGGAGCTTCCAGGGTCCCGAGAAGCAGGTGAGGGACCGGAGGACCTGGGAGATGGAGGTCCCCTCCTTTATCGGGCCCGAGGCTCTCTGACTGACCCTGGGGCATCCCCCAGCAATGGCTGCCAGGACTCCACAGACACAGAGAGCAACCATGAAGACCGGATTGGCGGGGTGGTATCTGTCCCTCAGGGTCCCCCACCCCAACCTCCGCCCACCATAGTGGTGGGCCGGCACAGTCCCGCCTATGCCAAAGAGGATCCCAAACCACAGGAGGGGTTACTGCGGGGCACCCCAGGCCCCTCCAAGGAAGTGCTTCGGGTGGTGGGTGAGAGTGGTGAGCCCGTGAAGGCCTTTAAGTGTGAACACTGCCGCATCCTCTTTCTGGACCACGTCATGTTCACCATCCACATGGGCTGCCATGGCTTCAGAGACCCTTTTGAGTGTAACATCTGTGGTTATCACAGCCAGGATCGGTATGAGTTCTCTTCCCACATCGTCCGGGGGGAACACAAGGTGGGCTAGAGACCTCTTTCCCCCCAGCCTGCTCTCAGCCCCGCCCCACCCCCACTGTCCCACCTACAGGTGTCTAGCCCAATTCCTGTTACACCCTGAGGAGTTTTGCGTTGTAGCTCCACCCACTGGCCGCCTCACTTCACACTTGACTCTAACCGTCTTTGCCTGTTCCCTTCTACCCTGACTGATTTGAGCATTGCAAGGAGACAAAGTCTCTTGCTTGTATTTCCCCTTCTGACCTCTCTCCCCAGCACATTTGCTTTTTTAATTGACTTTAACTTGGCTTTTTTTTTTTCTTTAAGTTTACTGCAATCTCTGGCCACTCCTTCACTCTTCTGCCCATGGCTCCCTTCTGCTCTGAGCCTAGATTGTTTTTAAATTTTATTATTATTATTTGTGTGTGTGTGGATCCCACATCCTCCCACAGCTCCAGGGGTTGGAAGCTCCTCTCTGTGCTAAGAGACACTGGGCTTCTTGCTTTAATCCTCACCCTAATTCATCTGACCCTCACTTCTGATGCTGATACCTCCCGACGGCCCCACCTTAGCTCTGTGGCGTTATTATCTCCTCTCTGGGACCCTTCGGCCCGGCGCTCCATACCTCTCGTGCCCACTCACTTTAGGCAGCTTGCACTATTCTTAAATGAATGAAGAATTTCCTCATTTGCAGGTAGGAGGGGCTGTAGAAACTCTCCCCAGGCACTGTGGACTGAGGGTCCTCTTGACCTCACCTGGGAATCCGAGCTCCCTAAAAACTACATTCAGGACTCCCTCTAGGATGTGATTTACCACCCTTCCCTCTCCCTGGCTCACCCCTCAACACCACTCTGGTCTCAACTCGCCACTCCTGTCAGTGGTGGCTTTTCTCTCCTTGGAATGCCCCCATTTTATATTCTCAGGGGCTAAGGGTAGACCTGCAACCCTCTCTCTGACACACAGAGAGCTGCAGGTACCCAGCTGAGAACCAGGGCATGGGAAGGGGGATGGGTAGAATCCTCTCCTCCACCTTTCAAACTCTTACACTCCAGTGACCTTCCTAGGCTCTCAGGGACTCCTTCTGTCCCCATATTATGAGAAACCAGCGGGTTGCTGCTCAATGACCAGGGGTCTCTCAACCCCGTCAGTCACGCTGCCTTTTTCCTCTCCCTTCCAGCAGGACTCACCGTCTCGTTCCCAGGCTCCTGGGCCCTGTTATGATCAATGGCAGGGAGAAAGAGGTGTCTCTTTTCTCTCCGCCAATTTTCAGTATAACCAAAAATTGTCCCAGGATGAACGACACGTATGTGCCCGTCAACCATTCCACCCTCGTCCCAGCAAGAATGGGACGGACACAGCTGGGAGTCACCTCCACTGCCCTTCCACACTTAGCTCCAGACACAGGGCAGGAGAGGCAGTCTTCTCTGGTGGTTGCAGACACTCTGGCTATTTGGATAATCGAGGATTCGTGAGACCATGCAGGAGGAGGCATAGCTCCATTGCAGGTGGAAGTCTCTCTCTCTAAAGAGTTCCCTGCCAGGGCCACAACCATCCCACTCTCTGCTTCTTTGAGATTCAAACCAAAGGATGTTTTTCTATATTTAAAGAAAATAAGAAAAGAAAAAAAAGAAAAAAAACCAAACACAACACCTCATAAGTTATAGTCTTGGTCTTCACCCTCCCTTTCTCTTCCCTCCCGTCCATCTTCCTTCCCGTGCCCTTTCTTTATCTCTTTTGCCTCCCCCCCCCCCCCCGCTCCCTGTTAGGGACGTTGAGAGGCGTGATAAAGGGTGGACTCGATCAGATCCTGGGGCTGAGGCTCTTAAGCGTGCTGAAGAGCATCTACTCTCCCCTGTCAGGAGAAGGGTGGTGGGGTGAGAACCACTCTCTTCTCCTCCTCCTCCTGCCTGGCACTGCTTCCCGAAAGGACCAGCTTGGCAGAGAGCCGCTTTGTGGGGCCGTCCCGCCCTGAGAATGTCGCAATAAGCAGGTGCTGCCAAAGGCAAGAGAATGAGGTATGAGCTCTGAAAGGGGTGGTCCTGAGAGAAGGGAAGGGTCTTCACCACAGAACCTTGGCACTGATTCCTTCTTGGGCTGGCAGCACAGCTGAGGTTATTGTCTGGGCTTCTTCTCAACCATCCTGGTTGTTGAGCCTCTTCCCATTAGACCTGCTCCCACCTCTTCTGTGTCTGCCCTGTATCTGAGGACACCTCAGAAGGACTGAGTTCCTCTGAGGCAGGCCTTAGAGCCTTAGAGTGCCCCACCCCTCCCTTGCTTAGTCAGCCTTAGCACCTGCGACCTCCCAGGAACACAAAGGATACTCTCCTCCCCTGAGAGCAGAGGCGGAAGGGACAAGACCAGGTGCTAGGGAGGAGGGGCATGGCGACTCTCTCCAGCCCACCACTGCACTTTAACCAGGGTCTTAGGTACAAAATGCTACTTTTCAGGGCCTTCCAGCTCTGGAACCTCAAAACACCCTCATGCTCTCTCCCAGATCCTTTTGCATAAAAAACAAACAAACAAACAAAAAAACAAAACAAAACAAAAACGAAAAAAAGTAAAGAAAAAGAAGAAAACAACAACAAAAAAAAACAAAATGCCAAAATCCACACAGAGAAAAGAGGTGTTCTCTTTTTTTATTACTCTTAAAAAACACCACCACAAAAAAGTGGAAGAGAGAGAATTTCTAAATAGACACTTTTCCAGACCTGTGTGTGTGTGTGTGTGTGTGTGTGTGTGTGTGTGTNTGTGTGTGTGTGTGTGTGTGTGTGTTTATCAGTGTCCAAGCTGCAAGTGGAATTTTATAATACTTCTGGCAGCTTCTTTCCTTGTGTATATAATATATATATATTTTTAATCAGAAATTATGAAGATCAAAAATAGAATAAACACAGAAGCAAGTGCAATACCACCTCTCCTTCTCCCCAGGGTTCCTCTGTAGCCTGTTTGGTGTCCCCTTTGACCCTTGACCCTTGACCTTGTCTCTCTTCCTCTGGTTCCTGACTTATCCTCCCCTTCCCTTTTTTTAAAGAGTTTTTCTCCTTTCTCAAAGGGGGTTAAACCAGCTTTTGAGACTTACTGCAAAGCATTTTGTATGTGTAACATACTGTAAGTAAATATTTGTGTAATGGAGAAATACTACTGTAAGTTTTGTACTGTACTGGCTGAAGGTCTGTTATAAATAAACATGAGTAATTTAACACCCCTGTTTGTTCTTGGAGACTCCCTTTCCCTTGTTTTCCTTCTGGGAGGGAAGCAGACTTTATTCCAACTATTTCTCTGTTCAAGACTTAGACAAGTCTAAGACTGAGAGGAAACCAGGCAAGACTACTGAAGTTGTTGGTCTAGCAGAACAGAATTGTTTAAAGGCAGGGCATCTCTCTTTGTAGCCTGGCTAGCCTGGAATTCACAGGAATCTACCAGTTTCCGCATCCCAAATTCTGGGATTAAAGGTGTAGGCCACCGTGACAAACCTGTATTATTATTTTAATTTTTTTTTAGATTATACTTTGATTATAATATTTCTCCCTTTCTTTCCTCCATATACCTAGCCCCAGTTTCTTTTAAATTCAAGGTCTTTTTTTTCTTATTATGATAATAACATAATGATGTTATATTATTATTATTGCACATATGTATATATGTATATAATATGCATATATTCCTAGGTATAGCCTGTTCAGTCTGTATAATGCTACCAGTATGTATGCATCAGTGTTTACCATTTGCCACAGGATAACCAGTTGGTGTGGTCTTCCCTGGGGAGAACCACCTCTCTCCATTTGCCCCCAGCTTTCTTCAGTTGCCTGTAGTTCTTTGTGTGGGACGGAGGCCCCATGGGCTTTTCCCAGCTCGGCAGGGCCCTGTCTGCTCTGTCTGCTGCTCAGTGACAGGCATTATCCCTCTCCAGAGAAAAGTCTCGAAGCGCCATTTTCTGCACGTGCTAGGTACTTCTCTGTTCCTGTGNGTCAGTCACTGACCTGAGTGTGTGCGGAGGTGGCCAGTGAGTGCGTCACGCCGGCGGCAGGCATAGTTGCAAAAGGGGCACTTGAAGGGCTTCTCCCCCGAGTGCAGCTTGATGTGGCGCAGCAGATTCCCCTTCTGTGTGAAGGAGGCACCGCACTGATTACAGTGGAAGGGCCTCTCCCCTACAGGTGAAAGAACAGGTCCCGGAAGACCGGCATGAGGGGTGTGGAAGAGTGGAGGGCAAGCTTCCCGAGCGCACTCTGGAGGGGCAGCGGGTGCCACACATACCAGGCCTACATTATAGAGGTCACCTGGGGCCCTTTTACCCTGGAAAGGTGTGGATTACAGGAATGTGACTTGAAACCAGAACTTTGGTAGAATGCCTACCAAAAGACCATTGCCCAAAATAGTTCAGGGAGTCCGGTTTGACCCAGGAGCTCAAAGTCTGAGGAGGATAAGCCGGGGCTCTATACCCCCCAATATCCTCCGTTTACATTTTGAGATAAGGCCCTCTGGTATCACGAAAGCTAGACTTCAGGGAGGAAACATTCAGGTCAGTTCCAACTCAGGGGTCTCTGGGCAACCGGAAGAGGCTGCACGATTGAGAGTTTCTTGGACAATCATGGACAACACCTTGAAAGATGGATTCTCTTTTTGGCATTGTTTGGTACTGGGGTTTCGTTGGGAGATCTTTGGCTCTTGGATGGAGCACCATCAGCCCCGATGAGAAGATGCATTAAAAAATATATATGTGTATTTATGCATGGGGTTATGTGTACTGTAGGGTTTTTTGGTAAGTAGATAATGCAGTATAAATTTTTGTGGCTTTTTACAGAAATGTTTGTTATTTCATCCACTTCCTTCCTTCTTCTGTATTTACTTCCCCCCCTTTTCCCTAAAGAGGCTCCATATCCCTATCAGATCAGTTGTAGACTACTAGTCTCTTTTACCGTCTTTGCACCTTTTTCCGTATTTACTTTGATCTTTCTCCCTAAGGAGCGCCTCCCTTCCCATTGATCAGATCACATGTACATTGCTGCTTCCCTCTCTACTGTTCCCCAACCCCCGATCCTGGCAATGGTTCCACTTCACTGTCCCACTTCTGCAGTTGCTCTAGGATGTGAACTCACACCTGAAGGTTTGCAGCTAGGAGCCTCCAATGACAGTGACTTTCCAGGTCTGGGTTACCTCGTTCAGGGGTGATCTTTTCTAGCTCCATCCATTTACCTGTAAGGTTCATGATTGTGTGTATGTGTATGTGTCTGTGTGTGTGTGTATTTACAGCTGAACAGCATTCCACAGTGTATATGAATGACATTTTCACTACGTGTTTGTCAGATGTAGGACATTTAGGTTGTTCCATCTCCTGGCTATTGTGAGTAGGGCAGCAATGAACGTGTCTAAGCACGTATCTGCTGAGTAGCATGTTGAGTCCCTCTGGCATATGCCAAGGAGAGGTATGGCTGGGTCATGTGATAGATTTGTCTCTTGAAAGTTCTCCACACTGATTTCCACAGTGGCTGTACCGATTGCTATCCCACCAACAGTGAACGAGTCCTCCTCATCCTCTCAGTCATTTCCTGTCAGTTCCATTGATCTTTGCCATTCTGACCAGAGTAAGGAAAAATCACAAAGGTGTTTTGATTTTTCTTTGCTTTTTGTTCCCCTAATTGCTAGAGATGAACTTTCTTCTTTTAAGATATCTCTCGGGGGCTGGAGAGATGGCTCAGCGGGTGAGCACTGACTGTTCTTCCGAAGGTCCTGAGTTCAAATCCCAGCAACCACATGGTAGCTCACAACCACCCATAGTGAGATCTGATGTCTTCTTCTGGTGTGTCTGAAGACAGCTACAGTGTACTTAGATATAATAATAAATAAACTTAAAAAAAAAGGGGGGGGCTGGTGAGATGGCTCAGTGGGTAAGAGCACCCGACTGCTCTTCCAAAGGTGCAGAATTCAAATCCCAGCAACCACATGGTGGCTCACAACCATCCTTAACAAGATCTGACTCCCTCTTCTGGAGTGTCTGAAGACAGCTACAGTGTACTTACATATAATAAATAAATCTTTAAAAAAAAAAAAAAAAAAAAAAGGCAGCCGGGCATGGTGGCGCACGCCTTTAATCCCAGCACTCGGGAGGCAGAGGCAGGCAGATTTCTGAGTTCGAGGCCAGCCTGGTCTACAAAGTGAGTTCCAGGACAGCCAGGGCTACACAGAGAAACCCTGTCTCGAAAAAACCAAAAAAAAAAAAAAAAAAAAAAAAAAGATATTTCTCAGCCAAATTTGGAGGTAGAGGCAGGCACATCTCTGAGCTTGAGAGCAGCTTGGTCTATAGAGCGAGTTCCAGGATAGTCAGGACTACACAGACAAATCCTGTCTTGAAAAACCTAAAATACTTCAGCCATCTTTTTTCTTCTTTTGAGAAATCTCAATTCAGGTTCCAGGCCCATTTTTCCTATGGGTCATTATTTATTTGAACTCCTTGTTTTATGAGTCCTTTGTATATTCTGCATATTAAACTTTCTGGAAAAGGTTCTCTCCCATTCTGTGGGCTTCCTCTTTACCTGGTTGCTTGTTGCTTTAGCTCTGCAGAAGTTTCTCAGATTCATCAAGTCTCACTCAAAAATATTCCTGGGACTGGTTAGCTGAGAGGTTTGAACCCTTGTTTGTCTTGCAGAGGACCCAGGTACCATTCTCAGCACCCACAGAGTGGTTCACAACCTCTGTAACTCGAGTCCCTGGGAATTGGATGAGTGCTTCTGGTCTTTCTGAGCACCAGGCATGCATGCGGTGTACATGCACAACATTTGGGGGAAATACACATATAAGGAAAATAAAAACAAAACAAACAAATTTTATATGTGCCACAGCAAGTGTGTGGAGGTTAGATAACACCTTCAAATCCCAGTTCCAGTCATCCACCTTGGTGAGATACAGTCCTTTTTTTGTTTCCACCAGAGAGCTCCTAAATAAGCTGTCCTGTGAGCTTCCAGTCTCAGCCTCCCATCTCCACGCAGCAGCCCTCGGATGACAGATGTATGCCACCCAGCCAACAAAGTTTTACATGAGTTTTGGCTAGCAGGATTAGCGCGTTTTACCCCAACCAGGACGACTCGGGGTTGCCTGGAATTCCAGCATTTGGGAGGTAGACTCAAGAAGGTAAGAAATTCAAGATCACACTTGGCTACCAAATAAGTTCCAGGTCAGCCTGGACTACATGACTATGTTTCAAAATAAATAACTATCTGGTAGACTTGCTCAGTTAAATTGGGTTGGTACATACAATGTACTAACTACAGTACATACAATGTACTAACTACAGTGCTTCACATGTGTTAATAGAATCTGGAAATAAAATGGTGGTTCAAGCCCAGCGTGGTGGCCAAATCCCAACACTCGAAGCCTCTACTTGGAAAGACGCACTTACAAAATGGTTTGTTTCTCCCAGGTCTTCTATTTCTAATTCCTACACCTAGAACACACATTTCAAAGAAGTAAATCATGGCGTCTTAAGGTGGTGTAGCGCCGCCTTTAGTCCGTCTACTGCGGGCTAGAGAGACCTCTCCAAGTCGTACTACAACTCCCACAATGCATCTCTCTCGTCCTCCCACACTAGGGAGTGTGCGTCCGAATTCTGGATAACTTCCGCTCTGGAACTAACGTAAACCGGATGTTATAGAGCCTTATAATCACTTCCTGGTTGAAGCGTAAAACATTTTAATCTTCCGCCGGAAGGTTAAATAGTTCCACTGATATTTTTCGTCATAGACAATTTCTAGGGACTTATCACAGCCCTACATTTCATAGGAAATTCTAAGTAATCAGGTAAATTCGAGTATAATAGCTGCTAGACAGTAAAGAGAATTACAGGTCTCTGAGGGTTTTTTTCCCGTTGTGGGCGTAGGGATCTCGCGCTATATAAGTGGGTCGGGCGAATCGCCGGATCCTCTTTCGAGTCTTGGCTCCAAGATGGTGAGTGTCGCCGCGTGGTGAGCGCGCGGGCCTGGGGGCCCGGGGACCTGGGGAGAAGTAGAGTTTTGGACGGTAGGGACTTGAGAGTCTTGGAGGAGGAAGTGACAGAGGGTCCGTCCAGCCCGGACTTGACGTGCCCGGGACTTGCATGGGTCTCTGTCAGGGCTGCGGGCGGCGGCCGGCCAGGAAGGGTTGAAGTCTCAGCCCTTTTCCAATAGCGTCTCTTTTCCTTCTCAGACCAAAAAAAGAAGAAACAACGGTCGTGCCAAAAAGGGCCGCGGCCATGTGCAGCCAATTCGCTGCACGAACTGTGCCCGGTGCGTGCCCAAGGATAAGGCCATCAAGAAGTTTGTCATTCGGAACATCGTAGAAGCCGCTGCTGTCAGGGACATATCTGAAGCAAGCGTCTTCGATGGTGAGTGGGCCACAGCCGTGTTTGTATAGGGACGAAGAGTGGGAAGGTGAATTGGGCTCGTTAACTTCAGCTTGGGGAGAAGGTGCCTTTTGTGGCACAGAAAGCGGGCTTAACGTTGGAGTTTTAACTGGGTTTTTCTCGTGGGTGGAGATCGAGGCTCATGCATGGTAGGCAAATCCCTGCATCCCATCCCTGTGAGTGACTGCCTGTTTAGGAGAAACATAATAATTCTTTAGTTAAAGACTGGACTGTGTAAGCCATGGTTGGGGCAGTTTGTGACTTGGTTTTTGGCTGTCTTGGAACTCACTGTGTAGACCTACTCAAGAGATCTTCCTCGATGGTGCTGGGATTAAAGGCATGCACCAGAGCACCTGGTTGGTTTTTGTTGCTTGTTTTGTTTTTTTCTTGTCTTCAAGAATGGTAACTATGGCGCCTGCCAGCAGAGTTAGACTCCCTAACTTGAGTTGTTCTCATTGTGTGGCCCACTTAGGCTCTGCAGATGCCTTGGCCTTTTGAGTGGCAACCTCTACCCCAAGAGTTGAACTGTTGTTTTTTGTTGGGTGTCGTTTATCAGTAAAATTGCACATACTTAGAGGTTAGGGTAATTCTGACCAATAGCATAAGAGAATCGCAGGAAAGGGCCTCTGTCTAAACTGCTCCTCAATTTCTCAGCCTACGTGCTTCCCAAGCTCTACGTCAAGCTTCATTACTGCGTGAGCTGTGCCATCCATAGCAAGGTCGTCAGGAATCGATCCCGCGAAGCCCGGAAGGACCGGACACCACCACCACGATTCAGACCTGCTGTAAGTAAATTATTTTAACTTGAGACATACATAGTCTTACCTAGAGAATCACCCATTAAGGTTTTAGTCTGGTATGGCAGGTATGGCCTACATCTAAAATTTTTTAAATGTTTGTGTTTTGTGTAGCTAGACTGTTTTCAGTGGGATGGGATGGTGTCACTAAGTTTATTTACAGCCCGAAAACACATAGTGATGCCAGGGGGGTTGGCGGTCGGGTTCTTTGGTAAGTGCTCTACCATGAACTGCGTGGGTGGGTGGGTGTTTTAAGTCTCCCTGGCCTTAGCTCACCTGACCAGCTTCTCCTGCCTCTTAAGAGTGCTAGAATTAAGTAGGCCACCACAGCAGACTTGAGTACCTCATTTCTAATTTAGCTCATCTCTTTATTTTTCAGGGCGCTGCACCTCGACCTCCACCAAAGCCCATGTGAAGAGGTGGCTTTTGTAAGGGAGGGAGGAAAACTGCTCTGGAAAAATAAAATGGAAGTTGTACTTTACAGGGCATTGAGTGTGTTTGTGTCGAGTCTTTGCGTGCTTTGGGGACCGTGGTGCAGAACTTGGTGCTTAGCCTCTGTACACCTCATCTTTTAAGGCATTCTCCGTAGGCTGGCAGCAGTGAGCTCCATGGATCCTGTTTATGCCACCTGGACCCCCAGCAAGCCATGGGATTACAAGAGCGTTCACCGGGCTCAGCTTTTGGGTGGGGTTCTGTGGATCAACTGGATCCTTGTAAAATTGTGAGTGTTGCTGGAATATCCTTACCAGGGTTTCTGTTCTGCTCTCTTACAGCAGGACATTCACTGGAACCCAGCATTACAGACTGTAATGTGATCACAGGATGTTTTAGGCCAGTTTTTTGGTTTGAGGCACGGTCTCATGCCTTCCTGGCTTTGAACTCAGATGCCTCAGGGTATGTGGTTCAACTGTCTCTGGCTATAAGGACCTTTATCTGAAAGCTGAGCCAGTTGGTAACCTTATCCAGGGAATACAGCAGCAAAAAAGGACCTAGGCATGGTCCTATTTGCAAAACCTTTAATCCAAGTTAAAAGGCAAAGCTATTGACAACCTAAGCTGAGAGGATTCTTTCTAGGTCTGAGTCTAGTGACAAAGTTGCTTGTGTTTTAATTGTGAGCCCCTGCTTTTCTGGGTTAAAGTAAGGTCTCCTAGCTTGGGCTGACCTTGGCAGTTGTGTTTCTACTTGGGAAATAAGTTTTATGACCTCTAAGGTCACTAGGCTCCCCTATGCTGCATTTATATAGATGGTTGATAAGAGACTCCAGAAGTTGAAAGCACTGGCTGCGCTTCCAGAAGACCCGGCTTTGGCTCCTTGCACCTTTATTAACTCAAAATTCGGGGGGATCAAAAGTCTAAAAGTGGTTTAGCAATTTTTTTTTTTTTTTTTGCCTTGATAATCCAAAACTGTCACACTGTTAGTGTTTCTGAGCATTTGGGAGTTCAAGATCAGTTTAAGTACAGAACTGCTTCAGGCTCTGAAGTTAACCTGTCACTTGTTTGGAATACAGTCAGAATATCAGTTTCCACACCTCTGCGAAGGTCACCTATGTTTCAGGCATCCATCTTCTAACTTGAAGTCAAGCTATCAGAATAAGGCTACAGGCTAGCTTTGAAGTTCCATGTTTAAAAAATGTGTGGGTGGGGGCTGGAGAGATGGCTCAGCAGTTAAGAGCACCTACTGCTCTCCGGAAGGTTCTTGAGTTCAAATCTCAGCAACCACATGGTGATCACAACCATCTGTAGAGAGGTCTGATGCCCTCTTCTGGTGTGTGCTCGCAGAGAGGCCAGAGATGCTGGGTCGCATGGAGCTGATGGTTTGTATGGTAGTGGCTCGGTGCTGGGGTTTGAAGTAGCGTTCTTTGTAAGTGTGCACTAAGCATGAATGTCAGAGCCAGCAGCCCACTCTGCTTACCCTTCCCACTAGGTTTTGGTTGTTGCTTTTGATGTAGTTGAGGGAGGTCTTGCCTAGAATTCTATCCAATTTGCTTCTGAGATGTCCACACAGAAACTGAGTAAGTTCAAGGCAGATGGGGCCTTTGTAGGCTGGTGTTCAGCTGAGGTGGAGACTTGAGGTCCAGGCCTGCCTTTGCACACACCCTGATTCTTAAGACTTTCTTTGTGTATCCCAGAATTAGTGTGTATGAGAAAGATAGTATTCATTGGCTATCACTATAGCATCATGCTTTAGCTTGTTTTTAAGTTGTTTTATTATACACCATGTGTATGCAGTGCCCATAGTGGCCAGAAGAGGGTGTTGGGATACCCTGGAACTGGACTCATAAGGGTTGTTGTCTTAGGGTTTCTTTTTTTTTTTCTTTTTTGGTTTTTCGAGACAGGGTTTCTCTGTGTA
>NC_034598.1:48478307-48480040 GCF_900095145.1 Mus pahari
AAAATGCCTCACAGCTGGATCTCATGGAGGCATTTCCCCAACTAAAGCTCCTTTCTCTGTGATAACTCCAGCTGTGTCAAGTTGACACAAAACTAGCCAGTACAGTTGTGAACAGTAACAAACCTGAGTCTGCTGAAGGTACTCTTAATTGTTCAGCCATGTCTCTAGCCGAACATTTTCTGTAGTGTTGGAGATTGAATTTAGGGCCTCTTGTATGCTGTGTTAGTTATTTTTCTCGATCCTGCCTGAGCAAAGTCCCAACAGAAACAGTTGAAGGTAAGAAGGGCTTATTTTGATCCACAGTTGCAGAAAGTGTAGGCCCCTCGTGGCCAGGAAGGCATGGTGGAACTCAAGATGACAGAGACATAACAGGCTTATACCGATTGCAGTGGACAATAAGAAGCGAGAGCTGGCCAGGAGCTGGGTACCATGGCACACATCTGTAATCCTAGCATTCTGTAGCTGGAGGGCGGGACTATACTTCAGTTAACTATGCCCAACAGGAATTGGGGAGGAAAGTTGATTTCATTTTTTTAACTTCCAGTTCCCAGTCCCTTACTGAGGAAAGTCAGGGCAGGAAGCAGAGACTGTGGAGGAGTTGTGCTTCCCCGCTCACTCCACAGGGCTTACTCAGCCCTCCCTCCTCCTTACAGCTTCCAGGATCTCCAACCCAGGGGCTTTCCTGCATTGATCATTAATTTCAAAAAATGCACTGCAGGCCAGTCTGGTGGGGACATTTTCTCTGTTGAAGTTCCCTCTTTCCAAATGACTCTAGCTTGTGTCAGGTTGACATTAAAACCAACCAGCACACTTAGTGTGCATGTAGCATAATCCAGGTGTGGCACACACCTGTAATTCCAGCTCTTGGTGGGGTGTGTGTGTGTGTGTGTGTAGGTTGGCATTTCAAGGTTATCCTCAGTTACATAGTTCAAGGCCAGCCAGCCAAAAGAACATGGAACCCTCTCACAATAAAAATAAATAAATAAACTCCTTAACTAGTTGGAACCAATAGTGCTTGCATTTTCCACTAGTGACCTACTTCTGATAGTCAAGCTGCCCCCTGAGGTTCCCAGTTCCTAAACACCTCCAAAACAGTGCCCTAGATGTGACCAAGCCTACGTGACACGGGCCTATGAGGGAAGGTTCTGGTTGGAATGAGCATGAATCAACACAGCTGGCCCTCCAAGACTTTTTTTTGTTTGTTTTGTTTTTCAAGACAGGGTTTCTCTGTATAGCCCTGGCTGTCCTGGAACTCACTCTGTAAACCAGGCTGGCCTCGAACTCAGAAATCCGGCTGCCTCTGCCTCCCAAGTGCTTGGATTAAAGGCGTGTGCCACCACCACCCGGCTTTTTTTGTTTTTTTCGAGACAAGGTTTCTCTGTATAACCCTGGCTGTCCTGGAACTCACTCTGTAGACCAGGCTGGCCTCGAACTCAGAAATCCACCTGCCTCTGCCTCGACATTTTTTTTTAAAGATTTATTTATTTATTTATATGTAAATACACTGTAGCTGTCTTCAGACACACCAGAAGATGGCTGTGAGCTACCATGTGGTTGCTGGGATTTGAACTCAGGACCTTCAGAAGATCAGTCAGTGCTCTTAACCACTGAGCCATCTCACCAGCCCCTGAGACTTTTTTTTTTTTTTTTTTATATCTTTTCGTTTTTTTTTGGGTTTTTCGAGACAGGGTTTCTCTGTATATGGTTGCTGGGAATTGAACTCAGGACCATCT
>NC_034598.1:48480116-48482835 GCF_900095145.1 Mus pahari
CTGTGTATGAGTATTTGAACTGCATATGTGTTTGTGTTCCAGCAATGAAAGAGATCAGAAGAGAGAGTCACCTAGACCTGGAGTTATAGAGAGTTGTGAACCACCACAGGAGTGCTGGGAACAAGTCTTTAGTCACCTGGACCTGGAGTTATAGGTAGTTGTGAACCACCACAGGAGTGCTGGGAACAAGTCTTTAGTCACCTGGACCTGGAGTTATAGAGAGTTGTGAACCACCATAGGAGTGCTGGGAACAAGTCTTTAGTCATCTTTCTGCCCCTCACCTTGAAATTTTTTTTTATTACATTTATCCACTGTGTGTGTTCATTGTCTATTGAGCCATCTTGCTGACTCCCAAAGTTTACCTTGCTATCAGGGATGACAGTGTGTCCACTTAATGTGTTAGAGTTTGTGACCCCTGGGAAAGACCATAGACTCAATTTAATTATAATCAAAGGATTTATTGATTAGCTCCTAGCAGGATGACAGCTTTAAAGCTCAGTTTGAGGCATGTTGTGAAGGAGGGGGTGGGAAAGGGATTTTAAAGGGAAAAACCACAGGAAGACCTTTAATGTCTATGCAAGCAAGTAGAAAGTGGTCTGTTCTCCCAAGTTAAATGGCTAGGATAACTCAAAACAACCTTTGGCCAGGCAGTGGTGGCACATGCCACTAATCCCAACACTTAGGAGGCAGAAGCAAGTGGATTTCTGTAAGTTCAAGGCCAGCCTGGTCTACAGGGCCACAAACAAACAAACAAACAAACAACCCTGGGGGGCTGGTGAGATGGCTCAGCGGGTAAGAGCACCTGACTGCTCTTCCAAAGGTGCAGAGTTCAAATCCCAGCAACCACATGGTGGCTCACAACCATCCTTAACAAGATCTGACTCCCTCTGCTGGAATGTCTGAAGACAGCTACAGTATACTTACATATAATAAATAAATAAATCTTTAAAAATAAAATAAAATTAAAAAAACCCTGTCTCAAAAAACTAAAAAACAAACAAACAAAAACAATCTTTGGGTATCTGTGTAAGCAAGTTACAGAAGCCAGAAAAGCAATTAGTCATAACAGGTGGGTGGTGTAGCCACAGGCTTTTCCACCAAAGTCCCAGTTCTCAGAAGCTTATTATTTATTAATAAATGCCTAGGCCTTAAGCTAAGCTTGTTCCTCGACCAGCTTGCAACGTATTTAACCTGTTTATACGATTCTATGCCTGCCACAGGACTGGGACAGGGCTCCAGGGAAGTGGACAGGAAGACACCAGTGGAGCGGGGCAGGAGCATCCAGGGCAAGACTAAGATGGCGGGTGACACCACGTGGCTGGGAAGTGGGCCAGGTCTGCATACTTGGGTTAGAATACCTCAGTCTCTGCCCAGCTGTGGTGCTCAAGCTGATAAGCAATGGAAGGTCTTCATGTATTGGGCATCGAAAAGCCAACTTTTACAAGGCTGAACATTTTTGGGTGGAGGGTCACTGAATCAGAGTTCCAGGGACTGGAACTCAGAGATGGAACAGTTAGTGGCTGCCAGGAAGGATGCCGAGTATAAAAGGGAGTTTCTTGCTAGGCAGTGGTGGCACACTTTTAGTCCCAGCAGAGGCAGGTGAGTCTCTATGAGTTCAAGGCCAGCCTGGTCTACAGAGTAAGTTCCAGGATAGCCAGGGCTACAATTAAAAACAAACAAACAAACAAACAAACAAAAGAGCACCGACTGCTCTTCCGAAGGTCCTGAGTTCAAATCCCAGTAACCATGGTGGCTTACAACCATCTTTAATGAGATCTGATGCCCTCTTCTGGTGCATCTGAAGACAGCTACAGTGTAGTTATGTATAATAACAAATAAATCTTTAAACAAACAAACAAACAAAAAAGCCTTGTCTTGGGAGGGAAGAGTTTCTTTAACCATCATAAATTAGTTAAACTAATTAGTCTTATTAAAGTAGACTGGAGCACTTGGGAGGCAGAGGCAGGCAGATTTCTGAGTTCGAGGCCATCCTGGTCTACAGAGTGAGTTCCAGGACAGCCCCAACTACACAGAGAAACCCTGTCTCGGAAAAAAAAAAAAAAAAGTAGACTGGACCAGTAGATGAAAAGAACAGGGGCTAGAATATAAATGTATTTGTTCAATAATTTTAAATTTTACTTTATTTTATGTGGCATGGATGTTTTGCCTGCTCATATATGCTTGTGCACCACATGGATACAGTGTGTCCTTGGAACACCAGGTCCCTTGGAACTGGAGTTACAGATGGGTTTGAGACCTAGTGTGGTTACCAGGCATAGAACCTGGGTCCTCTGGAAGAACAGCCAGTATTTTTAACTGCTGAGCCATCTCTCCAGCCCTGTTCAATAAATATGCTTGGGACTTTCATCAGAGACCTAGTCTTTGTTACACAAAGCCAACTGGGACTAAAAAGAGTCAGGTGTGACCTGGAGAGATGGCTCAGCGGTTGAGAGCCCTGACTGCTCTTTCAGAGGTCCTGAGTTCAATTCCCAGAAACTACATGGTGGCTCACAACTATCTGTAATGGAATCCAATGCCCTCTTCTGGTGTGTCTGAAGACAGCTACAATGTACTCATATAAAGTAAATAAACCTTAAAAAAAATATATCAGGTATGGTGGCTGTACTGGCTAGTTTTGTGTCAACTTGACACAGCTGGAGTTATCACAGAGAAAGGAGCTTCAGTTGGGGAAATGCCTCCATGAGATCCAGCTGTGGGG
>NC_034598.1:48483860-48489969 GCF_900095145.1 Mus pahari
AATGTGAAAATCCTGCACCATTTCACCCTTTCTATTGTTTAAAAAAGACTTCCTATCAAAATATAAATTGAACACAACTATTACCATTTTGTTAATTATACGGTATAAAACAGACCTAACACACAGTCCAACATTTTTGCAATAAAATTGAACACTGTCCTCTATCCGAACTTAAAAGACCTGCACCTGGCTATGTCCTGGCTTTAGATTGAACATCATCTGAAAACCATCCCCTCAAATCTGTTCCTCTCAAAGTAAATAGCCTAGGTTGGCTATGAGAATTCTAAGTCTTCAACTCAGTCATAAATCCAAGAATGACTGATATTAACTGAAAATATATAGGAAGCCTAACACAGCTTCCAAACCTTAGCCAAATAATAGAGACTGCTGATCACCTGGATAGTCCCTTACTTCAACACGTTGGAGCATCGGTCTTTAGCCTTTTGGCCTGTGAACATCTGACAGACATTAGAAAAACAGGATATTAAGGACTAGCCTACTCTGTCTTGGCAGAATCAAGCTGTCCTACCCTGTAATTGTGTCTTGTCTTTGGATAGTATTATGTCTGTAGATGATGAGGCAATGAGGCAATTCTTGTCTAGTGGCTGTCTTGTCACAACATGAGTGCAACTCATGGATGCTCAATTTTTCCCAGTACTTTGGAGGCAAAGGCAAGTGGATCTCTGTGAATTTGAGGTCTACATAGACATCATGTCCCCTTCCCCATCTGACTGCTAAATTTCATAATCCCTCCCTCCCTCCATCTCTCCCCTCCCCTCCCTCCCTCTAATCCCCTCCTCCCTATATCTCTGTTTGTCCTGGAACTTGCTCTGTATACCAGGCTGTCCTCTGCCTCCCAAATGCTGAGAATAAAGATGTGCACCACCACTGCAAAATAAAATCCTTTTTAAAAAGAAAAAAGGTTAGGCGGTTGTGGCACACACCTTTAATCCCAGCACTTGGGAGTGGTTTTTGTTCACCTAATAGAGCTGTCCTGTTGGAGGCTTACTGCTACGTAAGCAAGCTCACTGCTACATAAGCTCACTCCTTCTAGTTCTTGCTGAACTCTGGTTGGCTGGTTCAATTTACCTGTTTTGGCTCAAATTCTTCTCCAGGCTGACTGATTCCATTTGGCTTCTCTGAGCTCTGCTTGGCCTCTAACTTTGTTTTTTCTAATCTTCTGGCTGTTTCATATTCTCTGACTTCAACTGCCTCTGCTGACCTGCAGTGAACTGCATGAACTCAACTGAACTGAGTTGTACCAAACTGCATTGAATTGAACTCCAACTGCACTCCACTGCGTTGCCTGAACTCAACCCAGCTACACTCACCCACCGAGCTGCCCTCCACCAATTACATGCCACTTTCTTCCTTTCTTCCTTTTAAAAATTTACTTACTTATTTTATGTGTTGAGTACACTCTAGCTGAACAGATGGTTGTGAGCCTTCATGTGATTGTTGGGAATTGAATTTAGGACTTTGGCTCACTCTGGTCAACCCTATAACTGTCTTACACTGTAGCTGTCTTCTGACACCCCAGAAGAGGGCGTCAGATCTCANTACGGNTGGNTGTGAGCCACCATGTGGTTGCTGGGATTTGAACTCAGGACCTTCAGGAAGAGCAGTCAGCGCTCTTACCTGCTGAGCCATCTCTCCAGCCCTACACTTTCAAACACTGCTATTTCTCTAATTTAGGATTAAAGGTGTGAGCTAAGGATGTGTCTGTATTCCACCCAGAAGGATTAAAGGTATGCCGTTCCAGCTGTATCCCACAGACCTAGAAGGTCTTTGGATGTGATCCCTTGCCAGAGAAGCCATGTGGCTGGATTAAAATTCCTCTACAGGGAGACAGAGGCACGCAGATCTCTGTGTCTGAAGCCAGTCTAGTCTATAAAGTGAGTTCCAGAACAACCAGGACTATGCAGAGATACCCTATCTTGAAAAGCAACACAAAACAAAAAAGGAGAAAAGATTTTATTTTTATTCATGTTTATGGATGAGTATGTATACCATGTGTGTGGTGGTGCCTAGAGAGTCCAGACCACCTTTTCGGTGCTTAGATTTCAGGCACGTGACATCATACCTGGGGAGGGAACCCAGGGTCTTATGCTTGCCAAGGGTACACTCTACCAACTGAGCTTCGTCCAACAATTCAGCTCTGGGTAGCCTCTCCCTTCCCTTCCCCTATGTAGGTTTCACTCTGTAGATCGGCTGGCCTGGAACTCAGGGGTTCCCCCTCCTGCTTCTGCCTTGAGTTCTCTGATCAAAGATGTGCATTCTCACGCCCATCCCCAGGGTAGCTGCTGCTTCTGAAAAACACTATCTTTATGTGTATGAGTGTTTTGCTCACATATATGTATGTATGTATGTATATGCACCACATGCATACCTGGTGATTGTGGAGGTCTGAAAAAGATATTGGATCTCCTGGAACTGGAATTACTGATGGTTATGAGCAAGCATGTGGACAGATGGGAATTGAACCCAGGTCCTAACAGGAGAGCAGCCAGTGCTCTTAACCAATGAGACCTCTCTACAGCCCCAGTAGCTTCTCGACAGAATTAACTACTGATGATGTTTAATCATAAGCCTAAAGAACTGAAGGAAAGGACTGGTGAGATGGCTCAGTGGTTAAGAGTACTGACTGCTCTTCTGAAGGTTCTGAGTTCAAATCCCAGCAACCACATGGTGGCTAACAACCACCTATAATGAGGTCTGACGCCCTCTTCTGGTGTGTCTGAAGACAGCTACAGTGTACTTATTTATAGTAATAAATAAATCTTTGGGCAGGAGTAAGCAGGGACCGAGTGAGCGAGGCCAACTGGAGTGAGCAGAGGTCCTAAATTTCAATTCCCCAACAATCACAGGAAGGCTCACAACCATCTGTACAGCTACAGTGTAATCATATACATAAAATAAATGAATAAATAAATCTTAAAAAAAAAAAAGAACTGAAGGAAAGTTAGGAATACTGGTGTACACGAGTAATCCCAGAGTTTAGGTAATGGAAGCATGGAATCTGAGTTCAAGATCATCCTGAAGTGCATAGTGAGTTCAAGGCAAAGCTGTGTGAGACTGGCTCTCAGATGCCACCTCACTCTTCCAGGAAAGGTGAGGGGGTGAGAAGAAGGGGGCTGTGAAGGTGAACAAGCCATTGGGATAAATCAGAATAGACCTTTTCAGCATTGGATGTGAGGCAGGAGTATCTGAGGCAGGAGCTAGCCTACCAAGCTGGCATGTTACCGAGAGCAAAGTGGCTAAATTGAACTGAGCTGGTGGAGCAGTTCAGGGTTATGATCCTTTATCTCCGTGTCCTTATTTGCTTTGGTGTGATTTTCAAGACTAGGGCAGCAATATAATGCATATGTGCCTAATGTATAACACCCTAAAAGGGATTTGGAACAGCAAATCCTTTCAGTAAATTATGTAAGCCAGGTGTGGTGGCCGGCCCCTGTGATCCCAGCGTTTTGGACAAAGAGGCGTGGTGACTGCTACAAGTTAGAAACCAGCCTAGTCTACACAGTGTCAGGCTAAGACCACACAGCAAGACCCTGTTCATCCCAGTAGGTCAGCAGCTCTGGGAAGCTAAGGCAGGGTGAATGGTCTGGGTCAGTATTGGCTAGTGGAGGCTCTGAGTTCCATGAGCCTAGACTACAGAGAGCGCAGGAAGGAAAGGAGGACAGCTGGACTTTACTTACACAGCAAGCTCCTGCCAGGTTCTGTTGCCAGGAGGTTCCAAAATAAGTTTCAGAGCTTCCTTGACTTTTTTTTGATTTTCTTACTTCCAGCCCCCTTTATCGTCACTGTCAGTATATAATCTGGCTTCCTCCTCCACAGACACAAAAGTGACCGACTGACCTGCGTTTAGACTGCAGGTGACTTCTCTCACAGATTATTGTCCATGCTTCACCCAGCACGGTGCTACCTGCACACTTGGGAGCCGGCCCCGTGTCTCGGACACACTCTCTGTGTCTCCTAACGCAGCTGCTCCTCTCTTCGTGGTTGTTTTCCCATCTTCACGTGCTGGTGTTTTCATCGTCTTAGAAAACCCCTCTCCTTCCTCCGGCTTCTTCCTCCAGGCTTCTCCTGCCCTTTGTAATATTGTATTATGATTATTATTATTATTTTAATTATGAGTATGTGTGTGTGTGTGCACATGAGTGTCGTGTCTGGGGAGGACTTTGGATTCCCGGAGCTGGCAGTCACGAGCTTCCCAACAGCAGCACTGCTTTTAACCCTTGAGCATCACCTCTACAGCTGCTTTTTTTCCTTTTTTGGAAAAAGGTTGAAAACAATGTCACTAATGTTCTCCCTTTATCTGGCTCCTCCATGCCTTCCCACTCTTTTTTACAGTCTTTTTTTTTTATTAGATATTTTATTTACATTTCAGATGCTATCCCAAAAGTTCCCTATACCCTCCCCCCGCCCTGTTCCCCTACGCACCCACTCCCACTTCTAGGCCCTGGCCTTCCCCTGTAATGGGGCATATATAGTTTGCAAGACCAAGGGGCCTCTCTTCCCAATGATGGCCGAATAGGCCATCTTCTGCTACATATGCAGCTAGAGACACGAGCTCTGGGGTACTGGTTAGTTCATATTGTTGTTCCACCTATAAGGTTGCAGACCCCTTCAGCTCCTTGGGTACTTTCTCTAGCTCCTCCATTGGGGACCCTGTGTTCCATTCAATACCTGACTGTGAGCATCCACTTCTGTGTTTGCCAGGCACTGGCATAGCCTCACAAGAGACAGCTATATCAGGGTCCCTTCTCTTTCTTACAGTCTTATATGATAATATATCTTAGAAAGATACAGTGAGACGATCATCATGTTCTCTCTCTCTCTCTCTCTCTCTCTCTCTCCTTATTTATTTTATGTATGTGGGTACATATGTCACCTTCTTCAGACATACCAGAAGAGGGCATCAGATAACATTACAGATGGTTGTGAGCCATCATTCAGTTGCTGGGAATTGAACTCAGGACGTCTGGAGGATCAATCAGTCGGTGCTCTTAACTGCTGAGCCATCTCTCTAGTCCCACCTCATTCTTTCTTTTTTTAGACAGGATCTTACTGTGTAGCCTAGGATAGCGTCTAACGTACCCAGGTTGATAATGTCAACTTCCTGCCTCTGCCTCCCAAGTGCTAGGAGTACTCGTGTGTGCCACTGTGACCTTATCATGGTTTATTATTTTGATTGTACCTCAGCTCCTTCTGGGATGCTAGGTAATTAACACTGGACTCTTTTATGCTCATGAACTCTTCCTGCCTTAGTTTCCCATAGTGCTGGAAGTTCATGTGGGTATCACCAGATGTGGCTAAACCTGAGTTCTCGCAGTGGCTGTCCAAAGATGAGGCCGGTGAGAGTAGCCCTGGCGGACGCTCACCAGTCACAAAACATTCCTTTTTCCCCAGCATAAAGCATAACATACTTACATGAACCCAGCCGCTCCAAGCATCAGGCTAGAGCTCTCTGGCTACAGTTAAAAATGATGCGCCATGGATGTCAGTGCATTAGGCTGACCATAGGGGGCGACATAGTGCAACAGTTAAGCGCCTGTTGTAGGCGACTAAACTGAATTTCAACTTTTCCCATATTATTCTGCTCATTTGCAACTTTATGCAATTTACTCTTTTCAAACCTCATTAAACTTCATTTAAACGGTAATACTTGAGCTGGGGAGAGAGCTCACTAAGCCTGACAACCTAAGTCTCTCCCTGGTCCCACAGTGTGGAAAAGGAGAGAAATAACTGACCACTACAAGCCCCGTTGCCAAGAGGCAGGAGCCCACAGGAGCCCACACATACAGGAAATAAATAAGCATAATAAAATAGTCAGGGTTTTGAGATCAACATGGTAATTAATGCTTACATTTTGTTTTAAGATAAAATATTTCAGAATATTTATTTTTATTATTTATATATATTTGTGGAGGTGGGGGTAGATAGGTGCCTGCAGAAACCACTGGAAGTAGATTCACAGGTGGTTGCAAGATGCCTGATACGGGTGCTGAGAAACAAATTTGGGTTCTCCAAAAGAGCTGCATGAGCTCTTAATTGCTAAGATATCTTTCCAGCTCCGATTTTTTTTTTTTTTTTTTTTTTGAGACAG
>NC_034598.1:48490249-48496970 GCF_900095145.1 Mus pahari
CTCAGTGGGTAAGAGCACCCGACTGCTCTTCCAAAGGTCCGGAGTTCAAATCCCAGCAACCACATGGTGGCTCATAACCATCCGTAACAAGATCTGATGCCCTCTTCTGGAGTGTTTGAAGACAACTACAGTGTAATTACATATAATAAATAAATAAATCTTTAAAAAAAAAAAAAAGTAATAATGATGGGGGCTGGAGAGGTGTCTCAGCAGTTAAGAGCACCAACTGCTCTTCCAGAGGTCCTGAGTTCAAATCCCAGCAACCACATAACCACATGGTGGCTCACAGCCATCTGTAATGGGATTAGATGCCCTTTTCTGGTGTGTCTGAAGACAGGGAGAGAGTATAAATAAAATAATAATAGTAATAATCGTAATAATAATAATAATAGAAAAAAGAGCTAAAAAAGAAGCACAAAAAACACATAGATGCAGACACACACATTCACACACACACAGAATTCCCATAAAAATACAAAAACAGAAGCCATCATACATAAGCAAAGGACCAGTACAGGTTGTTGTCTTTTTGTTTATTTATTTATTTATTTATTTATTTATTTATTTATTTATTATATGTAAGTACACTGTAGCTGTCTTCAGACACTCTAGAAGAGGGCATCAGATCTTATTACAGATGGTTGTGAGCCACCATGTGGTTGCTGGGATTTGAACTCAGGACCTTTGGAAGAGCAGTCGGCACTGTTAACCGCTGAGCCATCTCCCCAGCCCCAGATATTTGTTTTTTTTAATGCTCAGACAAAGCACTGTGAGTCAAAAAAAAAAAAAAAAAAAACCTTCAAAAATATCATTGAGTTTGTTTTGTGTTGGTCATCTGCTGCCGGGCCTGGAGCTTGCCATTAAGTGTGGTTTGTTATACCCAGTGAGACTCTGTTGGAGAAAACTACTTTTTCCTTTGTGAGCAGCTATCAGTGGAGATAGCTTCTGAGTTCGACGCAGGGCCTTCTGTCTACTTCCCCTCTCGGCACTGGGACCCATCTGGCTTAGATCCGCTTAGGCCCGGTGCGAGCTGCTTCAGTCTCTGTGAGTGCATATGTGTGTTAGTCCTGATCTTTCTGCCTCCTCTTCAGCAGGGTTCCCACGCTCTGAGGGGAGGGATTGATGGAGACCTCCCGTTTAGGAGTGAATGTTCCACTCTGCACATTGTCTGGCTGTGGGTCTCTGTGTCTGTCCCCATCTCCTGCAGGAGGGAGTGTCTCTGATGATGTCTGAGCAGGGCACAGATCCGTGAGTATGGTAGACTGTTGTTAGCAGTCATGTCATTGTTGCTCTTCAGTAGGACAGCATTATTTGGTTTTCTCCTAGGTCTATGAGCTATCTTGCCTCAGGTTCTTGGCTACCAGAGCCGTGCCAGGCATATGGGTTCCATCTCATGGAGTGGGCCTCACATCCAGTCAGGTGGTGGTTGGTTACCCCCACAACTCTTGTGTCACGATTGTGCCGGTGTGTCTTGCAGGCAGGTCACCATTGTGGACTGAAGGATTTATATAGACGAGCTGGAGTTTTATACCTCTGTAGTGGACAGAATGCCTCCCAGTACGTGAACACTAGTCAGTAGAGGTGAAGGCTCAAAGTGGGCATCGGGTTGGCTTCTTTGTGTTAAATGAACTATGTAAGTATTCCTTCAGCAACAGGGACTTACCAAAAAGTTGGGGAGAGCAATCGATATCTTTGGCAATAGCCTGGGTTTTTTAGGGATTTCCATGGGGTCCTTTTGACCAACAACTGGACTAGATGAAACCCATTCCTGGCAGTGGAGATTGTGTTTGGTGGCAAGAAATACTTAGAGCTTTCCTTCCACCTTTATTAAAGAAGGTGCTGTATTCAGTTTCCATGTGAGTCTTGCTTTTGACTGTCTCTCCCCATATTCTATCTTTCTCTCCTTTAAAAAAATTTTATTTATTTATTTCATGTATATGAGTACACACTGTAGCTGTACAGNTGGTTGTGAGCCTTCATGTGGTTGTTGGGAATTGAATTTTAGGACCTCTGCTTGCCCCGGTCAGTCCTGCTCTGGTCCAAAGATTTATTTATTATTATACATAAGTACACTGCAGCTGTCTTCAGACTCGGCAGAAGAGAGCACCAGATCTCATTATGGGTGTTTGTGAGCCACCATGTGGTGGCTGGGATTTGAATTCAGGACCTTCTGAAGAGCAGTCAGTGCTCTTACCAGCTGAGCCATCTTGTCAGCCCCCCACATTCTCTCTTAACCCCTTCCCTGCCTCTCCCTGTTTGATTTTCCTGTCCTAGTCTCCAGCCCCCATCCATCCATCTATTCTATGCCCTCTTCCTAGGAAGATCCTCCCCCCATTTTTTGAAATGATGTCTCACTATGTAGCTCTTTGACTATCCTATAATTTGCTATGTACACCAGACTGGCCCCATACTGAGATCTGCCTGCCTCTGCCTCTGAGTGCTAGGATTAAAGGTGTGAGCCACCACTGCCTGGGATCTTGTGATTCTATACAGAGTCATTTAATTGTTTTTTTTTTTTAATAAATATATTCTTTTTTGTTTTTATTTATTTATTTATTTAATGTATATGAGTATGCTGTCGCTGTCTTCAGACACACCAGAAAAGGATATTGGATCCCATTACAGTGGTTGTGAGCCACCAAGTGGTTGCTGGGAATTGAACTCAGGACCTTTGGAAGATCAGTCAGTGCTCTTAACCCCTGAGCCATCTCTCCAGTCCTATAAAATATAGTCTTTTAAGTAATATTATTTATATTTTGTTTTAAATATTTAATTTTAAAAAGTTATATGTAGGGACTGGTGAGATGGCTTAGTGGGTAAGAGCACCTGACTGCTCTTCTGAAGGTCCAGAGTTCAAATCCCAGCAACCACATGGTGGTTCATAACCATCTGTAACAAGATCTGACTCCCTCTTCTGGAGTGTCTGAAGACAGCTACAGTGTACTTACATATAATAAATAAATAAATCTTTAAAAAAAAAAAAAGAAAGAAAGAAACAGCAGCCAGTTCTTAAAACAAAACAAAAAAAAAAGTTATATGTATGAGTGGTTTATCTGTATGTATGTGGACAGCATATGTGCAGTGACCTTGGAGGCCAGAAGAGGGCGTCAGATCCCTTGAAACTGGAATCAGAGACTGTGCTGAATTTGAATCCTCAGCAAGAGCAACAAATGCTCTTAACTGTTGAGCCATCCCTTCAGTCCTGAATGTGTTACATTTAATTCTCAGAACAGCCTTGTGCTGGCAAGATGGTTCAGAAGGTAGACTTGCCTCCAGGCCTGGTGACCTGAGTCCAGTGCCCAGGATTCATTTAAAGACAAAAGGAGATTTTCTCTCTCTCTTTCTTTTAAAAAGAGACTTTCAAAGCTATCACATTGTCTTTAAGCCTCCTACTTGTATAGTAGCCTGCCCCCAGTCTCTTCTCTCTCTCTCTCTCTCTCTCTCTCTCTCTCTCTCTCTCTCTCTCTCTCTCTCTTTCTCTGTTTCTCTCACGTACACGCATACATACACACGTGTTATACACAGCAACAATAATAACAAGAGTCCTAGAAGGGTCTGGAGAGTTGCTTCAGTGAAGTGCTCACAACAATCCCCAGGACCCCTGTAAGTACCAGGTGTGCACAGTGGCTCACCTGTATTCCCAGCACACTTGAAAGGCAGAGAAAGGAGACCCCCAAAAGCAAAAGGTCTAACCAGACTAGCCAAACTGGTGAACTTTGGGTTCAGCAAGAAATGCCTCAAAATATAAGGCAGATATAGGAGAAGATCTCAGTATCAGTGGTGGCTACACACATGAGCTCACGGTGGGTGGTGCATACAGAAATGTGGCTACATACATGTGCATACAGAAATACACATATGCATGTACATGACATAAGATACCCACACCTATACAAAGTCAAGCAATCTTTGAATTATTGTAAATATTGCCATTTAATAAATTTTATGGACAGGTGTGGTGTCGAATATCTTTAATCCCAACACTTAGAGGCCAGAGGCAGGAGATCTCTGTGAATTAGAGGCCAGCACGGTGAGTTCCAGGAGAGCCAAGGCTAAACAGAGAGACACTGTCTCAAAACAAACCAAACAAAGCCCCCTACTTCTTTTCATACAATACATTTTGATCATGTTCCTTCTCCTCTGGAGCAGAAACATCTGGTTTATGGTCAGTTATGTCAAATGATGTTTTGCTGGGGCACACAGGTGAAAGATTGTCTTGCTAAAGCAGACACCTGAAGGAAGGTGTGAGGAGGGGGTAGCTATGACCCCACAGACAGTGGGGGACTAGCACTGAGAATCGGTTTGGTTTGTTCCATCTTGCCATTCTCCACTAATGCCACGCCACGCACGTATTGGTTCACTTTACATCGTGAGTGCTGCTGGACTCAGCTTGTGGTAACGCCAAGGAACTGCTTGTGAGGTTCCTGAGGTAGCTTGCTTCCAAGGTCTCGAGCCTTTGGCCGGTTGGCCAGCCTGGCGGTTTCTTCAGGACTGAACCACAGCTCCCAGTTCGTGTGTGCCAGGTCCACTTCCCCCGTATCCTGATAACTTTTCTCTTTTACTGCCTTGGCTCGGTGGTGGGCTAGAGGAGAGGTTGGACCCTTATTAAAAGTCCTTCCCCCATATGTCTTCCTCTTTTTAAAGAATTGTTTATTTTATGTATTTAAGTGCATTGTAGCTGTCTTCAGACACTCCAGAAGAGAGCGCCAAATCTCATTACAGATGGTTGTGAGCCACCATGTGGTTGCTGGGAATTGAACTCAGGACCTCTGGAAGAGTACTTGTTGCTCCTAACCGCTGAGCCATCCTATCACCACCCCCACCCCTTCTTTTTGATAGATTCTCTCTGCGTACCTCTGGCTGGCCTGGAACTCAGAGGTCTTCTTGCCTTTCTTTTTCTGCCTCCCAAGAGCTGAGATTAAGGGTATGCACCACCTCACCTAGTTTCTTTTCTTTTCTGACAGGGTTTCTCTGTGTAGCCTTGGCTGTCCTGGAACTCACTCTGTAGACCAGACAAGCCTGGCCTTGAACTCCTGAATGCTGGGATTGCAAATGTGTACCACCAGCCAGGCAGTAGTGGCACATGCCTTTAATCCCAGCACTTGGGAGGCAGAGGCAGGCGGATTTTTGAGTTCGAGACCAGCCTGGTCTACAGAGTGAGTTCCAGGACAGTGAAGACTATACAGAGAAACCCTGTCTCATAAAATCAAAAAAAAAAAAAAAAAAAAAAAAAAAAAAAAAAAAGACATCATCTCTTTCTTTTCTTTCTTCCTTTTTTTGTTTTTTCTTCCTTCCTTTCTTTTTTTCATTTTTCTTTTTTTCCTTTTTCTTTTCTTTTTTTGAGATAGCATCGCAGGCTGTATAGCCCAGGCTGGCCTCAGACTCTCCTTGAAGCTGAGAATGACCATGAACTCCTGACTCTCCTGCCTCCACCCCCCAAGAATGGAATTCTAGGTATGTAACACTAACTCCAACTCTGATTTTTTTTTTTTTTTTAAAGTGTGCAGCCCAATTTGATAGGGCTGGGACCCAGCCCTCAGGGTGGTGGGTGGGGGAGGAGACACCATTATCAGGAGTTCAGCCATTCCCCATCCTTGTGCTGCCTGAGACCTTAACTCACAACAAGCAAAACCAACACTTAAGGTTGGAACATAGCTCAATGAGATCACCTACTCATGCAGGAGGCCCTGGGTCTGATCAAAACAAAGTGCCTTTAGACAAAGACAAAACAAAACAAAAAAACAAAAAAACAAAAACAAAGTTTGAAATTACCTCAGTGGTAAAGCACTTGCTCAGCATTAGTAAGGACCTGAGTTTAGCCCTTAACAGTCCCCGCCCCTCAGAAGATTAATGTTTTAACAGCTTTATTGGATATAACGTGGAGTGCAGTGATACGTGCTAAACACCAGTAATCCTATGGAGGGAGGAAGGGGGGATATTTGCAATGTACAGGGGAGGGGAGCTGAGACAGCTCCACAAAGTCACCCGTTGTCAAGTCTGACAACCTGAGCCAACTTCATAGCCCACATAGTGGAAGGAAAGCTCCCATGTACATGTGTGCACAAAAATATATTCTTAAATATTTTGGAGGGTTGGGGATTTAGCTCAGTGGTAGAGTGCTTGCCTAGCAAGCCCAAGGCCCTGGGTTTGGTCCTTAGCTCTGAAAAAAAAAAGATAAAATAATATTTTTCAATGTTTTTGTTTGTTTGTTTGGTTGTTGTTGTTTGTTTGTTTTTTTCGAGACAGGGTTTCTTTGTGTCTCTCTGGCTGTCCTGGAACTCACTCAATAGACCAGGCTGGCCTCCAACTCAGAAATCCACCTGCCTCTGCCTCCCAAGTGCTGGGATTAAAGGTGTGTACCACCACTGCCCAGCTCAATGTATTTTTATGTGTATGAGTGTTCTGCCTTCTTGTGTGTATGTATGTCCAGCATACATACATACATACATAGAAGCCAGCTTTTGTATGCAGATTAGGCAGGCAGCCGGGCGTGGTGGCGCACGCCTTTAATCCCAGCACTTGGGAGGCAGAGGCAGGCGGATTTCTGAGTTCGAGGCCAGCCTGGTCTATTGAGTGAGTTCCAGGACAGCCAGGGCTATACAGAGAAACCCTGTCTCAAAAAAACCAAAAAGCCGGGCGTGGTGGCGCACACCTTTAATCCCAGCACTTGGGAGGCAGAGGCAGGCGGATTTCTGAGTTCGAGGCCAGCCTGGTCTACAGA
>NC_034598.1:48497012-48505401 GCF_900095145.1 Mus pahari
AGGCAGGCTGGTAGGTAGGTAGACAGACAGACAGACAGAAGCTCCTTTAAGGCAACAATTGGAGTTCCCTACTGAGATTTCTGGGCAGAGCAGAGTATTCTCTCTGGTGAAGCTTTCAAGCAAAAGAACAGTCACTGTACTGGCTGGTTTTGTGTGTCAACTTGCACAAGCTGGAGTTGTCCTGGAGAAAGGAGCCTCCCTTGAGGAAATGCCCCCATGATCCAGCTGTAAGGCATTTTCTCAAGTAGTGATCAAGGGCCCATGGTGGGTGGTGCCATCCCTGGGCTTGTGGTCCTGGGTTTGATAAGAAAGCAGGCTGAGAAAGCCAGGGGAAGCAAGCCAGTAAGCAGCACCTTCCATGGCCTCTGCATCAGCTCCCGCCTCCAGGTTCCTGCCCTGTGTGAGTTCCTGTTCTGACTTCCTTTGGTGATGAACAGCAATGTGGACGTGTAAGCTGACTGAGCCCTTTCCTCTCCAAGTGGCTTCTTGGGGATGCGTGTTTTATGCAGGAGTAGAAACCCTCACTAAGACAGTCACAGATAGGGACACACATCAAATCCAGCTCTTCACACCCCCTGAAGCTGGCTGCACAGGTCATCCTCAGCGGGCCAGCCTCTGCGGGGTTGCCCCAGGCTGTTTCCCAGTTCTCCTTCCCACTGTAGGTGTTTTAAATCACGGGATAAACAACAGTGACCGCTGAGAAACATTCCCCTTCTGGCTTTTCTCGAGGACTGTTTTACCAGGTCTGTTTTGCTGTTCTCTTCCCTCCCTGTCACAGAGTTAAGAGGGCAGCCCATTCCCAGACACGGGACATTAGAGGACACTTGAAGACCATCATGCTCAGGTCTGAAAATGGGAGGCAGGGCAACCCCATGGCTAAGGCCTGTTTTTGCTTCTTTAAGATTGTTATGTGGTTGGGAGGTGTACCCTTAAACCCACTGTGTGACCCAAGTTGGCCTCAAACTTGTGATCCTCCTGCCTCCTAAATGCTGGGATTACAGGCATGTGCCAACAAGCCCAGACAATATAATGCTGAAGATCAAATAATTAGGTCCTTGTGCATGCTGGGTAAATACTGTGTGGACAGAGTGACATCCCCAGCCTGTTTTTTTGTTTGTTTGTTTGTTTGTTTTTTCAGTTCGAATCTCTCAAGGCAACTCCCCTACCCAGGTTCACTTCATTTTGTATTTTTTAATTTTGGGGGGTGAGGGTAGGGGTGGGGGAAAATGGTAGGTGGTGTTCAGATGGAATCTCCTGGAACTGAAATAAGATGAGACAGAAAGCAGGCATTGTATCGCTATCCAGTAATCCAAGGGCATCACTTCAAACTTAAAGAGAGTATGGGTCTATTTAGCAAGCTCCAGACAAAGGCTTAAAGTGAGTCCAGATCTTATCGAAACAAACAGAAGGTGAGGAGGATGAGGCTGAGGAGGAAGGGGGGAGGAGGAAGAGGAAGAGGAGGAGGAGGAGGAAGAAGAGGAGGAAAAGGAGGAAAGAGGAAGAAAAGGAAGCTAAGGATATACAGCTCAGCCATAAAGTGCTTGTCTGACGCATAATTTCATTTAGTTTCATTTTCTTTTCTTCCTCTTCCCACCATTTGCTCTCTTTGCACAGTTTCAAGTAAGCTAGGCTGACCTTGAACACCTGATTCCCCCTGCTTCCACTTCCCAAATGCTGAGTTATAGTCATGCACCACCATACTGACCTATAGCTTCCTAGACTGAGTGGAGACCCCCTATGGACACCTAAGTGATTGTGTAGGTGTGTGGGACATTTGGTGGCAGCAGAAGTTTTCTGGATATGCAGGCAGACTCCAAAATCGAATTCAAAGTCAAACATGAAATGAATCTGACGTGTTTCTGACTGCATGTGCCCGTGTTGTATGACGTGCCTTGGTGCAGTCTTGCTTTTGAACACACGGCACGCTAGCATTCTACCATGCATGCCGTCAGGCTGCAGAAGCATATCTATAGAGTGTATTATGTTAGAATGTTTGCTTTGTTGTTGTCCTGGCTGTCCTGGAATTTCCTATGTAGATCAGGCTAGCCTCAAACTCAGAGATCCACCTGCCTATTCTTCTTGGGTGCTGGTATTAAAGGTGTTCACCACCATACCCGTAGAACCTTTGCTTTTTTAAAGTGCTATTTGTGTTGTTGACTTAAGTTTTATTGAAAGAAAGAAAGAATGAATGAATGAACAAACGAATGAATCATTGAATGATAGATCAGGTATGAAGGCATCTATCTTTAATCCCAACACTCAGGAGCAAAGGCAGTCAGTTTTCTGTGAATTGAAGACCAGCCTGGTCTAAAAAGCAAATCCCAGGTCAGTCAAAGGTACACGGTAAGATCCTGCCTCCAAGGTAAATAAATGACCATTGACTAAATTTTAGCTTAAGATTAGGATAGAATTTCTAACAATTTCTGAAATTGCCATTTCGTATTATGTATTATACAAAATGTCATCTCAGCATTGGCAACTAAAAAATCAAAATATCAATCAGCTGCGGAAAAAACAGGAAGCTACTCTGTGCCCTGAGGTGTGAAATATTCAGCCAAAGGGACGTGGCTCGGTTGGTGGAGTATGCACCTAGCCGGCAGGAAGCCATTCCCAGCACCACAAACCCTGGGAGCAGCAACACAGGCCTGCAGCCCCAGAACCAGGGGTGCAGAGACAAGATCAGAATCTCACATCCATCCTCAGCTACCTAACTAGTTCAAGGTCAGCCTGAGCTACAATAAACGGGATAATAAAAATAGGAAGTAGTCAAATGTTCCTTTCGTACACGTACGTCCTCCTGTTTGTTTGTTGTGAGATAGGATCTTTCTCTGGAGTCCCGGCCGGCCTCACACTCACAGATCTTCCTGTCTCTGCCTCCGAAGTGCTGGGACTAAAAATGTGTGCCGCCAGGCCCTCCCTATCTTGTTTATTTTTTGGGGAATTGTCTTAAGTTGCTCTTTGTTGCTGAGAGAAAACATGGCAAGCAGGGAAACCTGAAGGTTTAATTTCACTTGAGTTTTAGAGGCCTAAAGTCCATGATGGCAGAGTGAAGGGTGATTGACAGTCACATCTGGAACCTGGAACGAGGAGGAAGGGAGAGAACATGTGGGAGGTTTTTTTGGTTTGTTTTTAGTTTTGTTTTATAAGATTTTTTTTTTTTAAGATTTTGTTCGTTTGGTTTTTTTAAAGATTTATTTATTTATTATATGTAAGTACACTGTAGCTGTCTTCAGACACTCCAGAAGAGGGCGTCAGATCTTGTTAGGGATGGTTATGAGCCACCATGTGGTTGCTGGGATTTGAACTCTGGACCTTCGGAAGAGCAGTCGGGTGCTCTTACCCACTGAGCCATCTCACCAGCCCAAGATCTTTTTTATTATTATATGTAAGTACACTGTAGTTGTCTTCAGACACACCAGAAGAGGGCATCAGATCTCATTACTGATGGTTGTGAGCCACCATGTGGTTGCTGGGATTTGAACTCAGGACCTTTGGAAGAGCTCTTAAACACTGAGCCATCTCTCCAGCCCAGTGGGAGGCTTTTGAAACCTCCTGACCCACCCCTAGTGACACACCTCCTCCAACAAGGTCACATCTCCTAAGCCTTCCCAGTTTCACCAGCTGGGGACCAGCTGTTCGAACATGAGCCAATGGGACCTCTTCTCATTCGAACCACATGAGAATGCTTGGCTGGAGTCAGAAATGCCACCTGAAGGCTCTCCTGCACAGGCTTGGCTGCTGATCGGCCTTTAGGAAGTGACTGGGGCTCTGACTTCATCTATAGATTAATCAGCTGATAATTGTAATTTTTAATGTATGTAAACTTTATTTTTAAGCTGGGCTTGGTGGCGCACACCTTTAATCCCAGCACTCGGGAGGCAGAGGCAAGCAGATTTCTGAGTTCAAGGCCAGCCTGGTCTACAGAGTGAGTTCCAGGACAGCCAAGGCTACACAGAGAAACCCTGTCTCAAAATCAATCAATCAATCAATCAATCAATCAAAGACAAACAAAAAAAAAAACCTTATTTTTAATGGTAGTTCATAAACGCTATAACTTCTCTTGTAGCCCACCATTCACCAGAGGTAGTGGGAAAGGATATTGGGCAAGTGGACCTGTTTAGAAAAGTGCCCTGGGGCAACTCCTGTACGTGTTGTCTGGACATGGGCAGTTCAGTTCAAAGGTCCAGCTCCATCCAGTTGCAAACACTCCATGAGTACACCAGTGGTCCAGTTTGATAGAGTTGGGTATTAACACACAGTGGTGGCACTAGCAGAGACAGCCAGGCCTCAGCTTTGGCAGGAGTCAGCAGGAGGGACCAGCAGGAATGCCAGGAGAAGGTCTCGGCATATGCCCAGAAACAACAGTACCAATGGACCCAAACCTCTTCCACCATTTTGGAAACTGCCTGAAACTCACTCTGTAGACCAGGCTGGCCTCAGATCTGCCTGCCTCTACCTCCTGAGTTTTGACCACAGACCAAAACTTCTGTAATCAAGAACATTAGTTCCTAACTCAATTTGAATCCTCAGGTATTATGTCCCTCAGGGGGAAGGACTGTCACCCTAGGAAAGGCCTTCATTAGCCTACCTCCTGGAGCTATACTACACACAGGCCTGGATTTATTTGCTAGGGTGATGGAGAGGAAGAAGGACCTGTGTTGTGCGTAAGGTTCGGTCTTCATTCTGTATTACCCAAGCTTTAGATTTCCTGAGGTGACTGTGTGTGATAGAGTAGAGATAGAGGGTTGGGATGTAGCTCAGGCAGTAGAGTGCTTGCTTAGCAGGCGCAAAGCCCTAGGCTAGCTCCTGGCACGGAGCAAAACCAAGCATGGGGCACAGGCTTATCCTAGTATTCATGTGCCGGAATCAGAAAGACCAGAAGTTCAAAATCAAAGCTCAAATGTAAAAAGTATGTGCGTGCACGTAAGTGTGTTTGTCAAGTATATGGAGGTCAGAAGACAACTCTGGGGAGTGTGTTCTTTCCTTCTACACTGAACTTAGGGACTTGAAGTCATATCTTCGGGAGCACGTGAAAAGCCACATGCTAAGCCAACCCTGAGTTTTTATTAAGTTCTCTGCCTTCACAAAATTTTATTAGATGTTATTAGAGATTAATATCTGACATTAATATTAGATAGAAACATAATTAGATTATATTTCACTAAAAAGGCATTTTATTGCCTGGCGTGGTGGCACATGGCTGTAATCCTGGCAGCTAGGAAGTAGAAGCAAAAGCCTTAGGGCATTGGAGGCTAGCCTCTGCTACAGTAGGGAGTTCTGAGCTTGCCTGAGCTACATGGGACTCTGAAAAAAACAAAACAACAAAAAAACCAACAGAAGGTTTTTGTTGATTTTACTTGTGTACAAAAATATGTACACAGTTACCCTTTCATACTTCTAGTATAAGACTACATTGTATATTTTTCAGGATTGGGTTGTTACCATTACTGTTCATACAGAAATGGAAGGCAACTCTGCTCATCCCTATACCACCAACACTGCACTTCATTTATATACTACATTGATCAAACAACCTAACCATAGACCTTTTAAAAAGAAAATTATTCAGTTTACTTATTTATTGGTGTTTTGTCTGCATGTATATCTGTGTACTTTATACTGTCTGGTTCCCTTGGAGGCCAGAATAGATGCTGGACCCTCTAGGACTGGAGTTACAAATAGTTGAGCCACTATGTGGGTTCAGGGACTTTGAACCCAGGTCCTGTGGAAGTGCAGCCAGTGCTCTTAACTTCTGAGCCATCTTTCCAGCTCCTACGGTTTTTTGTTTTTATTTTTAACAACTATGTGTGTCTCTGTTCTGGTACGTGCCCCTTAGAGGGGTCTAAGGAATTAGACAAGTCACATCCCTGGAGCTAGAGTTACAGGTGGTTGCTGGGAACTGAACTCAGATCCTCTAGAACAACAAGTACTCTTAAATACCACTAGCAATCCCTCTAGCCCCATAAGCATATAACTGTTATTGGATTATTAAAATCTTGAATTTTGAAATGTATACCTCTATATAAAATATTTGTTCTCTGTGTTATCAGAAGTTCTTGTTTTTTAAATAAAGCATTGAATTGGGGCTTGCTTACAGTTTCGGAGGGCAGTCCATTACTGCTTAGTGTTGCAGACGTGGAACATATTCCTTTGTTCATAATGAGCTCAGTTTCAACTACACTTGGATTTGTATTAATAAGATGAATTCTGCAGCAAAGTCCCTAGATAACCACAGAACACTGGCCTATTTCCAGGGTAAACAACCAGGGAATTAAAGGTTGGAACTTTCAGTCCCAGCCTGGACCTCCAGGAAGGGGAGAGGCACTGCAGTTAAGTTGCTCATCAATGTCCACAAGGTGAAATCGATTGTATAAACCTGTTGCTTTGATAAAGCACTTGACACAGGCAGTTTATAGAAGCAAGATTTTATTTGGATTTATGGTTCCACAGGGCTAAAGGTCCTTTACTCTCACAGAAGGAAGCATGGCAACTGGCAGCCATGGTGACCTAAAATGGGATCAAATCCTCAACCACAAGCAAGAAGCAGAGACAACAAACTGGAAGTGGGTGAGGCTTTTAAATCCCAAAACTCACTCCCAATAACCTATTTTCTCTAGCATGGGTGTACCAACTAAACCTTCCCAAACAGTGCAACCAACTAGGGATTAAGCATTCAAATGTCCAAGACTATAGGCAACATTTCTCACTCAAACCACCAAGCATGCCTGTGTGCCAGAGCTGCCTGGCAAAGCCGACAGGACAGACTGAAGCAGGAGAGCATCCAGGCTGTTGAGCACAGTCTAAATACACAGGATCTGAGGCTTCGGAATTAACATCCTTCTAGACCCATCATCCGGATCCTTTAAAATATCCGCTGTAGGCCGGGCACAGCAGCGTATTCTGGTAATTTCAAAAGCTGAGGCAGGAGGATCACAAGTCTGAATTCAGCCTGGCACAGTGGCATATGCATTGTAATTGAATCACACTCTAGAGATGGGAGAATAAAAGGATTAGGAATTCAGGGCCAGCCACTGTTATATGGCAAGTTCTAATTAGCCTGTGCTACATCCTCTTTCAAAAAAACAGGTGATTTCAGTCCAAGGGGACCCAACATCCTCCAACATCCTCTTCTGGCCTTCACGGGCACCTGTTCACACTTGGTACACACACACACTGTGGTTCATGGCTATAATCCCAGCATTCCAGCATTTGGAAGGTTCAGGCAAGAGGACTTAAGGCCAGCCTGGGCTACAGAGTAAACAGGCTATCTTGGGCTACATAGAAAGACTGTCTCGCCAGGCAGTGGTGACTTGCACCTTTAATCCCAGCTCTTTGGAGGCAGAGGCAGGTGATTTCTGAGTTCAAGACCAGTCTGATCTACAGAGTGAGTTCCAGGACAGCCAGGGCTACACAGAGAAACCCTGTCTCAAAAAACCAAATAAATAGATAGATAGATAGATGATAGATAAATAGATAGATGATAGATAGATAGATGATAGATAGATAGATAGATAAATAGATAGATGATAGATGATAGATAAATAGTATGACATTTGTGTGGTTGTTTGTGCGTGTACATGCACATTCATGTGAGTCCATACTCTCACAACATGGCTGTGTGTGGAGATCAGAAGACCACCTGCAGGATTTGGTTCTCTCCTCCAGAGGTTAAAACTTCTGTTCTCAGGCTTGGCAGTGTCATCTCATTGGTCCACAAGAGCCAGCTTCTTATCAGGTAGAGTGTCATACATCTGTCATCTGATACACGCTGCAGAAACTATAAATTCCAGAGTAGCCTGGGCAAGATCATAATTACCCTCGCCCCCACCCCCACATGTACAAACATGACTTCTTTGGGAATACTGGAGATTAAATGTAGGGCCTCACAGTAATGCCAAGCAAGAGTTTTACTATTGAGTTGTCTCCCCTCACCCTTCACCGTACCCCCCACTTCCCACAGATAGATTTTTACTCAATTGACTGGACAGGCCTTGAACTTGTGACCCTCCTGCCTTAGCCTCGAAAATAGCTAGTATTGCAGACCAGGCTTTTAAAAATCTTTGATATCAGAAGAAACAGCTTTGTCCATCTTCCGAACTATACAGTTATTTTGTATTTTGTTAGTTTCTTCCTCTTCCTCCTGACAAAATGTCTCTTGCTGTGTGGCCCGGAGCTCACTATAAAGACCAGACTGGCCTTGAACTTGCAACAATCCTCCTGCCTCTGTCTTTTAAAGGCTGGGGTCGAGCCGGGTGTGGTGGCACACGCCTTTAATCCCAGCACTCGGGAGGCAGAGGCAGGCAAATTTCTGAGTTCGAGGCCAGCCTGGTCTACAAAGTGAGTTCCAGGACAGCCAGGGCTATACAAAGAAACCCTGTCTCAAAAAACC
>NC_034598.1:48505529-48510885 GCF_900095145.1 Mus pahari
AAAAAAAATAAAGGCTGGGGTCACAGATGTGGGCTTTGCAACGCCAGCTATGTTTTCACTAGTTCCTGCTATTTGCTATTTGCTGTCTTCTATTTTCTTTGACTATAATATACTCTTTAATGTAGCCCAGGCTACCTTGGAACTCACCATGTGGCCTAGGTTGACCTAGAACCTACAATCCTCCTGCCTCTACCTCCTAAACAATGTGTTTAAGTTATGAACCACTACCTTTGACTCTCCAGACCTGTCTGATATCAATTTGATTGCTCAGCCCAGCCAGTTAACACAGAAGGCCAAGCTCTTCCCAATTCCACAGAAAGCAGCAACAATTCACACGTTCACCTGCAAAAGAGAACAACAGACCTCTGCAGTTTTGCCCTGGGCTCTGTGAGCTCTCCCGTCTCCTACCGTAAAATAACCAGAAGGCAACTGACCAGATGGTCCTCTCCCAGAACCCAGCTGCTAGCGATAACATCACACCAAGGACAGGCCGAACCAGGACTGCCAGGCTCCTCAGACAACTTGGTAAGGCATGCTGCAGAAGAACACCCTGCGGCCAAGTGGCCTCTGTTCTGTTTTCTTTCCCTCCTTTACTGTAACAGTTGGTTCCAAAAACTCTTGTTCATGAATGCCCTGCACTCTGACTTTCCGCTGGCCTCCTGGAAACTCCTGCCCTGACCAACAGAGAGCACCGAGCAGGCAGAAAGAATACAAAAGAAAGTTGGGACTTTAACTTATAACACAATTAAGGTTTTTTTTTTTTTTTTTTTTTTAAATGGAACATGGGAAAGAGATGCTTCAGTGGTTAAGAGTTTGCCGCCAAACCTGAAGACCTGAGTTTAATCCCTGAGACCAACATGATGGCAGGAAAGAACCAACTCCTGGAAGTTGTCCTCTGCCTTCCACATTTTCTCTCTCTCTCTCTCTCTCTCTCTCTCTCTCTCTCTCACACACACACACACACACACACACAATGCCCAGAGGGGAGAGAGGATTTTATAATGCATTTGTACCTTAATGGGAGCTGTTTTATATAGAGAAATCCAGGGGATGCAGGAGAAAGGGAAACATGTTGGGAGATCTGTTTGAGGCAGAGAATAAGCAGAGGGGAGGGGATGAGAGTTGATCTGAAATAAAGCAACGGAGGCAGAAGTTAGCTGAGCACCCAGGTAAAGATCCTAGTCAGTCTTGTAAGTGCCAACAGTAGAAGATAGCATAACACTCAGGTTATGGTCAGTTTCTATTCAAACATAGTCCAGAACATAGCTGAGTACAGATAAACAGCTGACCTGATACACACACACACACCCAGTTTTGTGTCTATGCCCAGGAAACCAAGCTAGGTCTGCTCTCTGAGTGAACTGTAGAAGAAACTTTGATTTGCCATCTCACGCCTACAAATAGCTGGGTGTGCACATGACTCAACTCAGCTTATGTAAATTGTCAATTAAGAGAGAAAACCACCAAAATTATGCCCCTTACCACTGAACCTCTATTTCTTTAGACCTGTAAAAGAAGCTTTCAGGTAATCACAGGAGCCTTTCACCCAGAGAGGCTCACCAGCTGTCACTAGCAGCATTTCCAACATGAGCATACGTATGTACATGCATACCCCTTAAATGAGCTGCTTGGTCTGTATGATGCTATTTGCACGAGCGTTTTGCACGTGCATTTTTGGGGCCATTTGGGATCAGATGACCTGTTCTCTCTTGCCGGCCGTTTCTCGCACTCTTGGTATTCCTTGGTGGCCTGTGGTTCTTCGTGTAGGGCTGAGGCTCCCTGACTTTCCCTATGCACTTCAGCATGTCTATTGTTCCTTGCTCAACTAGTGTTTGGGCCACCGTGTTGTCGAGTCTGCGGCTCCCGACATTACCAGGAGACAGGATTTCACGGTAAATTACCAGATCCCCTGGCTCTTACATCTTTACTCTTCTCTTCCATCATGGCCCCAAGCCACGTTGTACACGGATCCATTTCCAATCAGTGTGTACAGTTGTCTGAGTAAGACACCAAGAACCTGGAAACACCTGTCCACAACCCTACCCCCGGTAACAATGACACTACCCTGCACAAGAGCTGAGACGGTAGGATTGCCATGACTTTCAGGTCTCAAAAACAAAAACAAAATAAAGGGCGGGAGGGGGGGGTTAGTGAGATGGCTGTCTCACACAAAAATAGACAAATAAATGTAATTTAAAAATAATAAAACAAAAAAATAAGGGCTTGGGCCAGTGAGACAGCTCAGGGGGTAAAGGACCTCCTGCTAAACCTGACAATCTGAGTTCGATCCCAGGATCCACAGTGTAGGCAGAGGTAGCTGATTCCCCCAACCCAAGCTGTCCTCTGCATGCAAACTCATGAGAGCACACACACACACACACACACACACACACACTAAAAAACAGCCATAAATGTCAGGGGGCTTGCCAGGCAGTGGTGGTGCACGCCTTTAATCCCAGCACTCAGGAGACAGAGGCAGGTAGATCTCTGAGTTCAAGGCCAGCCTGGTCTACAGAGTGAGTTCCAGGACAGCCAGGGCTACACAGAGAAACCCTGTCTCAAAAATCCAAAAGGAAAAACAAATAGGTCAGGGGCAAGAGTGGGGAAAGTTAATGGGATGCCGGGTGAGTGGGTAGGAGACAGCATTCACCAAGCCTCCCTTCTTTCAATTAATTTATTCATGGCAACGATTAATTTATTCAAGGAAGTCCTTAACAAAGCCAGTCAGCAATATGGCCGTTTTGTTCAGTGTTTATATCCCCGGATCCTTAGGATGCTGGCTCACTCAGAGCGGAAGAATGAACTGAAGGGCCCAGTACACATACCTTGGATCTAGCTGGGAGGGGTGGGGTTGAACAGAACACAGCCGCCTTCACTACAATGTTGAGAGCAGCAGCACAGTTACTGAAGACTCTTGGCTTGCCTCTTCCTTTTTTTTTTTTTTTTTCTTTTTTGTTTGTTTGTTTTTTTTTTTTTTTTTTTTTTTTTTTGAGACATGGTTTCCCTATGTGTAGTCTTGAGCAGCTGAGCAGCTTGGCACTAGCTGGCTAGCTGTGTAACCAGGGCTGGCCTGGCAATCTTTCTGTCACTGCCTCTCCAGTACTGGGATTACAGGTGTGAGCCATTACACCCACACCTGCCTCTTCCTCCTAGATCCAAACAACAACCATATGAATAGATGGTCCTTTTCTCTCTTGCTGGGCTGTGATCTCGGCCTTGAGCATGCTAGGTAACCCCTCTCCCTCAGCTCGACACCCCAACTCTACAACTGCTTTTGAACAAGGAAAAAACTCTTTGAGAGAACAGAGCCTTGAATTCTAACTGTCTTGGTTAAGGTTTCTATTGCTGTGATGAAACACCATGACCAAAAGCCAGTTGGGGAGGAAAGGGTTTATTTGGCTTACACTTCCAAATCCTAGCTTATCACTGAAGGAAGCAGAGGCCATGAGCTCGTGTGTGTGTGTGTGTGTGTGTGTGTGTGTGTGTGTGTGTGAGATGAGCTCTGGTGTGTGTGTGTGTGTGTGTGTGTGTGCCATGAGCTCGGGTGTGTGTGTGTGTGCCATGAGCTCAGGTGTGTGTTTGTGTGTGTGTGTGTGTGTGTGTGTGTGTGTGTGTGTGTGTCATGAGCTCTGGTGTGTGTGTGTGTGTGTGTGTGTGTGTGTGTGTGAATGTTGCTTACTGGCTTGCTTCTCATGGCTTGCTCACCCTGCTTCCTTATAGAACCCAGGACTGCAACCCAGGGATGGAACCATCCACAGTGGGCTGGGCCCCCCTACATCAATAACTAAGAAAATGCCCTACATACAGCTGGATCTTATGGAGGCATTTTTTTTTTCAGTTGAGGTTCCCTCCTCTCAGATGTTAGTGTGTGTCAGGTTGACATAAGACTCTCCAGCACATTAAACTGAGATGGTTGTGGTACTGTGAGAGGCTCTTTGATCAGGGAGTATGTGTGGGAAAGTTAGACCCTTAAGTAGTCAGTGTTGGACTTGATGGGGGTGCTCCTCCACTGTTGTGCTGGCTGTCAAACCTCAATCTGTGCCTATAGCTAAGCAATGTTTGAATATTGAGTTACAGCGTAGCACTGAAAGGAGTCTGAATCTGGCCAGACAGTCTTTGCATACTATCTTAAGAAATCCTGGGTCAAAAAAAAAAACCCAAAAAACTGGGCGTGGTGGCACATGCCTTTAATCCCAGCACTTAGGAGGCAGAGGCAGGTGGATTTCTGAGTTCGAGGCCAGCCTGGTCTACAGAGTGAGTTCCAGGACAGCCAGGGCTACACAGAGAAACCCTGTCTCAAAAAAACAAAAACAAAAAAAAAAAAAAAAAAACAAAAAAAAAAAAAGAAAGAAAGAAATCCTGGGTCACATTCTGAGCCCTTCCCCTTCAGTTACCAGGTAGAGAGACTTGGAGAAAATTCACCTTTCCATTTCTTCCTTCCTTCCTTTCTTTTTTTTTTTTTTTTTTTTTTAAAAAAAGGGTTTATTTATTTAATGTATATGAGTACACTGTAGCTGTACAGATGGTTGCGAGTCATCATGTGGTTGCTGGGAATTGAACTCAGGATCGCTGCTCACTCTCGCTCTGCTCGCTCCAGGACCCACCTTTCCGTTTCTGAAAAGATGAGGTGACATCCTTAGCCTATATCCTTTTGTGGGTTTGGGTCCGGGTACTGGAGATGGAAGCTGTAGCTCTGGAATACTCGGCAAACATCGCCCACACTTCCAGGCTTCTATTTTGAGACAGTTTCACTAAGTTGTTCAGGATGACAAGTTGTTAAAACTGCTGATCGCCTGCCTCAGCTGACCTCCACTAATGGTTTTGCTCTTGCTTTTACTAGTGAAACTGTTACATAGGAGGTTCACAAAAGACCAAGAGTGGATAAGCACATCCATACATTAGCAAGTTTAAAGAATCATTGCAAGAAGGTGAGGGACTGGGGCACCAGGAGAGATGACTTAATGTTTAAGAGCACTTGTTCTTCCAAAGAACCAGGGTTAGACCCACATGGCAGCTCACAACAATTTGTAACTCCAGTTACCAGGAATTCAAAGACTTCTCCTGGCCTCCACAGATACCTAAATGCGTTTGTAGAGAAAGCCTGGTGACTTGAGTTCCATCTCCCAACCCATGTAAAAGTGGAAATTGATAATCAATAATCGACTCCCCCAAAGTCGTCTTCCAGCTTCCATACCCATATGATAGCACAAACGATCATACACACAAGAATGATAAGTTTTTTAAAAAATTGTAGCAGGAAGCCGGGCGTGGTGGCGCACGCCTTTAATCCCAGCACTTGGGAGGCAGAGGCAGGTGGATTTCTGAGTTCGAGGCCAGCCTGGTCTACAAACTGAGT
>NC_034598.1:48510951-48563628 GCF_900095145.1 Mus pahari
CTACTTTGTAGAGACAAAAAAAAAAAAAAAAAAAAAAAAAAAAAAAAAAATTGTAGCAGGAGAGCCGGATATGGTGGCGCACATCTGTACTTGGGAGGTGGAAGCAGAAAGACATTTCTGATTTCAACAACAGTCTCAGCCACATAATATATTCGAGGCCAGCCTGAACTATATGAGACCTTGTCTCAAAACCAAAAAGTACACAAAAGAAAAGAAAGGAGTATAGCTGATAGCCTTAGCCGAAGGGGAGGGGACCATAAATTCTCAGGGCAAAATCTTGGAATGCCAATGTAAGGGATGCAAAATGCAAGGAGTTGGGCACCAGAGGGCGCGAGTCGGACCCCTCCGGGACGAAGCAACCCAGGGTCCCGGGGGTCATGTGCGTTGACTTCCCCGCGCCCCTCTTCGCTGTCACCTCCGGGGTGAGCGTTGCTGTGCCCTTTGGGGTCCGCGGAGGAGAGGCGGGAACCGCGGCCGTCCGGACGGCGGGGTCGGTCCCTCGGAGACAGCTGTTCTCTCGGGCGGCCGTGGGGGGCAGCAGAGGGGACGGCGACAGGTGCGGGAGCCCCTCCCCGGGCAGAAGTGGGAAGGCGGACTCCGGGGTCTGTTCCCAGGCTGGAAACCGCCCCCGCCCCCCAGGCAAATCCCCCCGAGAGGCCGAGCCGGCGCCGGGTCTGCAGGAGGAAGCGGCCGGAGACAGTGCGATTTCACGCAGCCTCCGGGGCTCGGGTTCCCGAGCTGGGTACATGAGTTACGGGGCTTTGCGTCCCGGGGAAACTGAGGTGGCATGAACGCTAGGCTGAAAAACAACCTCCCACTCGAAAAAATAGAAATACTCACACTCCGAAAGAAAAAAAAAATCCCTCAAGTGATCCAACCGGCTAGGGGAGTTGAGTGATTTGGTTAATGGGCGAGGCCAGCTTTCTGGGGGCTGGGCTTCGGAGCGCTCTCCCTACGCGCGTTCACTACCTTTCCCCGGCCTGTGGACGTTTGGAATCTTGATCTCCTCTTAACCATCTCCGGGGGAAATTGCTGGAGTGAGACCCCTCCTTGACCCTCTTGGCCAAGCTGTGGGCTGGCGGGGCACGCTTGGGCCGGTGTCTCGGGCTACAACCATCAGGACTCCAGCCTCGCACGGGAGGGGGCGCGGCCGTGACTCACCCCTTTCCCCCTTCACTCCCTCCCTCCCTCCCTCCTTCCCTCCCTCCCAGACATACACCCTCCCCTGCCGTCCCGCTCCGGACTCAGACTACGGCTCCGGTTGCAGTTTGCAGCCTCCGCTGCCGCCGCGGCCACCTATTCGCTGACTGTTCAGGTGGCTGTCGCCCGGATGTCCTCCTAATCTTGGAGCCCCGGGCCAGACTCGGCTGGGCTCCCTTCACCCTCCGCTGGAATATCATGAGTGCGATCGGGACTCTGCAGGTGCTGGGCTTCCTTCTCAGCCTGGCCCGGGGTTCCGAGATGGGCAACTCTCAGGCAGGTAAGCCGCGCGGGAGCCCCAGCAGGCTGGAAGCTGGGGGCGCAACCTGAGCGCTTGCAGACCCTGGGCAAGGAGTTCGGGTTCTGACGCTTTGAACTGGGGGTTGCGATACAGGGTCTGCTCGGACCACCAAAGAGGGGACCGTGTGCCTCAGTTCTTGGAGTGGGCTGGTCAGGGACTGCATTCCTGTATGCCTACCCTTCTTCCCAGGGCTTCGCCGACCCTCTAATTGGTTTTATTCTGATCTGGTTGGTGCCGAACAGTAGTTCACACTTGAGAGTAGGGCGGGCAGGGACCCTTCTGTAAACGTAAGGAGACTTGGCTTGAAGTGTCTCCGTTTGCTCTCAGGTTCTCTGGCCCCCACCCCATCCCAGGTTTCAACAACCCCCAGTTTCGTTGTTTTGCCGACAGGGCGGGGCTATGCAAGGGTTGGTAGTTGTTGTTTTCTAAAGTTGGAAAAACAAGAATGGCACCTCCTCTTCCGTGAGTGGGGCTGTCCTGAGAAGGCTGAGATTAACCTGAGGGCCAAGTCCAGGTGACATCAGTGAGAGATCTCACAGAAGCAGACTGCCTGCTTTCCCATAAGATAAGCCGGTCCCCAACTTAAACCAACTTCTCTTTATCAAGACCCAGGCCACTTCAATGAACATGTCGGGCATCTATTACATACTATACTATTTCCAGGGTATGTACCCTAAGCTGGAGCTCTGGGGGAGAACAATCAGACCTCTTTCTCTCCGATCTGAGGCCACCTCTACCACCTTCTGAACTGTGAACTGGTTCCTAGACCCAACTTCTGCCCTTCCCCCATTCGGTGCTATCTGAGCCCATTCCATGTCTCTGGGACGATGGGCACCTGAAGAGCACTGGACTTGGTATCATTAGAGTCCTGTTGATCTTGCCCCCTCCTCCGACCCCCAGATCTCAGTTTGGGGTTGGCACAGTCATCACCCCTTCCCCAGAGTGGGAGTGGGAGAAACCACCTGTGCTTCCCCCACAGTTGCTGGGCCTAAATTTAGCCCCTGGGATCTTGAGATGTGAACACTCCCAGCTGGTGGAGGGGGTGGTCTGGAGACTGGAGTGGGAGGGGTTTGGGGAGTGACTGGATCACTGTCCCATCTGACTGTGCCCCCACCAACCAGGAACCCAAGAGTCCGGGATTCCCACCTCCCTCCTCAAGAGGCAGGGGGGAGCAGGCCTGTTTAGTTCTCAACCCTTTATCTCCATCCTGAGCCTCTGGGCATCCGGCCCTGTCTCGAGCCTTGTATAGCCCCTTTGTCCCCTTCTGTGTGTGGCTGGGGCTTCTGAGGGCTGGAGGCTCTTGGTCTGCGCAGTCAATGCTCTCCACAGAGAAAGGTTCTGACTTTGAGCCTTTGCTCCTCTGTGAGTGTGGTCCACCCCACCCCCACCCACAGTTCTCACTGCTTCCTCGCTGTGCTCCCCAAGTTGCCTGGTTCCTTCTGGGTAGTTGTTTATACTCCCTTCCTACCCAGGCCCTTTGCCCCTGTTTGTGAAATATGGACTTTACCCTCAGGGTGGCAGGTAACCGAGACAGACCAAGGCACAAAGTGTGCAAGGCATTGTGGGCAGGTGGGATGGACTGGCCACTTGTAAAACTTCCCATCACGGGGCCCCAGGGGCAAACAATATATATTTCTGTGCCAGGGTAACTGTGTACGTGTTTGTGTGCCAGTCTGCACGCGCAGGTACACATTATTTCCCTATGCAGATATCTTAGCTCCTCCCCTATCTGAAGAGAAGGGTTGGCACCTTAACTTGGAAGAGGGGTGTCCTGCCCGTAAGGGGACAGGGGTGGGGCTCTTCCAGAAATGACTAACCTTCCCAGTCTTTTATTTTGCCCCAAGGACCCTGGGAGATTCTAGCTTGTTTATGCTTCCTTGCTGGAACTGGCCCACTCCTTCCATCATATGGAGAGAGGGTAGGGAAGAGGATCTAGAAGAAGGGGTCAGACCAGACATGTATCTCACAGGAGAAGCCCAGGCCTCTGTCTCCCTCTCTGCCTCCTGCCCCGCCTCAGGGAAGGGTGGTTAGAACAGGTGGTTGGTGGTACACCCCTTACCCCCACCCTCCCCACGTGCTCTTACTGTGCCAGAGGAAAGATACTTAGCGCTCCAGGGAGGAAAGTGGAAGCCCAAGAACTGAACTGTCCTGGCCTCTCCTCTCCCCTGGAGTGTCTACTGGGGAACACTGCCATGTTAGCAGTCTCTTTAAAGAATCCTTCTGGCAGTGAAATTGGGAAGAAAGCTTGGGAGTGGAGGCTCTGTTCTGCTTCTCTCCAGGCCTCTCTGCTTGGTGAAAAGCACTTCAGGACTGCACAGGGATGCCTGCTGCCGGGAGCTGGAGCATGCTGGCTTAGGGGAAGGGAGTGAGAAGGGAAACCAGAGGTTTTTTTTTGGGGGGGGGGCACCAGTTCCTTATCGTCCAGCTTTTCAAGACAAAGCTCCCATTGACCCCACCTCCCCACCCCACTACCAGGGTTTCTCCCTCCAGTGAGGTCACTTTTCTGAGCCCAAAGCTCCAGGGTAAGAGGGGGGTGCTGCTAAGGATGGGGTGTCTGGGGCAGCCCCCTCCTCCTGGATAGAATCGCTTCATTGTGGGCTGAACTGTGGCCCCAGGCACTGCCCCCACCCTCTGCCCCACCCCACCCTCTGTAGACACAATAGGGGCTGTGTGCTAACCCCAAAGAGATGTTTATTCCAGGGCCTGGAGAGAGGCAGGATGGGGGCCGAGAAGTAAGTGCCTCGATGAGGAGGAGAGGGTAAATGTTCCCTGCCTAAAGAGTGTCCTTTCCAGGGAGAGGAAAGTCCAGTATGTCTTCCTTCTGTATTAACCCCTCAGTGTCCACATCAGTGCCCGAAGGAGGCACAGTGGACACTCCGGGGAGGAAAAGTTTACATTTCACCTTTTCAAATTGTGAGAAATAAGGAGGCCCTTGGAGGCTGTGTGGGCAGGTTTAACTGGAACAGGGCAACGAGAGGCTGTAGTGGAGGGGACATCTAGCTTACCTATCTGTCTCGCCTCCACTTTCACAGTGTGTCCTGGGACTCTGAACGGGCTGAGTGTGACCGGCGATGCCGACAACCAGTACCAGACACTGTACAAACTCTATGAGAAGTGTGAGGTGGTCATGGGTAACCTGGAGATTGTACTCACAGGACCCAATGCTGATCTTTCCTTCCTGCAAGTGAGTGTCCCCGCTTGGTCCCTCCTGCGCTTCCCATAGAGAAGGCTTTCCCTTTCTGGGGACCATCTTTTGCTGAAATTGGCATTCCTAAGACTTAGTAGTTCTTAAGGCTCAAACCTAGGGAAACAGTGACCATAACGGGGTGGGGGTAGGGGTGGGTGTGGGTGTCCTGGTCCTATAACCGGGGTTATGTGAAAGCCGGCCACCAAAAAGGGACAGAGTAGGTGGCATTCTGTCAATCAGTAAGCTACCTGAGGACCCAGAGTCACCTGGAGAGGTGAGACAGGGACCCCTCACCCTTCCTTCCATATGACTCCGAGAAGAAATAGGAAATGTAGATCTGTCCTCATTTCTCTGCCTTGTTTTTGCTCACCCAAGTGGTACAGTATTGTGACAGCATGCTCCCTACAAATCAGGAAAGGAATTCAGGCTCTCGGTGGTCAGGTGCTTGCAGAAAATTCATGAGGTCCTAGAATCAGTGTACAGTATGGGGGTTGGGGGAGAAGAGAAAGGAAATTCAGGGAGGATGGACACAGGACTGGAGTCAGGGGACAACTATGGTACACTGGTAGAGAGCATTTACCAAGCATTAAGGTCCTCATGTGATGGCTCATGCCTTTGATTCCAGCACTCAGAAGGCAGAGACAGGCAGATTTCTGTGAGTCTGTAACTAGTCTGGTTTACAAACAGCGAGAAACCAGGTCTCAAAAATACCTAAATAAATAAATAGTTAAAGAGGCCAGGCAGTGGTGGCATGTGCCTTTAATCCCAGCACTTGTGAGGCAGAGGCAGGTGGATTTCTGAGTTCGAGGTCAGCCTGGTCTACAGAGTGAGTTCCAGGACAGCCAGAGCTACACAGAGAAACCCTGTCTCAAAAAAACCAAAAAAAATAAAAAATAAAAAAATAAATAAATAAAAAAACTTCACAATTACACCACAAAGATGTACCCAATGCTGGAAACTCATGTACAGTGTTTTATTGAGTATTATTATCAGTGCATAAAGCCCATGCCTTGTATTTATTAAAACATGTAATGAAGGATTTTAAGCAGCTTACAATTAACTAAACAAACTTCTGATTCTGCCCATTGTAGCTGAGGTAAAGAATTAAGAACCCGAGACTCCTTCAAAATGAGTCAACTTCAAGCATGAAAATGTTCATCTCCTTGCAAGTGCCCCATTCATCAAGGAGCAACAAGCAGAGACTTTTTTTGCATTTATTTTAGAGTGGAGACTGTGGCTCTGACAGGCCCCCTTCCCAGTCATCTTTGTGTTCCTTCAACATGCCAAAAGAGATAAATTGATCCACCTGTGGTAATTACAATTCGACAGGAAGCAAATGTGTCCCTTCCAGGAACTGACCTTCTACATCTCTAGACCTTGCTCCAGGAGACCAGGATTTTCCTTCTATCTGTGGAAGTCTTCTTCCACCCAAAGGGAATTCATATGTCTCCCTACAATCCATGAGTTGCAGTGCATCATTAATCCTACATCTTATCGACATTACTGTTTGAATGTCATTGTCATATAATATGAAATTGCTATCTCCTCCTCTATCAATCGGGTTAAAATTCCATCCAGCATCGTTTCCTCTGAATGCAAGCTGTAAATGATGTTACACCTTTGACGGGTAACATCCAATGTTTGCACAACGATACCAAGTTAAATCAGCACTCTCTTCTATTCTGTACTGTGTGGTATTTGTTCTATTCTCCTGAGAAGTTTCTTCCAGGTTTTCAATGTGTTTGTCATTTTTCATAACTAAGATGTCCAACTTTGCTATTTTAGGCAAGAGTGTTTCAAGTTTTTCCTCCAGGAAGGTCATGCAGTTTATAATTTCTTGTATCTGGAAATAATTGCCCCCCCAAACAAGCCTTCACATAGACCCAGAGCTTGTAACAGAGTCATTTTCCCTCAGGTTTACTGTTTCTGAGATGGTGTGGAAAACGCAATCATTGGAGCACCTAACATATACACTACACCTGCAGCAACTGTGGAGCACAGACCGGTTTCCCATGATGAGAGCTAGGTGAGAAACAGAAAATGTACTCAGTCATTCAGCTGCCTGTCTATTGTTAGAAAGTGTTGTCAGAGAAATGGGGCTCTGAGTTCCCTGACATAACTTGGTGATGGGTTATAAGGTACGTTTCCACATGATAGCAATTCATCTTTTGAGTTCTTGAGACAAGCTAATGGCAGAAATTTGGAGAATTAGAAAGACTTCACGCTTAAGAACACAGTTGTCTATGTCCTATAGGAACCACTGATTTGCTTTCTAGCACTACTGTTTTACCTCTTCCAAAATTAGATGTAAAAGAAAGGATGTTTTTTGTACTCTTTTGTGCACCTCTCCCATAGCATATTGCATTTGAGATTCATTGATGTTGTTGAGAGCAGCCTTGATTCTCTTATGGTGGTGGTGGTGGTCAATGTTGCTGCTGCTGATGATTATTCAATCTACTGTCTTCTCTGTTGCTCACTCCCTATGTCAAGGTGAACCTAATTCCAAAAGAGCAGATACAGTGAATGTATTTCCATTGTGGAAACCACTCCCTACCCACAAGGACCTGGCTTAATGTCATGACCTCTTATGGATGAAAACGTCACTGGTTTGAGATCTTTCCTGAATACTAAGTTGACCTCTCCAGGTGGTGTTTCTCTGGCTCCATGTCAGCTGGCTTCTTACCAATAAAAGACAAGGCACTAGAGGGTAGAAGGGCATAACCCTAGTATTTCTCTCCCTGTCCTTTGCTTCGGTCATCTCTTTTGATAAAAGATACATTTCCTCTTTGGCTTCAGCCTCCACTAAACAAGCACACTTTGATTCTAGTTCCCACCACATACATGGGCTTAGGTCCTGGATTATAATAACAACACTTTCTGTCTTTGGTCCTGCTAAGTCTAGTTACTAAACCCTTCTGGGTCTTCTTTGCCCCTTATTTGACTTTCATCTCCATCTCAACTATATAGCTAGTTCACTGTATTATAATTCTTCTGGTGTAGTTATTTGAGTTATATCTATTTTCCTGGTAAAACCTTAATTTTATTTTACAAAATCTAAGTCTTTTGACTTTTTTGCTTGGTATCTAATCTGTGGCAGAACATTTATCTTATTTTGTTCTTTGTACTAGTACTAAAAAATTATTACTATTCACATCTATGAATTAATAAGCCTAGAGGACTTTAATGATCCCACAGAAAGTTACAGTGCTGATAGGCAGCAAAGGTGGAGTTGCCAAGAACTTAAAGATAGATTGAAGAAGTTGATAATCAGTGTGGAAAAACCTAAGTAGGCTTGGTATAATTGGAAGAATGGAAGATAGTTATCATAATATTGAGTAAAGGTACAAAACTTCTGTAATCTGTCTCATGTTCTTTCTGATTTATTTTCTGATTATGATCATGACTGGAAAGGCATTTTGTGTAAATTGTTTTCTGTATCAATAACCACAGCAATGCATCTGATTTATTAATCTACTCCATTAATAATATCACATTTGGATCACTATCTTATACCAGGGATCCTGCCTGTCTAAATCTGTCGTTATCCTTTATCCTTCCCTAGGTTCCAAGAGAATGTTGAGGAAGCCAGGTTAACAATTTAAACAGAAATTTAAGAGAAACCACCTCCCATGATTTTCTGTTGTTATAATTGGTGTGAAGCACTGCCATTCTTCCCCACATGAAACACCGTAATTGACTTACCATTTGAGTAGATGGTGGGGCCCTGTGGGTGGGTCATGAATGTACATTCCTGGCCTCTGACTCACAAACGCTACTCCCTGCCACCCACTCCTGTAATATGCCCTAACACTCTTAAAGAATACAAAGTGAATAGCTTTGGGCCTGGCCAGAGAATGTATTCCTCTGGTGAGTTTTCTGGGCTTACAAAATTTGCCAACTCTACTGTGAGCCCTTACCCAAAATCTTTTGTGATTTTTTTATATGACATGCAAATTTTGATGAATACATTTTATTTTATCATAGGGCAAAAATTATCACACAATAACCTATGGAACAAATTCAAATTGTTTCATATGTCTGCAAATCGATCATTACTGAAATATATAGATGGCCATTCTCCTTTGGATATTATTTGTGAGTGTTTTTCCATGACCACTGAGAATTAAATTACTGCAACAGAGATAACAGAGATGCTCTGGCTCACACAACCCAAAACGTTGGCTGACGGTCTATAGCAGGCAAACAGCTCACACTATGTGAGTAGTCTTCTGATTTCCAGAAACGTGCAGCATCATTGCAGGTGAAGATAATTTCCAGTCTTCTTTCCGTCTTTCTGGAAACATTCCAAATAAACAAGCTCTCTCACATCCCTGTGTTTCCCAGTGACTTCAGTGAAGTATCCAGAAACCAATACTATGTGTGGTCCTACAAAGATTAGGGAGTGTGAACCCTTCACCTACTGGCAGTTCTTGCATAGCTCTGGCTGTTATATTTGTAGGAACTGCAGCTTCAGGTGTGGCAGATGTTAAGGTGCGTGCTTGCTGCCTTGAGTGAGAGAGGCCTCTGTTTCATTTTCAAGCTAAGAGGGGAAAACAGCTTTTATAGGGAAGTTGCTTTTATATTGAGTAAGAAGGATAGAGGAGAATTGTGCATTTTCAAGGCTCTGAAGACATCAGTCCAGATCTCCCCTCACACATATCAGATCCAATGAATTTCCAATTAGTATCTGGGCCTTACAGAGCAGATCTGCTTTACTTAGATTACCTCTGTAAGCACTCAGTGCCTCTGACATGTTGTTATCACTGGCTCTAACCTCGGACTTGCTCTTCCCCCTCATGACAAGTAATGCCCATCTTTTTACACGCTTCTCGGAGGCTAGCCTTTATTTCTCCCATTTGTTAAATAACCCCTTTACATTCTGCTTTACTTCATTGTTACCTAAGAGACACCCTGCTGTTTCTAAGCACATAAGAGAAATACTATCTGATGAACTTTCTTTCACTAGCACACATCACATAAGGGGCTGCCTGTCTTCCACTTTCTAATAGAGACATGGTCCTTCAAACCAATGATACATAATATATACTGCTTAAACAGAAAGAAGAAAAGAATAGAAACTGGAACCTGGAAAGAAGATATAAGGAGCGCCCTAAATTGACCTATTCATCTATTTTTATAATTATTATGAGTCTCATTTGCAATTTTACTGATAGTCAAAAGTTTCTTTCCCACGTCTTTCTTCATGTCAAGAAGAGAAACTAGCTTTCTTGAGTTTTATACAAAGGATGTTAGAAACTGGTTATAATTTGGATCATCAATAATAATGTCCTAATATATATATATATATATAAATACACATGTAAAATTGGAAATGCAATGCATCCTATAATATCCTTAACATAGATAAAGGCTTTAGCTATACATAGGAAGAAACTAACTTTGCTACTTTTGAAAGATGTTTAAAATTATATTGATGCTCTGTTTACTTTAAATAGATGAACAAAAGTGAATATAACTGTGTAAATGCTTCTATGCATAGGAGTTTTGTTCTTATAAGCCAATTTCTACTGCTTTATCACTCATCTGTTACATACCATGGTTGACGAACAAAAGGTTAGCAAGAATACTTGGACAACAATTGTACTGCCCAACTGCCATTACTAGGGAGTCAAAAAGATTCAGAAAAGGGAAGTGTGGTTTTACCGCAATTTTTGACTCAAATTTTTAGACACATCTTGTAATGATCTATTGGAGTTTAAAGGAGGAACGCTTTCTTTTTTTCCAATGAATTATATTATTTTCTTTATTTACATTTCAATGCTATCCCAAAAGTTCCCTATANTTTTCACTGCTGTGGTCTGCTCTGTCACAGTGGATCCGAGAAGTGACAGGCTACGTCCTGGTGGCCATGAATGAATTCTCTGTACTGCCCTTGCCTAACCTCCGAGTGGTCAGGGGAACCCAGGTCTATGATGGGAAGTTCGCCATCTTTGTCATGTTGAACTACAACACCAACTCCAGCCATGCTCTGCGCCAGCTCCGGTTCACTCAGCTTACTGGTTAGTTTCTGATGATCCTTTCTGGTCTTTCCCCTGAGCCTTCTTGCCAACGGGTACCTCCTTGGTGATGACCCAAGACTGCTCACTTTAAGTTCATTTTCCTGGGTGCTCTTTACCTTAGTGGTCTAAAAGTCCACTACTCTTTAAGCAGTAGAGGGTCCCAGGGAGGAGCGGGGGTGGGGTGGGGGCACCTGCTCCAGGTAGGAGGGACCTTATGTGATGGCGGGGTTGGCCTGGGAATTGGATCTATTGATAACCCTTCTTCCCTGGAATCTTACCTTTGCCCAACCATCTGGAGAATGTAGTGGTTAAACACAGACTGGGCACTCTCTGCTCTCCCTATCCCAGTTGCTTAGAAAACACTCAAGTAGGCCTAGGGGAGTGAATCAGGATGTCCCGCCCCTCTCCCACTGGCTAAACCGGATCTACACAGGTGTCTGAAGAGGCGGGAGTTTCTTTGGCCTGACTCCTCCTCTTTTCTTGAAGCTTGAATCTGATTGGACCACCTGTAGTTGAGTGCTTTTTTTTTTTTTTTTTTTTTTTTTTTTTTTTTTTGTGAATTGGTAGGAAGGTGTGAAGGGGAGTTGTGCCACAGTCTTCAGCCTGTCACTTCTCTTCCTACCACAGAGATTCTGTTAGGGGGCGTTTACATCGAGAAGAATGACAGACTTTGCCACATGGATACAATTGACTGGAGGGACATCGTGAGGGTTCCAGACGCTGAGATAGTGGTGAAGAACAACGGGGAGAACTGTAAGTGGATGTGATCGAGGCAGCTCACCTTGCCCCAGCAAACCGGAGCGACTCCTTTTCCACTCCTACTGCATTCCCTCATCTGAACCCACCTTCCCCAAACAGTCACCTCAGACCCTTGACTCAAGAGCCTGCCAGCCAGGAGGGACTGGGTCAGTCTCCTGGAGCCCAAACCAGTGTATCAGGAAAAGTGGCAAAAGTTGTCTTGGGTGTTAAGGAGGGAAGTCAGATCTTTGGATTAGCTCCCTGTTGCTCTTGCCAATATAGTATCTCCCAGCATCCCTGAGCTAGTCTACTGCTCCTTTCCACTCAGGCACAGAATCGGCTTGTCTGGAAGGAACCAGGTTCCTAGGATGGCACTGGACTGAGACTGGCATCTGCCCCAGTCCCTCCCCTTCAGCTGCCCAGTGGGTAGTGTGGAGGAGTAGCTCCGCCCCTTGTTGTCAGGTTCACTTGAGCCCAGCCCTGCTCTCCAAGGGCAGGGAGGGACACAGCGAGGGCTTCCTGGGATTGAGGTTCCTGTGTGCTGACATCATACCCTGTTGATTCGAGCAAGCCTTTTTCAGTTCTGATGGTCCTGTGTGTCCTCTCGCTTCCCAATCAGGTCCACCCTGCCACGAGGTCTGCAAGGGGCGATGCTGGGGGCCTGGACCAGAAGACTGCCAGATATGTGGGTTTGAATTTTCTTCTAAAAAGTTAGAGCTCATGCTGTCCCATACCCATTACCTATGCAATCCTGCCTGTGTCTGTCCAAACGCTCAGAACGAGCAACGGCGGCCTCTGAATTTATCCCTGAACGTCGTGTGTTCTCTCTTTCCGTAGTGACCAAGACCATCTGTGCCCCTCAGTGTAATGGTCGCTGCTTTGGGCCCAATCCTAACCAGTGCTGCCATGATGAATGTGCAGGCGGCTGCTCTGGACCCCAGGACACAGATTGCTTTGTATGTAATGGTGCCATCAGCCTGTGAGCTGACGTGGGGTTATGGGCTTTGGGGAGGAGAAGAGGACTATAGAAAATATAAATTCTAGGCGTCTTTTACATCCCCAGGCCTGCCGACACTTCAATGACAGTGGGGCCTGTGTGCCCAGGTGTCCAGCACCCCTTGTGTACAACAAGCTAACGTTCCAGCTTGAGCCCAACCCCCATATCAAGTATCAGTATGGAGGCGTCTGTGTTGCCAGTTGTCCCCGTAAGTGTCTGAGGGGGAGGGGGGCGGGGGGATGGACAACCATAGATTCCACACTAAAAAGTTTGGGATGCTAAAGGGATTAAGTTAGGTGTTCATTGGGGGAACCTAGATTTGATTATGTGACCTACCTAGTGAGTGACATCTCTGTCAGTGCCCCCTGCCCCCAGACTTCTGGGAGGGGTCACTCGGAACGACAAAGAGTGGAGAGGCCTGGAGCTGCACCTTAGTTGACAGTGCTTGCTTGGTAGTGTGTGTGAAACCCTAGGCTTGATGACTCCAATACTACATACACTGGGTGAAATAGTGCCCTGGAAACCCGGCACTCTGAGGAAGAGACAGGGGGATCGGAGACCCAAGGTCATCCTTAGCTACATGAAGAGTCTGATGCCAGGGCTGGAAACATGGTTCAGCAGTTGAGACCAATTGCTGCCCATCCAAAGAATTCAGTTCTTAGCACCCATATAGAGCCTATGATAGCCTATAATGTTAGTTCTCGGGGATCTCACACCTGTTCTGGACTCCTCCAGTACCAGGCACAAATGTGATAGATAGATAGATACCAATATATACACATAAAATAAATAGTAAATATTTTTCTTTTTTAGATGAAAACCAATCTTTTTTAAAAAAATTTATTTTTATTTATGATGCATTGGTGTTTTGTGTGCATGTATTATGCCTTTGTGAGGTTGTTAGATCTTGTGATAGGTGTGAGCTGCCATTTGGATACTGGGATTTGAACCTGGGTCCTCTGGAAGAGCAGTCGGTGCTCTTAACTGCTGAACCATTACTCCAGCCCCTTAAACTTTTTCTTTTCTTCTTTCTTTCTTTCTTTCTTTCTTTCTTTCTTTCTTTCTTTCTTTCTTTCTTTCTTTCTTTCTTTTTTAAAGAGCTTGAGGCCATCTTAAAAACAAAGAGACTGCCTAATCTGTAGGACATACCTGAGGAACCCTAGGTTATAGGTGGGACGAATCCCAGGGCAGGGTGGAAGGGGCAGGGGGGCAGAGGAGGGGACAGGGGCACAGAAGAGGTGTCTCAGTAGTTGGCTATTACTCATTTTTTGTTTGGTTTTGGTTTTGGTTTTGTTTTCGAGACAGGGTTTCTCTGTATAGTCCTGGCTGTCCTGGAACTCACTCTGTAGACCAGACTGGCCTCGAACTCAGAAATCTGCCTGCCTCTGCTCCCCCCAAGTGCTGGAATTAAAGGCGTGTGCCACCACTGCCCGGCACTATTACTCATTTCTAATGGTGTTCTTCTCCTTCCTAGATAACTTTGTGGTGGATCAGACATTTTGTGTCAGGGCTTGTCCTGCTGACAAGATGGAAGTAGATAAGAATGGACTCAAGATGTGTGAGCCTTGCAGAGGGCTGTGCCCAAAAGGTGAAGTGGTGGGAGGTGAAGAGGTGGGAAGTGGGGAGAATTTACACCCAGATTATTCTATGAGGTAACTCAGAACCCAGCACTGAGCCTGTTCTGTGTTTGCAGCCTGTGAGGGGACAGGCTCTGGAAGCCGCTACCAGACTGTGGACTCTAGCAACATCGATGGGTTCGTGAACTGTACCAAGATCCTGGGCAACCTGGACTTCCTCATCACTGGCCTCAATGGGTTAGAGATTCTGCTTTTCCACCCTAAATCCACAGCCCTATCCACCACATGGTTCATTTCAATGGCTTAAATCTCCACATACATGACTAGAATTGTACATCACAGCCAGGTGCGTGCCTTTAATCCCAGTACTCAGGAGGCAGAGGCAGGTGGATCTCTGTGAGTTTGAAGCCAGGCTGGTCTACAGTGGGAGTTCCAGGACAGCTGGGGCTCCCGGGCTTGAGAAACAAAAACCAACCAAACCAATATAGAAATGTAGGTCAGGATGTCTTAGGGGGTATGAAGGGCCTGAGAGAAGCATGACTCCACTTTCCAGGTGGAGCTTGCTTCCCTCAAGGACATCTCTAAGCAGCCCAGTCTTACCCTGAGAAGTGACAAAGTTCAGGGACAGTGTTTGTTACCTAAAGCTTTTGAGAAGTTCCTCCTTAAATTTAAATAAAAGGAGGCTGGAGAAACAGGTCAGTGGTTAAGACCATGTACTGCAGGCTCACTGAGGCTGGATACATTGTCACATACTGTCACAATGTATCCAGCCTCAGTGGGCACCTGCACATAACAACTACGGAAAATAATAAAAACCATTGTGTATTTTGCTTTTTTTTTTTACATTTTTTAATTTTATGTACCTGAGTATTTTGCCTACATACACATGTCCCTGCAACATGTGTTTACCTGGTACCCACAGAAATCTGAAGAGGCTGGTGAATCCCCTGGAACTAAAGTTACAGATGGCTGAGTCAAACCCTAGCCCTCTGCAAGAGCAGCCAGTGTTCTTAACTGATGAGGCATCTTTCCAGACCCTCTTTTAATTTTTTCTAGTTTTGTTTGTGTATATAGACCTACATGTATATATGTATATATGTATGTATGTATGTAGTCCTGTGTGTGTGTGCATGTGTGCATGCATGTATGGGCATGCGTGTACCACAGCGAGTGTGGGACTCAGAAGTCAGTTTTTGGAAATCTGTTTTTTACTTGTACCCTGTGGAGCCTGAGATTAAACCCAAATCCTCAGGCTCTGCTGAATCAACTTTGCCTGCTGAACCATCTTGCTGGCCACCTCTTTTAATTTTTTATGTAGATATAACTTTAGAGTAGCGCTTAAATTGTAAAAATGACCTATTTTCCGTACACACTTTACCCAGATTCCCCTACTACTAGCATAATATAAATGCTTTAATCTTTTTGTTGTTGTTGTTCTTCATAATGGGGTTTCTGTGTAGCCCTGGCTGTCCTGGAGCTTGCTCTGTAGACCAGGCTGGCCTCAGACTCAGAGAACCACCTGTTTCTGCCTCCCAAGTGCTGGGGTTATAGCTAAGTGCAGCTATTCCAAGATACATTGTTTGTTTGTTTGTTTTTGTTTGTTTTCATCATCTCTCTTTTCCTTTTTGTACACACACCCCTTATCTCTGTTCTCATTTTTTTAAATTAAATAATATCTTCACATGTAGCCCAGGCTAGCCTTGGTCTTACCGCTCTTGTTTGGCCTCTCAGGTATTAGTGTTGGGATCACAGGTGTGTGCTGTCACCTCTGCCCTAGTTTGTTTTATGTACAGGGATGGCTTGTCTGCATATTATGTCTGTGCACCATGTGCATGCCTGGTGCCTGAGACAGAGAAGGGTGTCCGAGTCTTGGAAGCCTGAGCTGCAGACAGTTGTGAGCCACCCTTGGGGGTTTGTCAGGCTTGCATGGCAAGCGACGTCACTGGCTGTGTCAGCTTTTGAGTATTCCTTTTCTTTTTGGCATAAGATGATCTGGGCCTCTGCGTATTTGTTTCCCCCGCCACCAGCATTTCTCCAAAGAGTTCTGTTTCCTTTAGACAAAGACTGACTCAGTGGAAGAGGCTGCATTGTGTAGTTAAGCAGCTGGCTTAGCATGCACAAGGCCCTGGATTGGATCCCTAACACTGGGGAAAACGTTGATATCTAGAAACTGTTTTGAGGTGTGGTGTGCTATCACGCCTGAGTCATCTCTCTCCTCTGTTGACAAGTTGTTGCTGTTCCCTTAGTGATCCCTGGCACAAGATCCCTGCACTGGACCCGGAAAAGCTCAATGTTTTCAGGACAGTCCGGGAGATTACAGGTGAGGAAGGGGGCAGGTTTCCCTGCTGGAAGGAGCAGTGACACAGGCAGGCACACCTTACAGTTAAACCGCTTAAGAAAAGTCGCACTTGGGGGACTGGAGAGATAGCTCAGTGGTTAAGAGCGCGGTCTGCTCTTCCAGAGGTCCTGAGTTCAGTTCCCAGCAGCCACATGGTGGCTCACAACCATGTATAATGGGACCTGATGTCCTCTTCTGGCATGTAGGCATACATGCAGGTAGAGCACTCATATGTATAAAATAGATAAAAATCTTAAAGAAGAGAAAAGAAAAAGAAAAAAGTCTTACTCCGGAGCACAGCGAGGCAGGTTCTTGAGAACCTGATGCCGTGGGGAAGACTCTGCTTATACACCTCTCTCTGACCCTCAGGCTACCTGAACATCCAGTCCTGGCCCCCTCACATGCACAACTTCAGTGTTTTTTCCAATCTGACGACCATCGGGGGCAGAAGCCTCTACAAGTGAGTAATGGGCATGGTGGTGGTGGTGGTATCCCTAGACAGTGAGGTGAGCATCTTGTCATGATATACAGGGTATTTCCCAACCAACAGGCCCTGAAAGTCTGATAGCATGGGGAGGCAGTGGGGGGGGGGGAGGAGGAGGCAAAAAGTCAGTGTAATCCCAAATGTGGTTAATTCCAACATGGACAGGAGGATCACCAGTTTGGGCTAGATCTCGAGTTCCAGACTTGCCTCAACAATACACCGACACTTGTTTAAAAAAAAAAAAACAAACCTGCCACAGGAGGCAATTCCCTCTCCGTGGGTCTAACTTAACCTGGAACAGATTTGTTGAGGGAAAGAAAACCCCCTGTATGTTTAATGAACCCTTTGTGGTTTGTCTTCTAATTCTGACTCCTTATTCCAGCCGGGGCTTCTCCTTGTTGATCATGAAGAACTTGAATGTCACGTCTCTGGGCTTCCGGTCCCTGAAGGAAATTAGTGCTGGGCGTGTCTACATAAGTGCCAATCAGCAACTTTGTTACCACCACTCTCTGAACTGGACCAGACTGCTGCGGGGTCCGGCAGAGGAGAGACTTGACATCAAGTACAACCGGCCTCTGGGAGAATGTGGTGAGAGGAAAGACCCCCCAGAGGAGTGAGGACGGGGGTCCAGGTGGTGAGAGAGAGGATCAGGAAGTAGGAATAGGCTTGAGGGATGGGACCAGTAGAAGAGGGTATGAAAGTGGAGGCTATAAGGAAGAAGCATTCAGAAGGCTTCCTGGGCATCCTCAAGAGTCTTCCTAATGTGTCTGTTCTTTTCCAGTGGCAGAGGGCAAAGTGTGTGATCCACTGTGCTCCTCTGGGGGATGCTGGGGTCCAGGCCCTGGCCAGTGCTTGACTTGTCGAAACTACAGCCGGGAAGGTGTCTGTGTGACTCACTGCAACGTTCTGCAAGGGTAAGGTGGGGAGAAGGCCAAGAGGGTGGGAGTGAGGCCCGAGGATGGATGGAGCAGTTCAGGTTATTTATTTAATGTGCATGAGTACACTGTAGCTGTCTTCAGACACACCAGAGGAGGGCATCAGAGGAGGGCATCGGATTGTGAGCCACCATGTGGTTTCTGGGAATTGAACTCAGGACCTCTGGAAAAGTAGTCAGTGCTCTTAACCTCTGAGCCATCTCTCCAGCCCTTTCTTTCTCCCTTTCCCTCCCTCTCTCTCTTTATTTCCCTCCCCTCCTTCTCTTTTCCCTCCCTCCAGCCTACCCACCTTGTAATCCTTTTGCCTTCACCTTTTAAATGGTGGGATTACAGCTATGAGCCACCATGTCTGGCTTGCTTATGTCTTTTACGTGTGCACGTGCCTTTGAGAGAGCAACAGAGAGACAGAGACAGACAGACAGGATCATATGGTCCTAACCTAGAACTTGCTATGTATACCAGACAGGACTCAGGGAGCTCTTCCTGCTTCTGCCTGCTGAGGCTGAGATTAGAGGCGTGTGCCCCCACACCTGGCCCTCTCTTGCTTTCTTGGTTGTTGGCTTACCTGCTTGCTTTTGTTTTTAAATAGCACCTCACTTTGTAACCCAGGGAGGTCTTGAACTCGGGGACATCTTTCTTCCTTAGCCACAGATGTAAGCCACCGCACCTGACTTTGTAGACAGCTTTCTTTTTTTTTTTTTTTTTTTTAGATTTATTTATTATACCTTAAGTACACTGTAGCTGACTTCAGACACAGCAGAAGAAGGCATCAGATTTCATTACGGGTGGTTGTGAGCCACCATGTAGTTGTTGGGAATTGAACTCAGGACCTTTGGAAGAGCAGTCAGTGCTCTTAACCACTGAACCATCTCTCCAGCCCCTGTAGACAGCTTTCTGCTGGTGTCTTGGTGGACATGAAGTAGAAGGTCTTCGTTGCAGGTTAAGGGGATGAAGGGTAGAAGTGATTCCTCCCTGTGTCCCCCACTACAGGGAACCCCGAGAGTTTGTTCATGAGGCTCATTGCTTCTCCTGCCATCCAGAATGCCAGCCCATGGAGGGCACCAGCACGTGCAATGGCTCGGTATAGTTGCAACCCTGGGATCTGTAGGGGAGATGGGGAAATGACCAAATTTCCAGGTCAGGCCAGAGGAGTCAGATGGCCCTGGAGTTTGTACACGGAGGATGCTGAGGGGATGGGGCTGACCCTTCCTGGGAGGACTGGAATTAATCCTGACATCTCATTCTCAAAGATCTTCCTCTTTCTACTCAGGGCTCCGATGCTTGTGCTCAATGCGCCCATTTTCGTGATGGGCCCCACTGTGTGAACAGCTGCCCCCATGGAATTCTAGGTGCCAAAGGTCCAATCTACAAATATCCAGATGCTCAGAATGAGTGCCGGCCCTGCCACGAGAACTGCACCCAAGGGTCAGTGACGGGATGAGAAAGAGGAGAGGCGACAGAGAGGTTGGGAACCCAGAGTTAGGGTGTGGAGCAGCAAGAAGACAGGTTGACTGCTTAAGACTCACCTCTAGCTGTAAAGGATGGGAGGAAGGGAAACTCAGCATGGGAGTTTCATTCAGGAGAGGCTCTCTAGTGAGCCAATATGGAGAATGAAACTATCAGGAAGGACAGAGGGGTGGAGTCCCCTCTGTTTTAGGGCTAGGTTTGGGGCTTCAGGATGAGGTGCCACAGTAAGTTCGTTCTCAAACAAGCTTTTATATATGGAGGTTCTTAGACTTGAGTCTCTATTTGTCTTTAAACCTTTTTGCTCTTCTAATCACTTTTCTTTATTGTGAATGTGGGAACTGTGTGTGCGTGCGTGCTACAGTGTGTATGCGGAGATCACATGACAGCTTGAAGAAGTCCATTCTCTCCTTCCCTTACATAGTTCCCAGGGGTCAAACTCAGGCCCTCAGGCTTGGCTGCAAGTATATTCACCTGCTAAGCCATCTTGTTGGCCCAATCCTCGGTTGTCTACTTTCTGTCTAAGAAGGTGATTTTCTTTTCTAGGTGTAAGGGACCAGAACTACAAGACTGTTTAGGCCAAGCAGAGGTATTAATGAGGTAAGATCGGCTTGGAGAGTGTTGGATCAGGAATGTTTGGGAGAAAGGCCGATGTTATTTGTTCTGCCTTCTAAATTTTTATATGTATATGGTTGTTTTGCCTGCATTTATGTCTCTGCACCACTTGCTTGCCAGGTCCCCTTGGAGGCCAGAAGAGGGCATGAGATATCTTGGAACTGGAATTGTGAATCTATGAGCCATTATATAGGTGTTGGGAATTGAACATGGGTCCTCCACAAGAACAGCCAGTGCTCTTAAGCACTGAGCCTCTCTCCAGTGGCCTACTCTGCCCTTTTAAGTTTTCATTTTTAGTCTGGTGGGGGTGGTACACACCTTTGAACTCAGTACTCAGGAGGCAGAGGCGGGCAGATCTCTGAGTTCAAGGCCAGCTTGGTCTACAGAGTAAGTTCCAGGACAGCCAGGGCTACACAGAGAAACCCTGTCTTGGAAAAAAAAAACATAAAAAATTATTTTTTACATTTTTGGTTATTTTGTTTTTGTAACATGGTGTCTCTATGTAGTCCTGACTGGCATGAAACTTGCCGTGTATGCCAGGGTGTCTGATAACTCACAGACATCTTCCTCCCTCTGTGTCTCAGATGCCAGGATTAAAGGCATGTAGCACTATATCTACCTTTAAAAAGTTATCTATTTTACTTATGTATGAATAATGCCTTGATGAATGTATGTGCGCCATGTGTGCCTGGCGCTCAGGGAAGCCGGCAGAGGGCACTCTATTCCCTAGGGTCTAGAGTTACAGTTCTGAGCCACCATGTGGGTTCAGGGAACCAAACCTGGATCCTCTTTAGGAGCTGTGAACTGCTGAACCATATCTTCAGGTCCCCCCCCCCCCGCACCCCCTACTTTAAATAATGTTTGTTATTTATTCTTTGGAGATGTAATGCAGTTATGTGATATCTTTTAATCATACCAATCCACCTTTATCTCCTTCCAGATCACCCTCATGCCCTTCCCCTTCCTGATTTCCTGTCCCCCTTTTTGTTGTTGTTATTAATAACACCCTGGGTCCATTTAGTGTCACCAGTATGCACGTGGGTATGGGACTGTCCACTGGAGCCATTCTTCCCTTGTATATACAGTCCACCCACCATCCCTGGGCTCAAGCCCTGGCTTCTCTAATTCTCTTCCTAGATTAATTTAGACTGGCTTGAAAGGGGGAAAGTCCTGTATCTGGGGTGGCTCCTTCAGAGCTCGTGAGCATTAATAGAGATGAATGCTAACTCAGATGTACACCATATAAATGACCTCTGTGAAGCCGCTGTAAACCCAGGATGCTGGCCTTTTCTGTATCCCACAGCAAACCCCACCTGGTAATAGCGGTGACGGTAGGACTGACTGTGATCTTCCTGATTCTGGGAGGCTCTTTTCTCTATTGGCGTGGACGCAGGATTCAGAATAAAAGGGCTATGAGACGCTACTTGGAGCGGGGTGAGGTGAGTATCTAGCTTAACTTTGGGGGGCATCCTTTACAATCTGCTCCCGGGGGGAAAAAATCAATAAACCTTAGTTCTCTTTCTCAGGAAATATGGTCCCTCTCTTTGAGGGGATGGTGTAGAGCTATGGATACAGCTCAGAATGCTTGCCTAACATGTACAAGGACCCAGGTTCAGTCCTAGCAACACACATGTACAGTGCACATATGTGTACACACCAGTCCAAGAAGTGGGAAGATATTCTCACCTTGTTTTTGCCTTTTGCCACAACGCTGAAGAAACTGCTTTCCTTCTCTGTGGCTCAGTCTATGTATCTTAGATACGATAAATCCATCCTTCCAAGGTGATGGGTATAGTGGTATGCGCAAGTTCCTTGAAAGCTTAAGCATTTTAGTCCAGGGCAGTAATTCTGGCACTCAGCCAAGGCAGGAAAGATTGCCCTGAGTTCAAGACAAGTCTGATCCGCACAGCAAGCCTCGTCTTAGAGGGCTGAGGGATAGAAAGCCAGAACCAACCTTGTATGGAAAGTCTTCGGGAGGGATACCACCATGTCTCCTCTGCTCCCTCCTCCTACTCAAAGGGAAACCAATACCCTTGACCCTTCTCATCAGCTCAGCTTCCTCTGTCCTACAGTTCCTGAAGGGTCTATTGTTCCTCGGTGAGAGTATGAAGCTTTCCAAGACTAAGGCCATCTCTTCTTACCCTGGGCTCTGAGCTCTGCTGCCCTTGGCGCAGAGGCAGTAGGTGGGACTAGGCTTGTGGGAGTGGGCTTTTACGAATAACTCCTTCCTGTCCACTCCTCAGAGCATCGAGCCGCTGGACCCCAGCGAGAAGGCAAACAAAGTCTTAGCTAGAATCTTCAAAGAGACAGAGCTGAGGAAACTTAAGGTGCTCGGCTCTGGTGTCTTTGGAACTGTACACAAGGTGAGTGACTCCTGGGAAGTCTGGAGAAGTGGGGACAAGATGTCAGGGAAAATGGGAGAAAGATTTTGGCAGAAGACTGTCTGCAAAGAGTGATTTTTTTTTTTTAAACCTCCCTCCACCCCAACCTTTCCAGGGTATTTGGATTCCTGAGGGTGAATCCATCAAGATTCCAGTCTGCATTAAAGTCATCGAGGACAAGAGTGGGCGGCAAAGTTTTCAGGCTGTGACTGATGTAAGTTAAAGGGGGGACTTCATCTGTAATTTTCAGATTCCAGTTAAGTGGATGCCATAATGAGAGAGGCAGTGTTGGTTCCAGGCATGTAGGCATGTGATCTTGTGTTGGCAAATAGTGTGTTTTTAATAGATTCACCTTAGGCATGAGTGTTAGGGGACCTCTGGATTGGGTGTGCTTTTGTGGAGTGTATGCAAACCTGTTACTTCCTGGCTAACACCACTTGTATTTTGCAGCACATGCTGGCCGTCGGCAGCCTGGACCATGCCCACATTGTACGGCTGCTGGGACTATGCCCAGGGTCATCTCTGCAGCTTGTCACTCAGTACTTGCCTCTGGGCTCTCTCCTTGATCATGTGAGACAGCACCGTGAGACACTGGGACCACAACTGCTGCTCAACTGGGGAGTACAAATTGCCAAGGTGAGGGGAGTCAGGGGAGGCCTTTGATGGCAACAGCTTGTGGGGGAAGGTCGGGTCGAGGTAGGAGGATTAAGGGTTTGAGGTCATGAGCTCAGTCTTCAGGGTGTGGCCAGCTGCTATTGCTCAGTGGCTGACTTCCCCAACCCGGAGACCACCTCCTCCTCTAGGGTATGTATTACCTCGAGGAACACAGCATGGTGCATAGGGACCTCGCACTCCGGAATGTGATGCTCAAGTCACCGAGTCAGGTCCAGGTGGCAGATTTTGGTGTGGCTGACCTGTTGCCGCCAGATGACAAGCAGTTACTACACAGTGAGGCCAAGGTGAGGTGACAAAGGCCGGAGTGGTCGGGTGGTGTGAGTGTGAGTGTGGAATACAGAGTAGTCAAGGGGCTCTTTCCGAGATAAGTAAATGAGTCATGGCAGATTCAAGGAGAGGGAGCTGAGAATGACAGAAAATTTAAGTTGGGGGGGGGCGGTCAAGAGGGGATGGGTGATAGAGAACTTGGAGTTTTAAGAAAATTTGTGAAAATTAACGGGTAGCACCTTCATTTTAATCTTCAGACTCCAATTAAGTGGATGGCCCTTGAGAGTATCCACTTTGGGAAATACACACACCAGAGTGATGTCTGGAGTTACGGTAAGCACCCCTATGTCATCACCAGCTCAGGTCCCCCTTTTGTGTCTCCTCTTAAGAACTATATGCCCTTGCAATCCTTGTGTTAAAGCGAGGCCAACCCTCCCTTCCCTTTGTGCCTGTATCTATTTTTCGTAATTACTACTTAATTTCTTCCTGTATCAGGTGTGACGGTTTGGGAGTTGATGACCTTCGGGGCAGAGCCCTATGCAGGGCTACGACTGGCTGAAATACCAGACCTGCTGGAGAAGGGAGAGCGGTTAGCACAGCCCCAGATCTGCACCATTGATGTCTACATGGTCATGGTCAAGTGTGAGTTGTCTTCTGACCTTAACCAACTCCTTCCTTTCTCTTCCACGGCTCTGTTCTCTCTCCTGGCTCAACCTCCTACATCTCTCCCCAGGTTGGATGATTGATGAGAATATTCGCCCAACCTTTAAAGAACTAGCCAATGAGTTTACCAGGATGGCCCGTGACCCACCCAGGTATCTGGTCATCAAGGTAAGTAAGGGCTAGAAAATGTCAAAGTCATTTAGGGAAAGGACGTAGTGAGAACTAGAGAACTAGAACCCACCTTAATGGATTTCTACTCCTGTAGAGAGCGAGTGGGCCTGGAATACCTCCTGCGGCAGAGCCCTCTGCTCTGAGCACCAAAGAGTTGCAGGATGCAGAGCTGGAGCCAGACCTGGACCTCGACCTAGATGTGGAGGCAGAAGAGGAGGGTCTGGCGACCACACTGGGTTCTGCCCTCAGCTTACCTACGGGAACGCTTACCCGGCCACGTGGGGTAAGATATCTTCTAACCGCACAAGATTCTGCTCTGTGGACCCCCGTGAGCCCTCTCAGAATCACCACTCATCAGTCTCCACAGTAAGAATAGATTTCTTCCTTCATTTTAACCCTTTCCTTTCCTTTCCCATCCTAGAGCCAGAGTCTTTTAAGTCCTTCGTCTGGATACATGCCCATGAACCAGAGCAGTCTCGGGGAGGCTTGTCTGGTAAGATGTGCTGGCACTCGCTCCAGCCCAAAGATTTATTATTGTATGTAAGTCCACTGTAGCTGTCTTCAGACACACCAGAAGAGGGCGTCAGATCTCATTACAGATGGTTGTGAGCCACCATGTGGGATTTGAACTTTATCCTCTCTCTCTCCATCCCCTCCCTGCTCTCTACTCTCTACTCTCTCCCTCTGCCTTTCTCTGCCTCTGCTCCCTCAACTCCCCTCCCCATGGCCTGAATAAACTCCATTCTGTACTAAAAAAAAAAAAAAAAGAAAAAGAAAAGAAAAGAAAAAAGAAAAGAAAAAGAAATATGGAGATGTTTCAAGTCTTTAAGGTTTAATCAACATCCCACAACAGAGAAGGCCCTTCCTGAGCAACTGTGCTGAGTCTGTATATTTATACAGTCCGTTTAATCCTTGTATGGCTTCCTGTGACTTTTCCTCCGTAGGATTCTGCGGTTTTGGGGAGTCGTGAACAGTTCTCCCGTCCCATTTCTCTGCACCCGATCCCACGGGGGCGTGTAGCATCAGAGTCATCAGAGGGCCATGTGACCGGCTCTGAGGCTGAACTCCAAGAGAGAGTATCCATGTGTAGGAGCCGAAGCCGGAGCCGGAGCCCACGGCCACGTGGGGACAGTGCCTACCATTCGCAGCGACACAGCCTGCTTACTCCAGTCACCCCGCTCTCCCCGCCAGGGTTAGAGGAAGAGGATGGCAATGGTTATGTCATGCCAGATACTCACCTCAGAGGTACCTGTCACTTCCAGCATTACCCTCAAATCTTCTAATCTTTTTTTTTCCTCCGAGCTCCCCTTAATTTTTTTTTAATCGTCTCTGATGACTTGCTCACTCCTGGTTATTTCTGGTTATTTCTACGAAGTTCTATATACACTTAAGAGTGTCTCTCAATCATAGGTACATCCTCTTCCCGGGAAGGCACCCTCTCGTCAGTAGGTCTCAGTTCTGTACTGGGTACCGAAGAGGAAGATGAGGACGAGGAGTATGAATACATGAACCGGAAGAGGAGGGGTAGCCCGGCTCGGCCCCCCAGGCCTGGCTCCCTGGAAGACCTGGGCTATGAGTACATGGATGTTGGCTCAGACCTCAGTGCTTCTCTGGGCAGTACACAGAGTTGTCCGCTCCATCCCATGGCCATCGGGCCCTCTGCTGGCACAACTCCGGATGAGGACTATGAATACATGAACCGCAGGCGTGCTGCGGGAGGTGCCGGAGGGGATTACGCAGCTATGGGGGCCTGCCCAGCAGCTGAACAAGGGTATGAGGAGATGCGAGCTTTCCAGGGGCCTGGACATCAAGCCCCCCATGTTCGTTATGCCCGCCTCAAAACTCTGCGAAGTTTAGAAGCCACTGACTCCGCCTTTGACAACCCCGATTACTGGCATAGCAGGCTTTTCCCTAAGGCTAACGCCCAGAGAATTTAACCTCGGCTCCTTGAGACTCTTTGAGGGAACCCCTTCCTCACCCCTCTCTCTGAGGTCCCACCTCCATTTCTCCAACAATGCCATCTAGTTCCTTGAGACTTGTCAATATAGCCTCACAAACTTTTTGCGGTACATAGCCGGCTGTGTGCTCTCTTCTCTTCCCAAGCCTAGGAAAGAGAAGGCTCCCTGTGTATCTCCTTTCCCAATCCCGTTCCTCAGGGAGACTCCCTGGAGATATGAAGGATTACTCTCTAGACCCTTTCTCTCAGGCTCTTACTCATTGGGATTAGACTTAAACTTTGCCTCCCTTCCCCATCAGACTCTAAAGAAGGGGAGATGGAAGAGAAGAGTTAAGACTTTTGTTTATGAGACTTAATCCCAGGGGAAGATTGAGAAGCGGAAAGCTTTGAGGAGTGAAGATAGGAGTAGGTACCAGTGACTATGGACTGAACGTGCACTGTAAGCCAGGCATCCTCACACTGAACCCCGCCTTGTCTCAATTATAATCTTTACAGTTTTGTGAGGTACAACTGATCCTGTTTCACCAATATGGAGTCTTTCTGAGTGTTCCAAGATAGCTAACAGGTCCCGGAATCTTTGAATAGTACTGAATCCTGTAGGGTTTTTTTTTTTTTTAATATTTTTAATATTTTTTAATCAGTGTACAAAACTGAATTCTGTGTTTAGTGACTTTTCCATCTTAACTAAGAACTTATTGTTCTTTTTAGTTTGAAGTGACGCAGCAGAAGTTGTACTGATTTTTCTATTTTTCTAATTTAATGGATTTGTTATTATAGACATTACAATACTGCCCCCCCCATGTGAAGTTAAAAACTTCCACCCTTTCTTAAACAAAAAAACACTCTTTGACATGTCTGAATTAACAGCATGACTTGGACTTTGGGCCCATTTTTAGGTAAAATGAGGGTCTTTGAACATAAGTACTATGATATCTGTCAGTCAATCTAATAACCAGGCAGGCAGTTAAGTAGCTCAAGAGCAAATAGGTTATTTAGTGTGGGTGCACCAGGCAGAGAGATGATTCATCTACCAAGTGGAACAAGAGAGGCCGGTTGTGATTTCATTGTGCTACTCAGAATGGGTACTATGTAAACTGTATGGATTATTTATTTCAGGAACTTGTCACTCAGCATTTTCAGATTTCAGTTGGTCATAGGTTACTAAAACTGTGGACAGCAAAACCTCAGGAAATGGGGGATTGAGCCTTGAAGAAGCAAAGCCACGGGCCCAGGATTCAAAATCTTCCCAATTCCCATGCCTGTGCTTTTACTATAAAGTGTGTGTATGTAAAACTGTGTCTGGCGACTGGCCTGTAACTGTGTAGCCCAGGATGGCCTTGAACTCCACACACAGCAATCCCATCTTCACCTCTCAAAGGCTGTGGCTACATGTGTGAGCTACCAGACTCCATTTGTTGATGCACTGAACCAAGCAAATGCCGCCGGCCACGTTTTCCTCCGGCACCCAGGCCTCTCATCTCAGGAAAGAGTGGAGGACACAGAAGGACAAGTAACTAGACATTTTTGTGTAAGCTGCAGGTCATTTACGTTGCAGATGCACACTCCTTACAAGCCAGTTCCCAAAGGTTCCAAGACTCCTATTTTGGGAGCTGTTCTCAACCAGTAATGAGAAACTTCTGGTGGGATAGGAAGATGATCCATCTTCAGACCTCAAGTCTTCCTGGATGGGAACTGGGGGGGAATGTCTTTTTGTACCATTAAAGTTTTTTTGTTTTGTTTTTATACGTGTCTAAATAAAAATGTCAGAGTTTTTTGTTGTTGTTGTTTGTTTTTGTGGATTCCTGTCAAGTGAAAAGTGCATGTGACCATCCCTTTTCTTTGCTTAACAATGGATGGCTTTCTCTGCTTCCGACATTCTGTCACAAGTAATGTAACCAAGCTTGATTTGTTCTAAGATTTTAATTACGTGTATATGAGAGAGTGGGAGTTTGGGAATGTTGTTATGTGCACGTGAGTGCAATGCCCACAGAGGCCAACTACACAGTTGCTAAGAGTTACAGGTGACTGTAATGTGCTTGGCATGTGTGGGAACTCCCTTCCCTCTGCAGGGGTACCAGGTTTCTCCAGACCCTGTTTGCATTCTAGTTTTTTGTTTGTTTGTTTGTTTTGAGACAGGGTTTCTCTGTATAGCCCTGGCTGTCCTGGAGCTCACTCTGTAGACCAGGCTGGCCTCGAACTCAGAAATCCGCTTGCTTCCGCCTCTCGCCAACACCACCGGACTTTGTATTCTAGTTCTTTTTACTAAAGGGTTTTTTACTGGGGATCCGTACAAAGGAGCAAAAGTGTAAACAATTAGAAACAAAACCCGTAAACCCCGGGTTGTTCGGAGAAAATGAAACCGCTCAAGCAAGCCTTGGGTTGTTTTTTTTCCTACACAGGTGGGATACTGAAAACTTGAAATGATTCAGAACTCTTAAGAGTGACCAAATCCCTCATAAACGTTTCTCTTAGATGCCCCCATCAAAAGCCCACGGTTGGAACAATAGTGCTATTTTATTCTAGCCTAGTAGGAAGTCTGGCCTTTCTATTAGCAGGCCATGGTACATGTATAATCACCCCGACTGTCCAGTTAGTGCTCACTCCCAGCACCCTAGGACTCAGCCCCTCCCCATTCTCCCAGCACAGGAGGATCTGACCAGCCAGGCCGGTCGCGCCTGCCGACCAGGGAATCCGAGTCTACGCCACGGGACAACCGCCCAAAACGTACACACACAGACCCTGGTCCTATGGCTCCACCGGACCGGGGACACACACACCCTGGTCCTATGGCTCCACCCTGCTCCACCCTGCCCAGCGACCTCTCAACCCTTTTCTCCTTGTAGCTCCGCCCCTCCTCACTTGGCCCGCCCCTCGCTGTTACGAGCTCAGGGTCGGAGTGAATGAGAGGTTTTTCCCGGAGAGACCACGCTTTCCCTCAAGCTCCCCAACGGCTCCGCCTTCCCGCCGGGGCCAGACTCTTCCCAGCGTGCCCGGCGACTCCGGCGTGCGCAGACTTGGGAGAGCAAGGCCTCCAGGGTCTGGCGGAGGGGCGCGAGGAGCAGGCTGGGAATTGTAGTTCTAGAGCCCGCGAGGGCGGCTGGGAACTGGCCGACGGCCGGACTCATTGTCCCAGTGTGCCCTGCGCCTCAGCCCGCGCGCTCGCCGCTTCTCGCTCTCTCCGCCCGCCCTCCCGCTCCCTTGCTTGCTCGCGCTTTCCTCGCGGATCGGAGAGACTCTAGCTACAGCTTGTGGCTGGGAAGGGAGACGGAGGCCGCAGCTCAGGGAAAGTGAAGCTGCAGTAGTAGCAGTAGGAAGATGTCGGGCGAAGACGAGCAGCAGGAGCAAACTATTGCCGAGGACCTGGTCGTGACCAAGTATAAGATGGGGGGCGACATCGCCAACCGTGAGTGCGGCCTCGGGGGTCTTGGAGTCGAGGCTGAGAGGGAGAGGTTTGGGGCTCTCCGGAGGGCTGTGGCGTCTGGGTCTTGCCGACTGAGCCACCGAGGGGCGCGTGCCGACGGCCGGGGGCGACGTGGTGGGGAGATCTGGTGTCGCCCTGGGGACTGAGCAGCCATGCCTGGGCTGGAGAGTGGAGGTGCGGGCCGGCGACCGCGAGGAGCGCAGAGAGGGGCCCAGGCATGCTCCGACCCTGGGCGGTTGGTAAGGAGGCAAGGCGCGTCGTCTTCTGCTCATACCCTTCGGTCTGTCCGGATCTTTGCTCCCGACTGGCAGCAGTGAGGCCACCTCGAAAAGGAAGCGGCCAGCTGTTGGCGACGGAAGCGCCCCTCTGCCAGTCGCGGCTCTTGACCCGCGGGAGCTGAGCCGGCACGTGTTGCCAGGTCCCTGTGCGGATCGATGGCTCCCCACTTCCTCTCCTACCGTGCTTCCCCACCACGTGTTTTGCTAAAGCCTTTACTTCAGGTCTTCTTGGTGGGGACCCCCTTATCCCCTTGACCTAGCTCGAGGGGCCGTTGGAAGACACTTCTGGAGCTTCTAAAATAACTCTTAAAGATACCTGGCTTTCCTGTATGACTACTGCTCCTGTCTGTGAAGGTGGCCTTTAATATTGGTTCTTAGAGCCTCTACAGTGTTTTGAGGTTCTGCTTAGGCAGCTGGGCAAGCCTGTCTATAATACTGAAAAGGAGTGGAGAGGGACACGGATTTTAGGACTATAAGCATTTCTTATATGACCTTTACTCTCTTAACAGTTGTCTGCCACTTGGGCAGATAACTTTACAGTTTTCTCTTTCCAATTCTTCCCCTCCCTTACCCCCTTATTTTCTGGGGCTCTCTGTGTAGCTCTGGCTGTCGTGGTACACCCTTCTTAGACCAGGCTGGCCTGAGAGATCCGCCCACCTCAGCTTTCCAGAGTGCTGGGATTAAAGGCGTGTATAACCACGCCCGGCTCTTTTACATTTTTAAAATTAAAAATCAATTGATAAAAACTGTCTTAGGCCGGGCAGTGGTGGCTCACGCCTTTAATCCCAGCACTTGGGGGAGCAGAGGCAGGCGGATTTCTTGAGTTCCAGGACAGCCAGGGCTATACAGAGAAACCCTGTCTTGAAAAAAACTGCCTTAGGCCTTTAGAATGGTCTTGACAAAATACTTTGGAAGAAGGTATTTAGGATGTCTTTGGTTAAATCTGAGTTCCTCTGGAATCCAGAGATTAACCAAAACACCTAAGAAATAATCAAATCTAGAATTCCCATGTATCATAAAGACATATACAAAATAATCTTATGTGGGGTGATGTTTTAGTATTTGCTATTGGTTTGAATCAGAAAAATCTCCAACCCCACAGGCAACTGTGACTTCAGATAATAGTTTTGAAACTGGTTACATGTGTTCTTGATAAACTGGAAGTAAAGTTTTAGCCCTCTGAGTCTTTGAGACCTTAGGTTAATTCTCCTGGGCTTATATACTTAGATGTGGAGAAATACAGCCACATAAATTATGATTACTACTTCGTGTCTGGGGAGGGAAGAAGGTAACATTTAACAATGCTTCAACTTTGACTCAGCAATTTTCAACCTTCCCATTGTCCCCGACGCCTATAAATGTCTTTTGGTCTGTTTGTGAGTGTGGGGTGTATTGCCATAGCATCTTTGGAATGTGTGAGGCCTAAGGCATATGCCCAAGTGTCAGATAATTGAAAGGAGAGAAGCCGGTGCTGACCTTATTCTTGGAAGGGAAGGTAGGAAGTAGAGCAGGGTGTGGTGGTGCTCACCTTCAGTGCCAGCATGTGTGTGGGGAGACAAAGGCAGGCAGGTCTACACTGAATTCTAGGACAGCCAGGAGTATGTCTCAAGAAAAGACATTAAACGTGGGTAGATTATTCCAGGACGTAAACCTTTCCCCTCTCTACTTTAGGACAATGAACAGTGTTGGGAGTATTAGAAACTAAATTCAGTTTCTGATCTGGTCAGGTGACGAATGCATGCAGGGCTGATGGGATTCTTCTGTTCCCAGGGGTGCTTCGATCTTTGGTGGAAGCTTCCAGCTCAGGTGTGTCTGTACTGAGCTTGTGTGAGAAAGGTGATGCCATGATCATGGAAGAGACAGGGAAGATCTTCAAGAAGGAAAAGGAGATGAAGAAAGGTAAGAGGGGTAAAATGCTCCCTCTTAATTTCTCCTATTTGAACCCAGCCACCTAGTTGCCCTCCCCTGAACACACCCCCCACCCCCCACCCCCAGTCTCTGGTTAAGCTATTTGGAAATCTAAGTAGCAAGTGGGATGAGTGCAGTTCCTTCCCAGACTAAACTGAGTACTCGAAAACCAGTCCCCTTCAACTTTTCTAAAGGGCAGGAGGTGTTCCCAGGCGAGAACAAGGCAGTAAGGTTGATGGTTCTTTTTACAGGTATTGCCTTTCCAACCAGCATTTCCGTAAATAACTGTGTGTGTCACTTCTCCCCTTTGAAGAGTGACCAGGACTATATACTCAAGGAAGGTGACTTGGTAAAAATGTAAGGCTGAGCTGTTGTGGGGTATCTGTCATTGTCCTGTGTTCACTTGCAATGTTGGTTTCTAATGCGGTGCTGTTTTGCCTTCAGTGACCTTGGGGTTCATGTGGATGGCTTCATTGCCAATGTGGCTCACACTTTTGTAATTGGTGTAGCTCAGGTAGGTAATATGCTTTTGATTTTCGCTATGTCTTGATATGGGGATATCCTGCCATGTGTTTTTAATCTCCGTTGTACCACAAAGTTTGGTCACACATTTGTGGTCTTTCCAGAATAATACAGGACGTGTTTCTTTATTTACAGGGGACCCAGGTAACAGGGCGGAAAGCAGATGTCATTAAGGCCGCCCACCTATGTGCTGAAGCTGCTTTACGGCTGGTCAAGCCTGGGAACCAGGTAAGGCGCTTCCTGGTAACTCCAAAGCTTGACAGAATTGGCATTTTTATAAACAGCGGTTAACTGAGTGCCTACTATCCATGCAAGGTATAGGGGATGTATTTCTTCCTGTGGGACCTATAAAAGCCATTCTTAGATTTTTTTTTTGTTTTTGTTTTTGCTTTGTTTTGTTTTTGTTTTTCAAGACAGGGTTTCTCTGTATAGCCCTGGCTGTCCTGGAACTCACTTTGTAGACCAGGCTGGCCTCAAACTCAGAAATCCCCTGCCTCTGCCTCCTCCCAAGTGCTGGGATTAAAGGCATGTGCCACCACGCCCGGCTCATTCTTAGATTTTTTTGTGTGTGTGTAGGTTTTGACCCCAAAATAATAATTTGAGATGTATAACTAACAGAAACAATTTTTTACAGTGGTGTGTATGTGCGCTGAGTACACACACTGCTCAGTTTGTATTCATTCCTCTGATTAAATTCTTTGTGTCCTTCTGATAACCTCAGAGTTTTCTAGCACTTTGAAGGTACCTAGCCTGAAGTAAGTTAGGCTGTTTTTTTTTTTTTTTTAACTGGCTATTTGCATAATGGTTAGTCTATAGCTGTTAAATCAGATGCAGTCTATGAGCTCAACTTTTTAAGTCATCTTTTCTCCCCTGGTATCCCTGATTCCATTCTCCTCCCCTGGGATCACATGTGTGATCAAATTTCCTCATCTGTAAGCTAGGAGAAGTGTCCAAGGAACTAGTAGCTTGGATGAGGAGGACTGTTAGGGTCAGCAAGATGTCTCAGTGGGTAAGGACCCTTTGCACTCTGCCTGGTGCCCTGTTTAATCCCTAGGGCCTACCTGATAAAAAACAAGAACTGGCGGGGCAGTGGTGGCACTTGGGAGGCAGAGGCAGGCAGATTTCTGAGTTCGAGGCCAGCCTGGTCTACAGAGCGAGTTCCAGGACAGCAAGGCCTATACAGAGAAACCCTGTCTTGAAAAACAACAACAACAACAACAACAAAAATCCTAGAACTTACATATTTTCTTTTGCTTGTCTTGAAACAGCTCATATGTTGTGTATGCCAGGCTGGCCTTTAGCTCAGGTTCTCCTGCCTCTGTCTCCCAAGTTCTGGTAGTAAAGGCATGCACTACTTTGCCAGGCACAGATTTTTATTTTTTTATTTTTGTAAATTAGGGACAAACATTTTTGGTTCTATTTGTTCTCTAAATGCCAAGGCCAGTGATTCTCACACAATCCTATCATTTCTACAAACAAACATATCCAGGGGAGGGTGGCATATGCCCCTATTCCCAGCACTGGGGAGACATCAGATTAGGCATGCAGAATTTATAAGCCTTTATAGGTTCCACAGGAAGAAATTACATCCCTAGTCTTGTTGGAAATAGGAGTTTATAGCAAGATTTCTCCGCAAATACTCGCTTAGCTTTTTGAGTCTGTTTCCCTGTCCTCTGGATTTACTCTGTCTCCTTGGATCATGTTTATGCAATTTTTTTGTGGGGTGAGACAGGGTTTCTTTCCTGTAGCCCTACTGTCCTGGACTCTATAGACCAAGCTGGCCGTGAACTCAGAGATCCTCCTACATCTGCCTCCCAAGTGCTGGGACCCTCCCCTGGATATAAGTTTGTAGATGTGATAAGGTTGTATGAGAGTCATTGGCATTTGATAAAGGATGTTAGAAATCTGCTGTGAGAAAGGGTAGGCAGCAGATAGTCTCACCTGTCTTTTGCTCTTGGACTTCTAGAACACACAAGTGACAGAAGCATGGAACAAGGTCGCTCACTCATTTAACTGCACACCAATAGAAGGTGAGACCTCAGATAACCGGATCCATTATAGCTCCATCCTGACTCTGGCTTTGTCTAAGGCAGAAACCTCTCCATACCTTGTTTCCATAGTTATGTATAATTGCACCATCAAACTACTTATATGAGTGGGCTTGGAAGCCATCAGGGGGCCATATAGCGTTGCAGCCAGGACCATAGGTTTTATCCCGTCTGCAGGTATGCTGTCACACCAATTGAAGCAGCATGTGATTGATGGAGAAAAGACCATTATCCAGAACCCTACAGACCAGCAGAAGTAAGTCCCAGCCCCATTTGTCTTCTGCTGTACTGTATTTGCTGTCGGGTGTTGTCGTCTAGGCCCTGCTTTGATCAAGGTGACCTTCTCCAAAGTGCTACACGTCACTGTGGATCTTTATTGTGTTTGTGTGTCTGACTACTCCTGGAGCAAGTGGCAAACCTACCTGGTTTGGGTGATGAGAACGGGACTCGGGTCCTGTAAAGAGGAGTGTTTACTCTTAACTACTGAACCATCTTTGAATTTGAGGGGAGCAGTTGTCATTGTGTACTGTGACTTGCCTAGAATTGTAGGTGCTTCTGCCTTTAATGCTGAGATCACAGGCTTGCTCCCCTATATTTGGCTTTTGTACTCTTAGGGTTCCTTCTCTGTTCCTTTTAGGAAGGACCATGAAAAGGCAGAATTTGAGGTGCATGAGGTTTATGCTGTGGATGTCCTCGTCAGCTCAGGAGAAGGCAAGGCCAAAGATGCAGGACAGAGAACCACCATCTACAAGCGAGACCCCTCTAAACAATATGGCCTGAAAATGAAAACTTCACGTGCCTTTTTCAGTGAGGTGGAAAGGCGTTTTGATGCCATGCCGTTTACTTTAAGGTACTACATGTGGCAAGAACAGTACTGGGGAACCAGTCTGACACTGTACACCCAGGAATGGTTTCCCATCCCTTGGTCCTCCCTCCTTTCCTCCCTTGCTCTCCTGCCCAGACTTGTAGCTCCTGACTAAATGCACGTCCCCTGTTCCACCCATCTCCTTATTGAGTATAATATGGAACAACTCCAAACATAATTTCTGTGCAAGGATAGCAGTGATTTAAGAACATGCATGACTGAGTGTAGTGGCAGATGCTTGTGATGTCAGCATTCCAGAGGCGGGAGATCAAGAGTTTTAAGGCAGCCTGAGCTACATTAAGCAAAACCCTGTCTTAAACAGCAGGGCCATTCAATGTGCAGTTGTAGCCCAAGAACTGTGAGACTGCCAACCTAAGTTCAACCTCTGAAGCTCATTTAAGAGTAGAAGGGAACCAGCATCACACGGTTGTCCCCTGGCCCCCATCTCCAGTCATACATGCAATCCCACACTAATATAGAAATCGTGACACCTGATACATGCTAAGGAAACCTGGATCCGGTCTTTCCCCAGAGCATTTGAAGATGAGAAGAAGGCTCGAATGGGTGTGGTGGAGTGTGCCAAACATGAGTTACTACAACCATTTAACGTTCTCTATGAGAAGGAGGGTGAGTTCTAAGTATTTTCATTCAAATGCTCCCTCCCCACAACTTTGGAAAAAAACTAAATCACTTTGCTTTCCCATAGGTGAGTTTGTTGCCCAGTTTAAATTTACAGTTCTACTCATGCCCAATGGCCCCATGCGGATAACCAGTGGTCCCTTTGAGCCTGACCTGTACAAGTCTGAGATGGAGGTTCAGGATGCAGAGCTGAAGGTTAGTGTTAAATGGAAATGTGAATATGGGACATTTGTGGACGTCCTGGAAAGATTTTCAAAGTACTGCACTTTGAGACCCCACATTGCTCAGGACGCCTGCTTCTGTTTTCCAGGCTCTTCTCCAGAGTTCTGCAAGCAGAAAAACCCAGAAAAAGAAGAAAAAGAAGGTGTGTGATGTTAATAATGGGCGGGCTGCAAGCTCACCCCTGCTCTGAGACACCAGCATACTAATCACTTGTCTTTCTCCTGTCTGTAGGCCTCCAAGACTGCAGAGAACGCCACCAGTGGAGAAACCTTAGAAGAGAATGGAGCTGGGGACTGAGGTGGGTCCCCTCCCCAGCTTGTCATTCCTGCCTCACCCCCTCCCACCGCACCCCAGGCTCTGTCAAGTGCAGTTCGTCTTCTCCACCCAAGACTACCAGCAGAGCGGGGGTCTTCAGCCCTCATCCCGGTCCCCCACCTACCCACCCACTCCTTTCAACAAAAAACCAGCTCCGACTGACTCTGGTGTTGGGAGACCAGGCTTCCCAGCCACCGAAGACTACTTTTAGTAGAAAAAAGAAATTGAATAATAAAATCAGGAGTCAAAATCCACCGTCGTCAAGCCCCTCTTTCTAGCCTTTTCTACTCCGCTTGGTCAAGGTTTGTGGCCCAACTGCAGAAGAGAAAAGGAGGCGAGGTTAGCGCAGCGTGGAGCCCTCTGCTGGGTTTATGTCACTGACAGCACTTCTCACTCCCGGGGGGTTGGGTTTTTTTTCTGTTTGCCCGTCTGTCATCACATATTTAATCTGCCCTCAAAGAGGGCTGGCTGTGGTGGCAGATTCCTTGTGACCTGCTCAGGCAGGGAGTCTGTTTAGGCCCTACCTATTTCTAGAAGCTGAATTCTCCATTAAGAAGAGGTTTTTATCTATTGAATGGATCCTCGTTTGTAAAATTTTTAGCCATTTTTATTCTGCAGAGTCCCTCAATCTTTCCATCCATTTTCCAATATTGTAATTCATACCTTGTTTCCTGCCATCTGGATCCAGTGCATTTTCCCTCACTTGATTTTAGGCCATACATTGAACATCCCAGTGGGTTTTTTTCCCCTGTTTAAATTGTTTTGTGTATAAGGTGGGGTGGAGTTGGTTTGAAACAGGGTCTCACTAACTCCGGCTGGCTTCAAACTATGTGGACCAGGCTAGCCCTCACACAGCCTCCTGAGTGCTGGAATTAAGGTGTGTACCTCACACCCAGCTACCTACTTTTGAGTTTCCTCTCTTGAAAGAAAAACCAGAGGAGTAGACTGAAGAGAACTGGCTTTCTGAAGCTGTGGACTTGGATGCTTGCTGAGGGGGGTGTAGAGAAGTTACAATTTGTACCTCTGGCATGCTGTCCCAGGGAACCAAGGCTGAGGTTTTTGAAATGACATGGCATTAAAATAAATTTGAATTTGCTCACTGTTGTGTGTTCTCTTTGTGGTGTGGACGGAACAGTTTAAGACAGGATTTCTCTCTGTAGTCTAGCTGTAGGCCAGGCTGGCCTTGAACTCAGGACACACACCACACACACACCTGCTTCCTGGGTGCTGGGTCTAAGTCTAAGCATCTCTGTTTCTCTGAGCTGTCTTAAACTTTCCCTGTTCTTTGTTTTGTTTCTTTTTTTTTTTTTTTTTATTTGGTTTTACAATACAGGGTTTCTCTGTATAGCCCTGACCTGGAACTCACTCTGCAGACCAGGCTGGCCTCAAACTCAAATCCGCCTGCCTCTGCCTCCCAAGTGCTGGGATTAAAGGCGTGCACTACCACGCCTGGCCCTGTTGGGATTTTTATCTGCATTTTTAAAATGTCACCTGGATGTGGAGCTGTGATCCAGTTAACAGGGCTTATCTGGCATACATGAAACCCTAAGATTGGGTTCCCAGTTAAGTGTATGCCATAACTCCAGTATTTAGAAGGGGAGACAGGCAAGAGAGTTGGAAGTTCAGAGACATCCTTAGCTATATATCAAGTTTGAGACCAGTTCAGGATATATGAGATCTTGTCTCAACACAACTGGAGGCTGAGGCAAAAGGGTCATGAGTTCAAGTCAGCCTGAACAATTTAGCTAAATCTCAAAATTTGAAAGTCTATCTTTTAATCAGGAGGCAGAAGCATACAGATCTCAGTGAGCTGAGACGCCAACTTGTTCCAGGGCAAGTTCCAGGAGAGCCAGGGCTACACAGAGAGAGAAACCCCATCTCAAAAAACCAAAATAAGAATTAAGTTTGAAGGGCTTAATTGGGTGTAGAGTTATCCACCATTCATCCCAGTGTTCTGGAGACGAAAGCAGACATCTTGAGTTCCAGAAGACATAAGGGCTATCTTAGACCACGGGAAGAAAATTTGGAAGGCTAAACTCAGTAATAGTCCAACCTCAGCAGTTTGTCCTCTGACTTTTTTTTTGGTTCCCCTCCCCCTCCCCCGAGACAGGGTTTCTCTGTGTAGCCCTGGCTGTCCTGGAACTCACTCTGTAGACCAGGCTGGCCTCAAACTCAGAAATCCGCCTGCCTCTGCCTCCTAAATGCTGGGATTAAAGGCATGTGCCACCACGCCCAGCTTGTTTTGTTTTTAAGACAGGGTGATTTTATGAAGTTCTAGTTGTCCTGGAACTCACTATGAAGACTAAGGTAGCTTTAAATTCAGAGATCCACTGAGCGCTAGTTTCATACAACATAGTTGGCTGCAAAGAGGAAATGTTAAATCACTCAAAAGGAAGGATTATAACCAACATTAAAATCTCTTAAATTTAGAGCCAAGTGTAGTTGTGCACAGTTTAAATCCCAGTGCTTAATCTGGCTGGACTAATATCATGAATCTGAGGTTATGTCATCTGTGGATCATGGCTGATGAAAGCTAGCTACATCCAAGACCCAGGGCTACACAGAGAAACCCTGTCTCAATAATAATTTAAAAAGCCCTTAAATATTTCAACAAGATGAGGTCTAGACTTAAGGGGTTTTTTTGTTTGTTTGTTTTTTTAATGCAGACTGGTCTTGAACCCACTATGTATCACAAGCTAACAGAATTTATGATCATTCTGCCTCAGTCTTCTCTGTGCTATAATGCCTCTCTCCCATTCTTTGGGATCGAAGACATACACCACCACAAACAGCCTTTTCTTCCTTTGTTTTTTTTGGGGGGAGTTGGGGGTTGTTTTTCATGACAGGATTTCTTAGTGTTCTAGAACTAGGTCTGTAGACCAGGCTGGCTTCCTTACAGAGATCTGCCTGGTGTGCACCACCACCACTGGCCCTCTCTTCCTTTTCAAATTCAATCAGAATCAGAATTGCTACTGATTGATTCTCTTCCTAAAGAATCTACCCAGTGGTGGCACACACATTTAATCCCAGCATTTGCGAGTTGGGAAGCAGAGACAGATCTCTCTGAATTCAAGGCCTGTCTGACCTACAGAGCTAATTCCAGGACAGTCAGAGCTATACAGAGAAACCCTGTTTCAAAAACAAACAAGCCGGGCGTGGTGGCGCACGCCTTTAATCCCAGCACTCGGGAGGCAGAGGCAGGCGGATTTCTGAGTTCGAGGACAGCCTGGTCTACAGAGTGAGTTCCAGGACAGCTAGGGCTACACAGAGAAACCCTGTCTCGAAAAAACCAAAAAAACAAACAAACAAACAAAAAAAAACACAATTGATCTACCACCTGTGATGGCTAATCTTAGTTGTCAATTTAACTACATCTGGAACTAAAACCCAAAATTGGAAGGCATATCTGTTAGGATTTTGGGTTTTTTAGTTTTTGTTTGTTATTGTTTTGCTTAATTTGATCCATGTATAATCTTGGTCTTTGAGGTAGGAATGTAGACCTTTCATCCAGATCATTTGAACTAGGAAAACACACTCCTTTAATCTGGATCTTCTGTTGAGAAGACACACCTTGCCAGGCAGTGGTGGTGCACACCTTTAATCCCAGCATTTGGGAGGCCGAGGCAGGCAGATTTCTGAGTTCAAGGCCAACCTGGTCTACAAAGTGAGTTCCAGGACAGCCAGGGCTACACAGAGAAACCCTGCCTGGAAAAACCAACCAACCAAAAAAGAACAAAAACAAGAGTGGGGAAGGGAGATTGGGAGAAGACACACCTTAAATCCAGATTATTAATTCAGATTTAATCTGGGCCAGGACCACTAGAATCGTATATGAGGAGATGGAAGGAGGAAGCTTTTGCTCTTTGGCAGCTTGCCCTCACCTGCTGGCAGGTCTGCTCCTTCTTTGGGATTCCAGCTTATACTGAAGAGGACCTAAGACATCCAGCCTTGAGGACTGAGCAGCTACTGGATTCTTGAACTTTCTGCTCACAGTCAGCCAACGTGTAAGTCATTCACTTTAATACTCTCTGTATATCTATATCTATAAACTCCGTTGCTGTTGAGAACCCTGACTAAAACACTATTGTAAAGGGGACTTAAAGGCCTTTTCTTCTTCTTAAAGGCTTCTTCTTCTTCTTCTTCTTCTTCTTCTTCTTCTTCTTCTTCTTCTTCTTCTTCTTCTTCTTCTTCTTCTTCTTCTTCTTCTTCTTCTTCNTTCTTCTTCTTCTTCTTCTTCTTCTTCTTCTTCTTCTTCTTCTTCTTCTTCTTCTTCTTCTTCTTCTTCTTCTTCTTCTTCTTCTTCTTCTTCTTTTCTTCTTCCTTTAAAGAAGCCTAACAAGGCTTCTTAGTTTAAATCCATGAGACCCTCTCACAACAAAGGAGAAAATGACAGGTATAGTCCAGAGGACCTGAGTTCACTCCCAGGACCAGGACCCAGGTTGGGCAGCTCACAACAGCTTGTGAAACAGTCTCAAGGTATCCAATGTCCTCCTCAGGCCTCAGCTGGTACTTGCATGTCCTTACATCCATACCAACAGACACAGTTTAAAAATTACTTTTGCTAGGTATAATGGCTGAAAACCAAATACCAAGACTATGTCTTTTTGTAATATGAAAGCTTTCTCCAGTTGTCATTTTATACCCTCCAGTTTCTAAATTTTTTTTCGAAACAGGGTTTCTCTGTGTAGCCTTGGCTATTAACTCATGATGTAGACCAGGGTGGCCTTGAACTCAGGTCCTCCTGCCTCTGCCTCGGGAAAACGTGCACCACCACCTCCTGGCTCTAAAATCTTAAATCCTTTAGAAATTCTGAGGTTGACTGACACAGTTTAACTGGGGGATGGCGGACGGGTCAAACAGAAGTGATAAATAGAAATTCTTTGTTTATGTATTTGCTTATTTTAGGCAGGGTCTCATTATTCATCGGATTCAAAGAGATCCCTCTGCCTCCCAGGACTTGGTAATAAAGGCGTGCGTCATCAAGCCAGAGCAAAACTAGTAACTTTTACTACAAGCCACACCTATTTATTAATAATAGTAAATGGAGGTGTTTACCAAGAAACTACAACTCCCAAGAAGCAACGAGGGAGAAGACGGAGGTTATTTTTTTTTTCCGCCTACTTTTTCTCAGTTCCCAAACTGGAAACAGGTGCTCGTGCTGAAATAATACAATATCCTTAAAATAGAAGGAAAGGTGGGACTTAATAACACGCCCTCAAAATATTTTGTATCCTCCAGTAAGGCGGCCGGAAGTCACTGTCTCGAGCTGCCCCGCCCTAGGGGAAAACACACAGGGCGGCTCGGAAGTGACGACACCGAGCACGCCATTAAATAGCAGTAGGCCGCCCTCCCCGCCCTCTCCGTCTTAGCGCCATCTTCCTTGGTGAGTCGCGTCGTTAGCTGGTGTTCGGGTTTCGGGCGCAATCCATTAACATCCGGCCTCCACGTTTGCTATCATCACAGCGGACTAACGGCATCTCCCCCCCTTTCTTTCTAGAGACTCCTGCGCCATGAGAGCGAAGGTGAGCGGCTCTTAGGTGGTGCGCTGGGTAGGAAGGACCTGTGAGGCGGAAGATCGGGCAGAGAATCCCCGCCATGGTTCTTCTGCGGGCTTCCAGACGGTTTGCTTCGGGTGTTCCCAGCCGAGGAGAGGCTTAAAGTCCCGGCTGGAGAGAAGATGGGGTGGGAAAACACGGGGTTCGGGTCTTAAACGAAGCCGTGTCCTTTGTCAAACCCCGTGCTCTGAGCAGTTTTAATGGCCTTGCCCAAGCCCTTCGCTAACATTCTTTTTTGTCTCCTCACATGGTCGTGTTTTTAGTGGCGGAAGAAGAGAATGCGCAGGTAACGTTTACTTTTTCAAGACTGCATTGGGGCGGTGGGGCAAAGCTCGGTGTGGAATGTTTTGTTGTGATTGGAAGAGAAGGTGAAAGTGTCCGGCGGGGAGGAACCAGGAGTTTAAGCCCAGTACAGCAGAGCTGGTGCCTGTTAACCTCGTCGTCCCTTGTACTCGCGCACTAAGTGTAGGTTGATGGTTCTGTGTGCCTTCCGTCCCAGGCTGAAGCGCAAGAGAAGAAAGATGAGGCAGAGGTCCAAGTAAACCAGGCCGTGCACCCACGAGGCCCGCAGGAGCAGAAGTGAGGGATGCTGGAGGCCGAGACACCGGGACAAGCTGTTGGACTGTGTGTTGCCGTCCGTCGGTAGACCCGCATCGCCACCTCGCCGCCATCGCCTGGGGAGATGACCGCCTTTCTCAGGACCCACACCGGCTGGCCCTCTGCCCTGGACCCTCGCACCCTGGACTAGCTCTGTTCTCTTGTGGCCAAGTGTAACTCGTGTACAATAAACCCTCTTGCTGTCAGCTGAAGAATCAAACTGCTGTTACGTGTTTCTTGCGGCTCCTTGGGGTGGGGACTCGAGTGTAGTTCAGTATAGGCGACAGCCTGCGTGTTTGATCCTGGCTGGAGCCGGTTGGTAGTGTGCGCCCGAGCTTAAGTTACAGAGTTGGTGCTTTTACAGCGCCACTCCTACGTTTTGGGGGTACCACTGCGTAAAGAAACTGACGCGGTGCGAATTCCGGGTCCGGCGGAGTCCTGTTACCATGGTGATGCGCAAGGCTTGCTGGGAGCTTCCTGCGACCAGAAGCACGCAAGTTGGACCATAGAGTGTGTTTCCGGGTCTGGTGGCTAGAGCGTCTCTTTCTTCCGCAGGAAGCGGAAGAACCGTAGGGTGGGCGGCTCTTTGTCGAAGCCAGAGGACCGGCAGGCGGCAGCAGCAACTACGGCGGCGGCGGCAGGTGAGGGAGGCGGGAGGCTTAGGTGGAGGCCGCGCCCGGAGGGGAGGAGTCGGGGATGGCCCAGCGGCCGGGCTCTGCCGGGCCACACGAGCCTCCCCCAAAGCCCCCGGAACCGACCTGGCTCTTCCTCGTTACCCAGAACAGAGCCCCTTTTCTCACTGACCTCGCTTCCCGAGCAAACGCCAGCCCCGTGACGTCACAGCCCTGCCCATCCCTCCGCTTGATGTCACCCTGAGCCCCCCTCCCCTTTCACTTTTCGCTTCCTTAGTGTCCCAGTCACCTGGTCCACGGCTGAGTGCTGGCACCGCGTCGCGGAGCCGGCCAAGCCAGAAGACTTCCAGGGAAGCTCGTAGGACTTTTCGCGAACTCTAGGGTGTTGGGGGCTCGTCGTAATCACCGCCCCCAAGTCTAGTCTCGCCTTCCCACTGACACTAGTCAGTTGTTGCCCTTGTCCAGCTTTCAGGTTTGGCGTTCCGAACTCCAACCCTAGATCGGATTCTGAACCCCATATCCTTCTCATCTTGAGGTAAAGCTCCCCCTAACCTTCCGTCACCAGAAACTGTTTTGTTTTTCAGTTTAGCTTCCCAATTTTTATTGGTCGATTCTAGCCCTTATCCTTCTTAATAGGGACTTCTCCCTGTGATAGGTGACGTTCACTTTGACCTCTTAAGGGAGCCTAAAAGCCACGAAACTCTTAGCTTTTTGTCAGAATTCATTCCAGCGTATGAAAACCACCTCAAAGCCCTTTCACGTTTTTTTTCCTTGTTCTACTCAAATCTCCGTTTTTTGTTTTTTTTTTTGTTTCTTGTTCAGAACCCAGCAGTGATGTGGAGGTGGAGACTCACGGGAGCCCCGGACTTCACCTGAGCTACCTCAGGTATTCTGGGATATTGGGATGAGGAAGGTTATCATAACCAGTTATCTGCTTCTAGTGGGACTTGAAACATAGGTCAGGCTTTGAAGGCATTTAGTCTTCACCTGATCGTCATTTATGATCTTTTAAGGGCTTGTTTCTTACCAGTTTCTTTTATTCTGGGGCTCCTTTTCCCATGGTGTGTATTCCTGTGCATCTCTGACTTCTAATTCTAGCGAAGTCTAAAGTCAAGGAAACGGGGTGTGAATGGGATAGGTCAAAGAAATCAAGAAAGGTATCTTTATTCCCAAACGGAAACTAGGATCTTCTCCTATTTGAACAGTAGGGGGAGCCTGAGTCCTATTCAGGGAACATTTAGAAGACACGTGGTAGCAGGGACTCCCAGTCTTACTCAGGGGTAGAGAGAAGGGAGGGCTAGAATTAGGGCAGTGGACTGACATTCCAGAGCTCTCTTGAGAAACAGGAGACTTAAAAAGCTTTTATAGAGTCTATAAATAAAGAGGATTTTTATGGGGTAAGGAGTGCTATGGTTTGATATCAGTGGGATTTTCATGGAGTGGGGTGGGGAATGGGGAAAGGTCACCGTTCCTATGAAATTAACTCCTCCCACGGTTTGTCCTGGAGGGTCTAGTAGTAGAAAGCTCAGCACAGAACGTCCTTCCCTGAAATGAGGGTGTGGAACACACTGAGAGGTGGACAGGTTTAAGGGTTACCCTGTAGCTAGTGATACCAGTCTTTTTACCAGGGATTTCTAAAATACATGGAGACTTGAGCTGAGCTCATGTAGAAGAGGGATTAAGAGGGGTTCTCTTTCTGGTGTCCCTTCTTCCACGAGTTCTCAAAGCTAAACAGCCCGTGTTAGAGCACTCTTTCCAGTCTCAGTCTGTTCACACACCAACAACACCTCTTTTAGTCCCCCCCCCCACACACACAACTTAAATGAGAGAAGGTAAACTTTAACACTATCCCCTCCCCTCCCCCTCCTTGGCTGTTGGTCATTAGTGAGATGAAGTGGCTTCATCCCAGCTCGCTCCCTCCTGTGTTAGCCAGGCAAGTGTGAATCACTCCAAACAAGACCAGGTGCACAAGGGCCAGGGCGGGACTTCTGGCAAGTCAGCCGGGCCAGCTAGAATTCTCCTTGGATTCTCCATCTCCAAAGCCATTGCCCCAGAGGCCTGCCCACTGTATGGTCAGAAGAGAGGGAGCTTTCCAGAGGACCCCTCTCTGACACAGTTCTCTTTTTTAACAGTCGCCAAGAGTGGCAAGAAAAGGAAGAAGACCCTGAGTTGGCGGGGACCAGGATGCCTGACCGGGACAGCTATGCCAACGGCACTGGCAGCAGCGGTGGAGGCCCTGGAGGTGGTGGCAGTGAGGAGACCAGTGGGGCAGGGACAGGCAGTGGGGGGGCCACCTCAGATGCCATCTGCAGAGACTTCCTGAGGAACGTCTGCAAGCGAGGCAAGCGTTGTCGATACCGCCACCCAGACATGAGTGAGGTATCCAATTTGGGGGTAAGCAAAAATGAGTTTATCTTCTGCCATGACTTCCAAAACAAGGAGTGTAGCCGCCCCAACTGCCGTTTCATCCACGGCTCCAAGGAGGATGAGGATGGCTATAAAAAGACAGGAGAGCTGCCGCCCCGGCTGAGGCAGAAAGTGGCCGCTGGGCTGGGTCTCTCACCCGCCGACCTACCCAATGGTAAGGAGGAGGTCCCCATCTGCCGCGACTTCCTCAAAGGTGACTGTCAGAGAGGAGCCAAGTGCAAGTTTCGTCACCTGCAAAGGGATTTTGAGTTTGATGCTCGAGGTGGAGGAGGCACTGGAGGTGGAGGCTCGACAGGCTCTGCTCCCCCAGGACGCAGGCATGATCTCTATGACATCTATGACCTTCCAGAAAGGGGCTTTGAGGACCACGAACCAGGCCCTAAGCGCCGGAGAGGTGGCTGTTGCCCTCCTGATGGCCCCCATTTTGAGTCCTATGAATGTAACTTGGCTCCGCTCCGTGGGGTTGAGTGCAGACTGCTAGAAGAGGAGAACGCTCTGCTCAGGAAACGCGTGGAGGAGCTGAAGAAGCAGGTCAGCAACCTGCTGGCCACCAATGAGGTACTTCTGGAACAGAATGCCCAATTCCGAAATCAGGCCAAGGTGATGACCCTGAGCTCCACTGCACCTGCGACTGAGCAGACCCTGGCCCCTACTGTGGGCACGGTGGCCACTTTTAACCATGGCATAGCCCAGACTCACACCACTCTGAGCAGCCAGGCTCTACAGCCTCGGCCTGTGTCCCAGCAAGAACTTGTTGCTCCTGCAGGAGCACCGGCTGCTCCCCCAACTAATGCTGCACCTCCTGCTGCTCCACCGCCCCCACCTCCACACCTGAACCCAGAGATCACGCCACTGTCAGCCGCTCTGGCTCAGACCATTGCCCAGGGAATGGCACCCCCGCCTGTTTCCATGGCCCCTGTAGCTGTGTCTGTGGCTCCTGTGGCTCCTGTGGCTGTGTCCATGGCCCAGCCCTTAGCAGGAATCACAATGAGCCACACCACCACTCCCATGGTGACTTACCCCATTGCTTCCCAGAGCATGCGCATCACAGCCATGCCACACTGACAGGACTAATGGATACTCTACTCCCTGTTACAGCGTCTGAGGGCTAGGGTCAAGGGGCCCTTCCCCACTTGCATAGCCCTCCCAGGCTCTGTCCGAAGGGCCACTCAGAAACTAGGACAAGAAACTACAAGGGCTGTGCTGGGTAGGAGCATCCCCTGAGGCAGGGTGTGCTGGTGTGTTCTCCCCACTCTCGAGAGGGGCCTCTCCTTCAGGCCTCAACTCACACAGGTTCGCATAGGAGTTGAGACTGAAGCCAGCAGAAAGAAAGGACTAAGGGACTGTCTTTTCTCATAGGAAGTTGGGGGTGTCCCTGGTCCTATTTTCTTTGTGAACAGCACAGATTCCAGCACTGGTGTGGGAGAGAGAAATACCCCACCCAGACAGAGAGCCAGGAAAGATGGAGGAAGTGAAAGTCAGTGGTCAGGAGTGAAGACCTCATATGAGCCTTCAGATGGTTTGGGGCCCAAAAATACTCCTGGGCCCCTGGGAAGGCTGGGACCATAGTACTCCAACCCAGAGTAGGGGAACATTCACTTTCCTCGCTTGGCCTGGAAATCTGTAGGGCAGTGCCCACTACTTTCCAAAGAAATAAAAGAACATTATTTTTTAACAAAAGAAGTGAAAATTGCTTTGATGGCCATTGGGGAAGATTGGAGCAGAAAGTAGATCTCATGCCAACGAAAGGGTAAAGACCTACCCCAGGCAGCCTGGGTAAGTTGGGACACAGGGTAAAGATGTCAAATGGCCAGATGGAGCTTTGGTTTGGGGAAGGCACTTTCTGGGATAAAAGAAATGGAGCCACCTAGTCTAGTTTAAAAATAGCCCTGTCTGTTTCTAGTCTCTGTCTTCATGTGCTATTCCCAGGTTGCCTTGGTAACCAGGGCTCTTAGGGTCATTCAGGGGGGCAGGTACTAAGGAGGGTGTGTATGTACTGAGAAACGGGGATATGGGGTGTTGTGTAGTTAATAGATGCCCTTATTCAAACAGCAGGACAGGTGGTGTTGCCTCTCCAAGCTGTTGATGGCAGTTTATGTCTTTCTGCTCCAACACATCTTGAGGGCCAGTGCTTTCAGCTTTCCAGGCTTCAGAAGTGCCAGGCAAAGACAGATGTGGTGGCCTCACTAATCCTAGCACTTGGAAGGGAAGGGGACCTGGGGATCAAGAGGTAGAGGTCAGCCTCAGCCACATAGTGAACTCCAGGCCAACCCAAGGCCTTACTTTAAAAAGTAATAAAAATAGTGTGGGGAGGGTATTAATCCTTTCTCTGCCTCTATACATGACCAGAAGGTTTTAAAACACTCTAGGGTTACTAAGGCCAATGTCTATGGCTAATGTAATGGGGGGAGCAGACTTGGTACAGGAAGTGATACTGGGCTGTTACATCTCCAATTACGTATTGGCTCTCCTATCTGGTTGATCACTCAGGGTGGTCACATGTGAGATTGGAGATGGGTGCTAGATCATGTTCAGTCACTGAAAAAATGTTTTCAAATTAGGGAATTCTGTATTTCATGCCTATAATCCCAGGTACTCTATGCTGCTGAATCGAGGGAAGGAAAACATGAAAGACAGGATGTGTGAGAGACGCCCAGCAGGTAAGGACACCTGCTACCAGCCATGCTTTGCTGCCTGAGTTATACATAGAAGAGAACCAGGGTGGAGTGATAGCTCAGTGGTTAAGAAAACTGTCTGCTCTTCCAGGGGACCCAGGCTCAGTTCCCAGCACCCACATGGTGACCCACAACTTCTGTAACTCCAGTTCCAGGGCTTCTGACACCCTCACACAGATAGTACCTGCAGGCAAAACTCTGGTGAACATAAAGTAACATATTAAAAAAACAAAAAACAAATCTTGTAAGTTGGCCTCTGAGTTTCACACACACTAGAGCCTGGCATGAACTCACACTTTTTAAAATTTTGATTTATTTACTAATGGTTTTTGAGACAGGGTTTCTCAGCTGTCCCAGGACTAAGTAAGCCAGCCTCCATGGAATTCAGAGACCCACATGACTCTACTTCCCAAGTGCTGGGATTAAAGGTATATGTCACCATGCCTGGCAGATACAAATTTTCAAAAATGGGTAAATGCTGTTTTATGTATTTTAGAAACATCTTGTTAAACTTAATGTTTTTTTTTTTTGACACAATTTTAGGTTATAAGAGATGGCTTATGAATTGTGAGGAATATTATTACCTATACCAGCATGAATTCTCAAATCCTACTGTTGGGGTAAATATTATTTTGGGATTTCTACCCATTAGATCATTTAGTTCCCAAGTGAAAGACATAAAACCTTTATAAGCCTTAAAGCACTAGAGCTGGGCAGATATCAACTCTCAATGCTATTTTGTCTTGTTAATAACCCCAAGACAATACTTGCCATGCTCCGTCTGGGCCACTCCTACTCCAACTGGCCACCACTCATGGCCATGTGCTTACATCCTCCTCCTCCATGGAACCTTTTTCCTTCCAGCTCCCTCTTTCATGATCTCTGCCTCCAACCCAAAGCCCCACCTACTACCTCTCTTCTGCCCCCTACAGGCTGTAGGCATCTTTATTAACCCATCATGGATAACCTGGTGGGGGTGGGGGTGCAAGGTTTATATAACAGAAGCTGGTATTATGTGAGGCTCTCCTCAGGCTTGAGACAATTAGACCTTGGGATACAGAGTTTAGCATTATATCACCTAGCAATGGACCAAGCCTCAACAGCCTGCCTCATGTCCTTTATGCCTTAAGAAGTAAACTTGGCAACACTGATACCAGATGGCCTGTATGAATACACTCCAGCTACAGATCACCAGCAGTACACACGTAGTTGACCATGTTGGGTTTAACATTCATTGCAGTGGAAGAAAAAGCATACCATTGAGCATCGGAATGTGCTCAACATGAAGGTGATAAAGCGTAGAGAGGCTTGGTCATGAGAGCACAAATGTAATCCCAATACTTGGCAGGAAGGGCAGAAGGTGATTTGCAGAGGACCTAAGTTTAGTTCCCAGTAGCCACACTGGGCAGCTCACAACCACCTGAAACTAACCCATCTCTGGAGGGTCTGACATCTGCACTCAGAGTACCTGCAGTCCACATGCACATACACACAGACTCACATACATACATATACAGACTCAGGTCTATAGCATACATACATACATATGTACATTCATAATTTTTAAGACAGGAGAAATGATTTGGCATTTGGGGGTTCAAGGAAGTGAGTGTTCTGGATCGGTTGTCAAGGAGGCAGGATCATTCTGTAAGCAGGCATCTTTGGTTTTTTTTTAAGATTTATTATATCTAAGTACACTGTAGCTGTCTTCAGACACCAGAAGAGGGCATCAGATCTCATTACAGATGGTGTGGGCCACCATGTGGTTGCTGGGATTTGAACTCTGGACCTTCAGAAGAGCAGTCGGGTGCTCTTACCCACTGAGCCATCTCACGAGCCCGTATTGATATTTTCTATTTGGTTCAACACAAAACTGACTGGAAGCCCATGAGCTCCGTGATGAAACCTGGCTGGCTTCTGTCCGGCAGTTCCTTCTGTTGGGAGAGTGTGTGTGTATGTATGTGTGTAGGGGATTGGGAACTACTTTCTTCTCAGTGCTTAAGTCATGCAGATAAAGGGTGCTTGTTAGTGTGCATGGGTATTGAGCCTTGGAGAAATGGCTCAGGGATTAAAAGCACTTGCTACTCTTGCAGAGAACCTAAGTTCAGTACCAAACACCCACAGAGCAGCTCACAACTGTGTAACTCCAATTCCAGTGAATTCTTAATGCCCTCTCCTAGCCTCTGAGAACACCAGGCACATAAATGGTGCACATACATGCATGCATGCAGGCATACACTGATACAAATAAGAATCAGTAAATCTTCAAGGGGAAAAAAAAACTTTGTGGGGGCTGGAGACATGGCTCAGTGGTTAAGAGCACTGACTGCTCTTCCAGAGGTCCTGAGTTCAAATTCCAGCAACCACATAGTGGCTTACAATCATCTGTAGTGGAATCTGATGCCCTCTTTTGGTGTGTCTGAAGACATCTACAGTGTATTCATACACATAAAATAAATAAATCTTTTTTTAAAAAAAGTAACTTAGACCTGCATGTAAAGGTATCCATAAAAGAAGAGAGCACACTAGAAGCCTGATTAAGTACATCTAGGTTACTCGAAGGTAAGCAAATGTGGTAAGCTTTGCACACAACCCATGTTTCTAAGGTAGAATCTGGGATCTCAGGGGCCTCAGGAAGGCTGCAAAGGCTGAGACTCAGTTTACAGAAGGCACTGGTCATAAAACTGTACAGGTGCAGAAGAACAAGTTTGTCCTAGGGGTGTGCGATTATAACAGACTAGCCAGGGCACATTTCTCTCCTGTAAGAAGTTATGCCAGAGGTATAGATGGGTTTCCCAGCAGGGGCATCCCCCCAGAAAGCCAGGTACAGTAAACAGAGGCAATAGCTGCCTCAGGTAGCCATCGTGCCAGCTCAGAGTCCCTCTGACCCAAAGACCCAGCCTGAGCAGCACCTGCTGCAGAGGGAGCTGGACCTGTGATGGTTTGTGTGTGCTCGGCCCAGGGAGTGGCACTGTTAGGAGGTGTGGTCCTGTTGGAGTAGGTGTGTCAATGTGGGTGTGGGCTTAAGACCCTCATCCTAGCTGCCTGGAAGTCAGTCTTCTGCTAGCAGCCTTCAGATGAAGATATAGAACTCTCAGCTCCTCCTGCACCATGCCTGTCTGGGTGCTGCCATGCTCCCACTTTGATAAAGGACTGAACCTCTGAACCTGTAAGCTAGCCCCAGTTAAATGTTGTGTTTTCTAAGACTTGCCTTGGTCATGGTGTCTGTTCACAGCAGTAAAGCCCTAAGACAGACCTCATCCTCACCTTGGTAAGCTGTGTGAACTAGCCCCACTAGGTTCTTCAGGGAGGCATAAATATGGAATGGCTCAGAGAGAACCACTAAATTGTGAAGAGCTATGTTAGTGCCTCTATTTATGCAATTGTACCCAACACAGATCTGTGAGAAAACAACTCATACAGGGTTTCTCTGTGTAGTCCAGGCTAGCCTTGAACTGATATATCTGCCTCCCAGTGATTCCCTAGTGCTGAGATCAAAGGTGTGTGCACCACCACACCTTGCAATGGACTTCACTTGTGTCCAATTTTGATGTCTCTTTAGTTGTGAACATCTTCCAACATCTGATCCTTCCTCAGAACAGGCAATAACAGATTTTCTCAATTCTTCACCAGATTATCTCCACAGTCTCTCTGGTCATTATGGGATGGTGGTTGAGACCCACCAGCTGAGAACTGCGATCTATAGAAAAGTTCTGATCTATACAGAAGGCATAATGCTAGCCTTTGAGTGCTTTATAGATTTAGAGACTCATTTAAGACGTATGTCAGTGCCTTTTAATCAAGCATTGGGAAGCCAGTTGTTGCTGTGGAATTCTTGGGAGCTTTATGTTTGTCAAGACCCAAGTGACACTCAAGCAAGGTGACTAGGAAACTGCCACAGCCAGGGCCTGTGCATTTGAAAGAGTGAAAGGGTATCTCATGTGAGCCGAATTAGATGCTCCCAGAAGCCCTGGCGCCATTGGATCATCTCTAAGAGTTGTTGGCCTCAGAGGGCCTAAAGGCCCCTGAAACAAAGGTTGTTGGTTGCAGTGGTAACCTGCTGCTGATGTCACATGCTTCAGTGACAGGACTTGGAGAAACGAAGCTAGGGTTGGGCAGGAGCTGTCTGTCGCTTTCCTGCCAACTGGCTCCTGTAAGTGCCAGTAAGTGCTAGTGGGGAAGCTAAAGAGAATTAAGTCCAAAATTCCAGTGTATCTGTGGATCCTTCATGCTTCAGGATGGATGTGGCAGCAAGAGGAACAGTAGCACAAGCCTTTATAGATAGAACCCGCTTTCCGATGGGGTGTAAGGCTGTTTCCACAGAGGGAAGACTCCTCTAGTATTGGCAACGTAGACAAAAACCTGTGTTTGGAAAAGTTGTAGGCTCCAGTGGAGAAGCAACTGCCATCTCTCGGTTCGAGGGCACACCTGCTCAGGTGCTTTCCACACTTGTGCTTCCAGCCATGGGCTGAGACCACAGGCCATGGTATCATTTTGATTACTTATGTTTCCATTTTTCTTTCTTTCTTTTTTTTTTTTTTTTTTTTTGTTTTGCCTCTGAGTGCTGGGATTAAAGGCATGTGCCACCACGCCCAGCTCTTGG
>NC_034598.1:48563660-48572179 GCF_900095145.1 Mus pahari
CAGAGTTTCTTTGTGTAGCCCCGGCTGTCCTGGAACTCACTCTGTAGACCAGGCTGTCCTCGAACTCAGAAATCCACCTGCCTCTGCCTCCCAAGTGCTAGGATTAAAGGCATGCGCCACCACACCCGGCTATGTTTCCATTTTTCATACTTTCATTCCTGTTTGACTGTGTTTGCCGTAGCACACCCCTGAGACTTTCCAGTGACACCTTCTGGAGACAGAGGAATGAAGAAAAAGCACAAGGGTTTGGTACCTCACTGGACTTAAAGAGTGGTCAGGGAGCCTTGTGGAAGAAGGGTGAAAAGAAGGTAAGAGCCAGAAGAAGGGGCAGAGGTTTTGTGTAGGACTGTGCTCTGAGCTAAGCTGCTATCCAGTTCTGGGCCTGCTCACAGAAGCTCATCACAGCTGAGCCTCCTGACCATTTCCATCCCTCTTAGAAGGCAGGAAAATCATGGGACCCTCACCTGAGTATCCAGCCAGTCCTGCCAACCAGCTGCATGCAATCCTGTCCTAATTGTCATGGGCTCACGGTTCTGGGGGGGGGGGGCTTTTCTCTGCATCTGGAGAAGCCATCATCCCTCCTGGGTGCAGACCCTCCAGTGTGGCTGCTTTCAGGCCACCTGTGCTACTGTTTGTCACTCTCACTCGCTGCTCTGTAAGTGACCCTAAGAGTCCACTTGTTCCTGGGTGAACTTTGGTGGACTTGTACCTCGGTTTATCTTTGGAACTTTAGAACGTGTGTCTCCCCCAGAGTAGTCAGTAACACTGTCCATGCAGAGGACCCGAGTTTGGTTCCTAGCACACCCAAGTCAGCAGCTCACAATCACCTGTTATTCTAGCTATGCACATGCACGCTCGTGGACAAGCACACACAGGCATGCACACTTACTTTTAAAAACATGGTTGAGCGTGGTGGTTCACACCTGTAATTCCTGCACTTGAAAGACAGAAGCCAGATGATCAGGAATTCAAAACAACCTCAGAGACATAGCAGGTTCCAAGGCGCCTTGGGGTACAAGAAATTCTAGACCACATAAAGAAGACCGAGTCTGGAGCAGATGCTCATAACTTTAACTCCAGTTCCAGGGGAATGACGCCTTCTTCCGGCCTCCTCAGGGTACCAGGCGTGTGTGTGTGTGTGTGTGTGTGTGTGTGTGTGTAAAATTAAGACATTGATAACAAAACATACAAGTATATTCTGCTAGGTTTCTGCGATTAATAAGGAATGGGGCCAATATTCAACCAGGCAGGCTGATTCTTCTTCTTCTTTAAATGATTTATTTATTTTATGTATATAAGTACACCATTGCTCTCTTCAGATACACCAGAAGAGGGTATCAATCCCCATTGCAGATGGTTGTGATCCACCATGCGGTTGCTGGGAATTGAACTCAGGATCTCTGGAAGAGCAGTCAGTGCTTTTAACCACTGAGCCATCTCTCCAGGCCATGGCAGACTGGTTCTTGATTATAATAAACCTATATAGAGTCATCCAGGGCAGGAGCACTAACCGACTGACAGTAGCTTTTAAAAATGAGCACAGAAGAACGCTTCACCAAGCCTACTTACTACATCAGACCCCGTGCCAGGAAGTGTTAGGTACTCAGCTCAAGCCTTGTTCATGAGACACGGCCCCTTACAGTTTATCACCACCAGGTGGCACTTGAGGCACAAAATTGACAACAGATGGAGCCCCACCCTGTTTGTATGGTTAAGGCACAGCACCCGGTGGCTCCTCGGTCGATCTGTGACAAAACTGGCCTGAAGATGTTCTGTGCACCATATAATAATGTCTATGTGAAGGTCTCATGATGTGGTGGGTCGAGGAAGAAAAAGTTAGAAATGTGTACACCTCTGGAGCTCAGCCTGTCTATTTAGCAGGAGCCTTTTGCTTTACTGAGGTGCTGAACAAGTTTTGGTGTGATGAGAGTGCTTCAACTAAGGAAGTTCCTCACTTTGCAGTGATGGTAGTCCTGGCAAGCAGATCACCCATCCTCTTCTGTTTCTACTTGCTCACATGTGGGAATGTGGAGACCCTGGGTAAAAGAAAAAATTGTGCTCAGGAAGTCGAGATCCTGCCAGGCCTGGGGCAGTAGAGAAAGGGAAGCAAAACTTAACATTACTTTTTGATGCAGAATAGATTTTGAGTCTTGTGTTTTTCTGCTTAGCAGGGGAAGTAGGGTTGGTTAGAAGAGAGATGTGCATCTTAGTCAGTGTCCCCTTGCTGTGAAGAGACATAATGACCAAGGTAGCTACTATAAAAGAAAGCATTTAACAGAAAGCTTGCTTACTTTTTTAGAAAGTTTAGCCAGGGCTAGAGAGATGGCTCAGCAGTTAAGAGCCCTGACTGCTCTTCCAGAGGTCCTGAGTTCAAATCCCAGCAACCAACCACATGGTGGCTCACAACCATCTGTAATGGGATCTGATGCCCTCTTCTGGTGTGTCTGAAGACAGCTACAGGCTACTCACATTCATACATGTAATAAATAAAATCTTAAAAAAAAAAAAAAGTTTAGCCTGTTATATCATGGAGGGGAGCTTGGCAGCCCTTGAGTCTGGTGCTGGATAAGTAGCTAAGAGCTACATCCTCCTGTGTAGGCTTGGCATGGACTTTCGTACCTTCCAAGTGCATCTTCAATGTCATACTTCCTCTAACAAGGCCACACTTCTTATTTTTTTAAATGTATTTATTTATTATATGTAAGTACACTGTAGCTGTCTTCAGACACTTCAGAAGAGGGAGTCAGATCTTGTTAAGGATGGTTGTGAGCCACCATGTGGTTGCTGGGATTTGAACTCTGCACCTTTGGAAGATGCCCGCTGAGCCATCTCTCCAGCCCAAGGCCACACTTCTTAATCCTTTTCAAGCATTGCCACTCCCTGGTGACTAAGCATTCAAATCCATGAGCTTATAGGGACATTCTCATTCAAACAGCATGAGTTGGTGATTTTTATCTGGCTTGGAGCTGTGTTTCCTCAAAGTTGCTTTAACCTCCGCAGCCCACCGTCTCTCCCTCGGCTCAGCCAGGACTTTGGCCCTGGGTCTACTAGGTCTTAGAGGACCAGGAGATGATGGATAACTCTGGAAAGGTTAGGCAGCTCACAGACACTTGTCATCGGGTAGCCCAAGCTGACGTCGAGTTTCTAATCCTCCCACCCCTACCTCTTGAGTACTGAGATTACAGGTGTAGGCCACTGCCGTACCTGGTTTTATGTGGTGCTGAGGGGGATGGGACCCACAGCTTTGTGTATGCTAGGTGTCTTAGTTTGGGTTTCTATTAATGTGACAAAGTACCATGACCAAAAAGCAAGTTGGGGAAAGGGTTTATTTGGGTTACATTTCTACACTGTAGTATATCACAGAAGGAAGTCAGGACAGGAACTCACACAGGGCGGGAACCTGGAGGTCGGAGCTGATGCAGAGGCCATGGAGGGTGCTGCTTTTTGTTTTGTTTGGTTTTTCGAGACAGGGTTTCTCTGTATAGCCCTGGCTGTCCTGGAACTCACTTTGTAGACCAGGCTGGCTTCAAACTCAGAAATCCGCCTGCCTCTGCCTCCCCAGTGCTGGGATTAAAGGTGTGTGCCACCACGCCCGGCTGGAGGGCGCTGCTTACTGGCTTGCTCAGCCTGCTTTCTTATTGAATTCAGGACCACCATCCCAAGGATGGCTCTACTCACAATGGGCTAGGCCCTCCCCATTGATCACTAAGAAAATGTCCTACAGGGTTAGGGTTAGGGTTAGGACAGGGTTTCTCTGTATAGTCCTGGCTGTCCTGGAACTCACTTTGTAGACCAGGCTGGCCTCGAACTCAGAAATCCGCCTGCCTCTGCTTCTCAAGTGCTGGGATTAAAGGCGTGTGCCACCATACCTGGCTAACAGCTGGGTCTTATAGTGGCATTTTCTCAATTGAGGCTCCGTCCTCTCTGATGACTAATTTGGGGCAAGTTTGACATAAAACAAGACAGTTCACCAGGAAAGCACTCAACTCACCCTTACCTGTCAGTTTGATCAGAGAAGTCATGGACTCATCAGAGTTGGGGCTCCAACCAGCATATGTTCTGCAGAGGGGAGGGTCGCCACAGAGGGAATGTCCTACTGTCTTCAAGGGAAGCCATATGGTCAGTGAAAGGACAAGAATCAGAGACACCCAAGAACAAGTTCTCAGCACAAAGGAGATTTATTTACCCAGAGGGACCAGGGACAAAGAACTGCCTCTGGATGAAGAGGAGACAGACATGGCCAGTAGGCAATGGCAGTTTAGAAGGGGAACGGGAGAACCTCAGGTTAGGGTGAGTTGGTTAACTTTGATCAGAAGTGTTGATATGGGTAGCACGGGGTTCTCACTACTGGACTTAACGCTTTGGTAACTGGACCTGGGCAATTTGTGTCAGGAATGTGTCAGTGGCCAAATAAGGGAATGGACCTTGGGGGCTGGCTTTAGGAATGTAATCTTAACAGTTTAGCTAGGCAAAGGGAAGGAAGGAAGGAAGGGCAAGACATGACAGAGCCATGTTTGTCAGGCTTGGGCCTGCTCCCTTCAGCCAGCAAGACCCTAACCTGATTCAGCAGACCCCACAACTGGTAGGAAAAGAGCTAAAGGAGACAACAGGCTCTTCCCAAGTTCCTACAAGTAGCGCCTGAGGACCCCAACTGGCCACAAGAAGAACAAAATGTGTTCATTTTGTGGCCACTTAATATGGTCTTAAACACCCAAGGAAAATGTAACCAAAACAATGTTACAAAATTACCAATCCCAGCCCGGCGTGGTGGCGCACGCCTTTAATCCCAGCACTTGGGAGGCAGAGGCAGGCAGATTTCTGAGTTTGAAGCCAGCCTGGTCTACAGAGTGAGTTCCAGGACAACCAGGGCTACCCAGAGAAACCCTGTCTTGAAAAAAAAAAAAAAAAAAAAAAAAAAAAAAATTACCAATCCCCAGCCAGGATTCTCACCCTGACCTGGTTTAATTGGGGGGTCACCTATGCTTGTAAAGTCCTACAAAGACAATCATTAGATTAACTAGCCCAAGTAAAAACCTTAATTGTCCTTTGTAGAGAGAATCTCTTGTGCAGTGTATGGAAGGATCACCTGTCAATAAAAAGCCTACGGCCAATGAACTGAGGCAGGATTATAAGGTGGGACATTCAACAGAGAGAGGTAGGATTCTGGGAAAGAGTTGGGCATGGGAGATTCACCCTGAACTCTGGAGAGTCTGAGAAGAGGTAACCAACCAGATGGCAGGACTTAGAAAAGAATAAATGGGTAATTAAGTTATCAACTAGTTAGGGGAACAAGCCAAAGCTTATAGCATTTATTCATGAAATATTAAGTCTCAGAGTCATTATTTCTGGGAACAAAGAGGCTGGGTAGAAAAGCTTATGATTACAGGATTACTGCTGAAACTCAACCTTGGAGGGCCTTCCACTGCATCTCAGGTGACAAAATTAATAGCTAGGAGCCTCTTTTTTTTTTTTTTTTTTTTTTCTTTACAATCCCATAGTCAAACCTAAACCCTCCTGCCTACTGCCAGGCCTTAAAGCTAGCACACAGATGGGAAGATGGTATTAGCCCAGAGAAAGCAACCATTGCCATAAACCCCAGTTTTCTACCACTGAGGAGTTCTCAAAGTCCAAGCAAAGGATGTCAGAGTCTGGCCATGGTTATCACTCTCTCCTATCTCTAAAGATCAGATCAACAGTGCTAACCAGCACCAACCCACACACCTCTCGAGCTTGGAATAGTTCCACAATGATTCTACCTTGCTGACAGTCATGAGGAAATGCAGAAAAAAATAAATAAAGCCCAAACCTAAAGCCAAAAATAAAGAGGCAAGAGCCATTGAGGTGGTTAGATGTCTGCCGCCAAGCTTGGCAGCCTGAGGAGCACACATGCTGGAGAGAAGGGAGCCTGCTGAGGTATCTTCTGACCTTTACCCCCTCAACACCAACAATGATGGCACATGCCTTTAATCTCAGCACTCAGAAGGCAGAGGCAGGCCTTGAACTCAGAGACAGAGTGGGTCTACAGAGTGAGTTCTAAGAAAGCCAGGGCTACAGAGAAACCCTGTATTGAAAAAAAAATTTAAAAATAATAAAAGTAAATATTTTAAGACACACACAAACAGAACAAAACAAACCTCCCCACTCTCTCACAAGCAGACCTGACGATGACTTGTAGTGCCTTGATGCCAACAGATGCCTACGTTCATCCTAACTCCTCATTAGCTTCTCCCAGACAGCCAGAAAGGAACAAATGGAACTGTAACATTTACTCTGCAACAAGATACCCCGCTGCCCACACTACTCAATTATTAGTGCACACAAATGACTCATGTGACAAGATTAGCTAAGTCTCAACTGCTATAGAGGGACACCATTTCCTCTCAGGGCTGTGGTTCTGAGAATCCATTCACTGTATTTGTGTTTCTGCCCATGGTGTGTGTGAGACAGAGAGACAGAGACAAACAGACAGACACACACACACACACACAGAGAGGGGGGAGGTGTGGTTCAAGCAAGACAGGGTTTCTCTGTGTTGCCCTGACTGTTCTGGAACTCACTTTGTAAACTGAGTTGGCCTCAAACTCAAGAGATGCACCTGGGCCGGGCAGTGGTGGCAGGTGGCACACATCTTTAATCCCAGCATTTGGGAGGCAAAGGGACAGCCAGGGCTATACAGAGAAACCCTGTCTTGAAAAAAAAAAAAAAAAAAAAAAAGAGAGAGCGAGAGAGAGAGAGAGAGAGAGAGAGAGAGAGAGAGAGAGAGAGAGAGATCATCCTATCTTTTCCTCCTAAATGGTGAGATTAAAGTGTCTGCCACCATACCCAGCATATTCTTTAAAATTTTTATCTGGAGACTGGATTCTGTTGAGCCTTATCTGTAAGGCTTTGACGCCATCTTGGGGTCAGCGTAGAACACCCCCAGATAACAAGTTATCAGCACAAACATTTATTATCCAAGAGGGATAAGAGGGGGTGCAGAGGAGGGGGAACAGACAGCAAGCAGCAGACAGTTTTTGCAGGAGTGGGTTTTTAAGGGGAAAAGTAAATCTGTGCTAGGGTGAGTTGGTGAACACTGATTGGACATGTTAGCCAAATGATGAATTTTGATTGTTGGATCTTGGTGATTGTCTCAGGAAAGAGTCAGCGGCCAAATGAGGGAACAGACCTAGAGGGCTAGCTTTCGGAATGTAATCTGATGGCTTAGCAAGGGATGGAAGTGGGGTGGGAAGATGTGTGCAGTGCTTGGGCCTGCTAGAGAGCCCTTCATTCCCTCCTTTTTGATGTATTATTGGGTTGCTGGGTGTTGGTAAGTGGACACTGTTCTCTCTGGTGATTTCTGCTACATTGGAGTGTCATAGTTAGGCAGCCAAGGAAGCTGGGATGTTGGTCAAGGTCGGGAAGAGCGGGCTGTTTTGATGTCCAGGCTCTGCAGGACTATCTGGGGCTACGGAAGTGTAGGCAGTGTGGGAGCATTTCCTGAGGCTGGATCAGGGGGCTAGCCTCTGTGGAGCAGTCTAGGATGCGGTTTTGAGGGAACAGAGTCTGAAGTTGAATTGAAATTTGCTGGGACAGACACCCTAGGACAGAAGGTAAAGTTCAGGAGTTTAGGGTAATTTTTTTTTCCTGAGACAGGGTTTCTTTGGAACTTTGGCTTTTCTGGAACTTGCTCTATAGACAAGACTACCCCCAAATTCACAGATCCAACTGCCTCTGCCTCCTGAGTGCTGGGATTAAAGGCATGTGCACTACTGTTTGGCCTGCGGAAATTTTTTTTATCTTGGGTGAACATTTTTATTTTTTTGATTTTCGAGACAGGGCTTCTCTGTGTAGCCCTGGCTGTCCCGGAACTCACTCTGTAGACCAGGCTGGCCTTGAACTCAGAAATCCACCTGCCTCTGCCTCCCCAGTGCTGGGATTAAAGGTGTGCGCCACCATCGCCAAGCTTGGGTGAACATTTTAAAATCTTTTTTTTTTTAAACATTTATTTATTATTATAAGTAAGTACACTGTAGCTGTCTTCAGATACACCAGAAGAAGGCGTCAGATCTCATTACAGATGGTTGTGAGCCACCATGTTGTTGCTGGGATTTGAACTCAGGATCTCCAGAAGAGCAGTCGGGTGCTCTTACCCACTGAGCCACCTCACCAGCCCCTGATACTGGCTTTCTTAGGCACCTGCACACCTATTTACATGTCCACACACAGACATCCACAACTCTTTTATAGGGTTGCCAGAGATCAGCTGGTAAAAGCATTTTCTGTGCAAAGCCTGAGGACCTGAGTTCAGGTCTCTTTAGAGCCCAAGGTGGAGGGACCAAGTCCTGAAGGTTGTCCTCTGAGCTCCATACACACACACACACACACACACACACACACACACTCTCTCTCCATGTAAAGAAAACCAACTCCAGAAAGTTATTCTCTGACCTACACTCATACCCACATAAAATATTAACTTAAAAATTTAAAAAGGCAGCCAGGCGTGGTGGCACACGCCTTTAATACCAGCACTCAGGAGG
>NC_034598.1:48572194-48622340 GCF_900095145.1 Mus pahari
TGAGTTTGAGGCCAGCCTGGTCTACAAAGTGAATTCCAGGACAGCCAGGGCTATACAGAAAAACCCTGTCTCAAAAAAACCAAAAAAATTAAAAAGGCCAAGTTTTTGATGGTTTATACATTTAATGTAAACACTTTGGAGGCAGAGGTAGTTGGATTTCCCTAAGTATAGAGCCAGACTGGTCTACATAGTGAAATCATCTTTTAAAGTTGCATGTATTGGGCTGGAGAGATGGCTCAGTGGTTAAGAGCACTGACTGCTCTTCTAGAGATCCTGAGTTCAATTCTCAACACCCACATGGTGGCTCACAACCATCTGTAATGAGATCTGATGTACTCTTTTGGTGTGTCTGAAGACAGGTACAGTGTACTCGTATGAATAATAATAATATTTTAAAAAGCTGTGTGTATCACAGGGAACATGGGTGGATCAGAGGACAACTTGACAACTCTCAGGAGTTGGCTTTCCACTTTCCACTATGTGTGTCTGCGGCATTGGACTTGGGTCATCAGGCTTGGTGGCAAGTGCCTTCACCCACTGAGACATTTCCATGGCTCTCCACTTAATCTTTTTTTTTTAAAGATTTATTTATTTATTTATTTATTTTATGTATGTGAGTACACTGTTACCGTCTTCAGACACAGCAGAAGAGGGCATCTGATCCCATTACAGATGGTTGTGAGCCACTATGTGGTTGCTGGGAATTGAACTCAGGACCTCTGGCCATATCTGGCTTTTACAGACGTGATGGCAGAGATCTAAACTCAGGTCATTAGGCTTGTGAAGCAAAGGCCTTTACTCACTGCGAACTTTTGTTTGTGGTTGCTGGGGATTGAATTTAGGTCCTCCTGCTTGGGCTATATAAACAGAGCTGTCTAGGTCCTCCTGCTTGGGCTATATAAACAGAGCTGTCTTCCCAGACTGTTCCTTCCTCCTCTCTCCTTTCTGTATCCCTCAACCCCTGCCTCCTTTTGTTTTGTTTTATTTTGTTTCTGCTATTTATCTCAGGATGCCTTGGCCTCCCAAATGCTGGGATTACAGCTATGCACCATCCTGTCTGTCTGTCATAATTCTTCATTTTAGTGTCCTAGAATTTCCCAAGGGTGCAGTCTATTTTTTTGTTTGTTTGTTTGTTTGTTTTTTGTTTGTTTGTTTTTTGTTTTTTTGTTTTTTGAGACAGGGTTTCTCTGTATAGTCCTGGCTGTCATGGAACTCACTTTGTAGACCAGGCTGGCCTCGAACTCAGAAATCCGCCTGCCTCTGTTGACTAGTTTTATATCAACTTCACGTAGGTTAGGGTCATCTGAGAGGAAGGAACGTTGATTGAGACGAAGCCTCCATAAGACCTGTAGGCAAGCCTGTATGTAGAACATTTACTTAATTGATTGATGGGGAAGGGCCCAGCCCATGGTTGGTGGAGCCATCCCTGGGCTGGTGGTCCTGGGTTCTGTAAGAAAGCAGGCTGAGCAAGCCAGTGAGCAGCGCCCCTCCATGGCCTCTGCAGCAGCTCCTGCCTCCAGGCTCCATCTAGGTTTCAGTTCCTGCCTGGACTTCCTTCAGTGATGGACTGTGATGTGGAAGTGTAAGTCAAACAGACCCTTTCCTCCCCGACCTGATTTTGGTCAGCACCAGGAAATTATAGGAAAATGTAATAATTGCTGCTGCCGTTGAACACCGCCCCCCCACCCCCGACTTTAATCTTAATTGGCCCTCTGTGATAGAGATGATTAACTCTGGATTCTAAAAAGAAACAAAATCTCACTTATCTACCGCTCTTCTCACCCCACTTCTTCAAGACTGGAGTATAAGATACTCGAATGTTCATCATGCCCCAGCTGTCGCTGACTTGTTCCTTTTCACGGACATGGTAGGGGGACTGAGGACAGCACAGGTAGGGCCCCTAGACAGGGTCGGTCATCCTAGGCTTTCGTTCTAAATCGGTCTAATTTCCCTAACGTCTCGCAAGAGCAGCCAGTACAAACTCAAAGAATATTCTTAAAGGCAAAAACGAACGTTCTCTGAGTATCAAACGCTGGGAAAGTTGGCAAAGAATATTTAAGGTTCGGACCAAACCCAGCCAAACCATTTGAAAGTGTGGAGAGAGACACCCTCAACTCTAGCTCACTCTCAACTCAGTGATTAGAGTAGCGGCTCTGCATGACGTAACTCCACAGGCGCTCCAATCCCACGTGGGAGGAGCAGCTGCTCCCGCCCCTTAAGTGGGACGCCACGCCCCGTTCTCGCCGTGACCAGTCAAATGCTGTCTTTTGGTTTCTTTCCCCGCCCTTTTCCCGCCATCCAACCCTCCCATTTTGACTCTCTGGTCCAATCACGGAGGCCCTGCCATCCCAAGTCCTCTCTAGCTTCCCAAGTCTACGCGGCGCAGCCCCAACAGGCAGGGGCGGGGCGGGGCTTGAGGTCCCGGGGAGCACCGTATATTACTGGCGGGTGGGGGGGGGAGCTGGACAAGACACTGAGCTGCCTGGAGCTGCTCGGGCGGGCACTCCCAGAAGCTGCCCCATGGAGCACTCCCCTAAAGAGGGCGCCGGCCCCGAGCCCTCAGGGCAGCCCCCTGCCACGGACTCCACGCGGGACGGGGGCTCTGGGGTCCCACCTGCCGGCCCAGGTGCGGCGAGCGAGGCCCTGGCGGTGCTGACTTCCTTCGGGCGCCGCTTGTTGGTGCTGGTGCCGGTGTACCTGGCAGGGGCAGCGGGTCTTAGCGTAGGTTTCGTGCTTTTCGGCCTCGCCCTCTACATGGGCTGGCGCCGGGTCCGCGATGGGAAAGAACGGAGCCTGAGGGCAGCGAGGCAGCTGCTGGATGACGAGGAGCGGATCACCGCAGAAACGCTTTATATGAGCCACCGGGAACTACCTGCCTGGGTGAGTTACCACTTCAGCCCTTGGTGCAGTATAGCTCTTCCTAACCCCTCAACTCGGGCTCTCCCACCCTACAAAGTCAGCTCCCCCACTTAGGACAGCGGCCCCCAGACTTTGCATCGTCCCGTTAGCGCTCGTGTGCTGGGACGCACCACTCCTGGACGCGGCCACCCACTCTCCCCGCCCACCCTTGCCGCAGAGCGGATCCTTCCACGGAATCGGGACTTCTTCCTCCGTCTCCTCGGACTACAGCAGTACATCTGAGCTGCTGCTTCCAGTCCAGCGTGTAGAATGCTCGCTCCTCCTGACTTCTGGTGCCACTCGCGCCTCTGCCGCGCTGCCTCTGAGGATCCCTCCCCACCCCACCCCCGTGATGGCTCAGAGGTTCCCTCGCCTTTGCTAGCGCTTTCAAGGCTTTTTATCTACTTAAGGGCATTAGGGTTTTCCGTTTCCTGCCTTGTCTCTAGGTACCCGCTGAGACCCAGCCCTGCAAGCATTGTTCCGCTGAGTCCCAGCACCTGGAAATGACCTACCACGGTCGCCTTCCAGCCTCAAGCCAGCCGGGCTGCTGGACTAAGGGAGGAGGTTCTGGGAAGAGGGTAGCGCGGTGGCTGTAGTTCCCGCTGCGCCTTTTTACTCGTACCCAGGGCGGCCCCACCCTTTTCCGGACTGTGGGCAGCCTTGCTGGCTTGCTCAGCTGACCCAGGCCCTCATTACTACACCCTGTCTCCTGGGCTGAAAGGATGCCTCCCTTTGACCTTGCTAAGCTGAGCGGGTTACCAACCCCTTTGGGGTACCCTCCCTACTCTTCTCACTTAGAGGTGCCAGTTAGGTAGAGAGAGGCAGACACCAGTCGCACTTGACATTCCCTGGAGAGAAAAAAAGAAGAAATGGTTTCATGTGCCCTAAGTAGCAACTGTTATTGCTATTCTTTATCATTGGAATTAATCCAACACCTCCCCACCTCCGTGTACAGCACAGGTGTCTTTTCTCACTCAGGAAGAGAGAGAAAGGAGCTAGGAAGGAAAGGAATGAGGGAGAGAGTGCAGAGGTTCGCACAGACGCTAGCGCACTGGCGCACCAGGCCTAAGACTTCCTGCCAGTCTCTAGGTTATCAGGGTTTGGTTTCTTCACCTTCTTATCCTGGAGCCCACGCCCAGTCCCAGGGGAGCAGGGAAGGCTGGACAAAGGAACTAGGACTTCTTCGTCAGTCCCAGGATCCCCGGAGCTCTGATTTGACAGGATCTCCTCCTGGAAGAATGTGCCCTTCTCGTCAAGACTCCTCCCCCTCCCCCTCCCTGGCCCCAGAAGCTGCCATTTCGCATCTCTGAGCCAGCTGAAGCATCTCTATGTGGCCCCACATCCTACCTGCTCCCCTTATTAAAGAAGCCTCAGTGTCCCCAAACTCTAAGGAAAGAATTCTCCCACCCCCGGGATTGTGTGCTTGAATCTGTATTGAAACCTTTTTCCTACTGGGCGTGGTGACATGCCTTTAATCCTAGCACTTGGGAGGCAGAAGCAGGTAGATTTTTGTGAACTGGAGGACATCCTGGTCTATATAGTGAGTTCCTGATCAGCCAGGGCTACATAATGAAACCCTATCTACAAACAAACAGAGAAAAACAACTTTTTCCCCCCTTTGTTTAACTCATAGTCTCATATAGCCCAGATTGGCTTTGAACTCCCTGCCCTCCTGCATTTACCTTCCAAGTGTTGGCAATATAGGTTTGTGTCCCCGTGGCCAGCTCTTAAACTATCTCTTAATAAACTCAAACTTTGCTTTAAAAGGGGGTGGTGGTAGAGAGATGGCTCAATGGTTAAGAGCACTGACTGCTCTTCTGGAGGTCCTGGGTTCAGCACCCTCATGGCAGCTCACACTGTGAGATCCAAGGAATCTGACACGTCACACAGACACACATGCAAGCAAAACACATAAAATAAGCCATCAGAACAACTACAACAAAATGTGGTGAGGAGAGGGAGGGAACCTTGCCACCCAAGCCCTGAGTGTGAGGAGTCCCTGACAGATGGACATGTTGCATCCTGTGAGCCTCTCAGGAAGCGTGGATGTCTAGTGTGCTTATCACTGCCTCTGCCTTCTGTCTCTTCTCTCCCAGGTCAGCTTCCCAGATGTGGAAAAGGCCGAATGGCTGAACAAGGTGAGGGCTGCCTCAGCTTTGATTTCTCCTGGGTGGGGTTTATTCCTCTTTTGATGCCTTTCCACACCTCCGTTTCAGCTAGAGCACGGTCCCCTGAGCTGCCCATGGGGTGAGCCTGAAGGAACATATCTCCATGCTCAGCTCTGGACACTGAGCCCAGCACAGCCTCAACCAATCCTCCCACTGCAGCATCGGGCCTCAGAAAGCAGCTGTAGGCTGTCACGCCCAGATAGGAAAACCAGCTGTAGGCTGTCATGCCCAGATAGAACTCGCCTTTAGATGAGTGGCTCTCGGCTTCTTGATTCTGGGACCCTTAAATACAGTTCCTCACGTGGTGACTCCAACCCATAAACTTATTTTCATTGCTATTTCATAACTGTAATTTTGCTATTGTAATGTAAATATCTGTTTTCCAGTGGTCTTAGATGACCCCTGTGAATGGGCCATTTGACCCCCTGAGGGTCATGACCCACAGGTTGAGAACCACCGCTTTGGAAGAACCAGGGCCTCTCCTGTGACAGTGTCCTTTCCTTTCCTCCCAGATTGTGGCTCAGGTGTGGCCCTTCCTAGGCCAGTACATGGAGAAGCTTCTGTCAGAGACAGTGGCCCCAGCTGTCCGGGGAGCCAACCCTCATCTGCAGACATTCACATTCACACATGTGGAGCTGGGTGAAAAGGTACTTGTGGGAGGAAGTGGATAGGGGGTGGTGAAGCACCCTGAGGGCTGAGTACACTTCCCCCTCCTACCTCTCCTGAGCTCACCTCTCTCTTTAGCCAGTGCGAATCATTGGCGTCAAGGTCCACCCTAGTCAGAGAAAAGATCAGATTCTGTTGGACTTGAATGTCAGGTAACTTCCTGCCTCCCTTCCCCTGCCAGGCCCACCCCTGAGTACTCAGCTCCCCCTACTCTCCCCAAGCCTAGTACTCACTCCTTTATTCTCTCCCTTACTACCTCCCAGCTACGTAGGTGATGTACAGATTGATGTGGAGGTGAAGAAATACTTCTGCAAAGCCGGAGTCAAGGGCATGCAGGTGGGGCTGACATCATCAGGGCCTTTTTACAGGGTCTTTGATCTAAGTGTCATGGACTCTGGGGCTGGGGTGGGGCCTCAGAATAACTGAGGCTTGGGAAGTGTGGGAGGACCCAGGATGTTGATCTTCTCTTCTCCCTCCAGCTCCATGGTGTCTTGCGGGTGATTCTTGAGCCGCTCACAGGGGACCTTCCTATCGTGGGGGCTGTGTCCATGTTCTTTATCAAACGCCCGGTAAGGAGGGCATTGGTGGGAGATGGGAGACACGGGGCACGGGTTTGGGAAGAGAGGTGGTACAGATAGGTAGCTACGGACATTGAGAACACTGATCAGAGGCTGAGCGTGCCCATGCTCCCTAGGATCTTCCTGACTTCTGCCCTTCTGTTCCAGACGCTTGACATCAACTGGACAGGGATGACCAACCTGCTAGATATCCCAGGACTTAGGTATTGGGCACCCTCCCAAATACTCCAATCCCGGGCAGAGGGTTCAGAGATACCAAGCAGGACACTTTAGCCTGTGCCTCCGAGTCCTCACTGTGCCTGGGGAGATCAGATGTAAACCCCAGGAAAGGCTGGGGTTTTTTAGTTCTGTGGAAGAAACATGCACTTGGGTAGGGAATGGAGACTCCTCAAGCAGGGGCAAAAAGAACAAGAAAGGTGAGATGGGCAGAGGTGCTTGCTGCCAAGCCTGATAGGCATGGCATGACTGTCCTCTGACCTCCACACATATCCTATGGCATGCATGCACGCATGTGCACACACAGATAAAACAAATGTGAAAGAAAGGGTCTGGACTTCCTAAACTAGGTGTTGGTGGCACACACCTGTAATCCTGAGACGTGGGAGGTTGGAGTTCAGTGCCATCATGGGCTACATAACAAATTCCAGCTCAGTCAGAGATATGCAGTGAGATTTAAAGGTTTAAGTCCTTCTCTGCAGGAAGAAACAGTTGGTGTATGGGGAAAAAAAACCTAAGACACTGAACCATTCTCCCATCTCCCGTTTAGCTCGCTCTCTGACACCATGATCATGGACTCCATTGCTGCCTTCCTCGTGCTCCCTAACCGACTGTTGGTGCCCCTTGTGCCCGACCTTCAAGATGTGGCCCAGCTGCGGTCCCCACTACCCAGGGTATGGCACCTCTCAGAAGATCGAGCTTTCTCTCAAGGTCCCTGTGCTGAGGTCCTAGTTTCTCACCTATGGATTCCTGACCCCAGGGCATTATCCGGATTCATCTGCTGGCAGCCCGAGGGCTGAGTTCCAAGGACAAGTATGTGAAAGGCCTGATTGAGGGCAAATCGGATCCCTATGCGCTCGTCCGGGTGGGCACCCAGACGTTCTGCAGCCGTGTCATAGATGAGGAGCTCAACCCTCACTGGGGAGAGACCTATGAGGTAGGAAGCCAAGGAGTATGTGTGCATGTGTGTTTGTGTGTGTGTGTGTGTGTGTGTGTGTGAACCCTCACTGGGGAGAGACATATGAGGTAGGAACCAAGGAGTGTGCATGAGTGTGTGTGTGCGCGTGTGCGTGTGTGTGTGTGGGGGGGGTGTATGCATGCCTATGTGTGTGCGTACCTGTGTGCGCGCATGTATGTGTGTGCCCATGTGTGTGTGTGTGTGTGTGTGTGTGTGTGCAACATGAGGCCCTGAGAGGTGACGGTGGGAAAAGCTGCTGACTGGATGGCCCGAATAGCTTCAGCTCATAAGACCACAGTCCTCTGTGCTTCCCAGGTGATAGTCCATGAGGTTCCAGGACAGGAGATCGAGGTGGAGGTATTTGACAAAGATCCAGACAAAGATGATTTTCTGGGAAGGTGAGACTGCCCATTTTAGATTCTAAAGTCCCAGTGTTACCAAGATTCTGGAGGTAGCAGAGTATGCACACACAACACACACCCTCCCTTTGTCCCTCTGTCCCTCCCCTCCATGTAACCACTGAGCATGTACTGTTCTTGCAGAGGACCTGAGTTTGATCCCTAGCACCCAGGGAGGCTTACAACCTCCTTTATCTCCAGCTTCCATCCCTCTGGCCTTCTTAGGCACCCACACTCACCTGTACATATCCACACACAGAATTTTTTTTTTTTTTTTAAAGATTTATTTATTTATTATATGTAAGTACACTGTAGCTGTCTTCAGACACTCCAGAAGAGGGCGTCAGATCTTGTTACGGATGGTTGTGAGCCACCATGTGGTTGCTGGGATTTGAACTCTGGACCTTTGGAAGAGCAGTCGGGTGCTCTTACCCACTGAGCCGTCTCACCAGCCCAACACACAGAATTTTTAAAAATAAAGAAATAAAAAGGACTCTCCGGTTATTCCTGGATGGTGAGTGGAGGGAAACCCGCTGACTTGCCATTAATTATGTCACTCTCCTCCCCTCTCCACCCCACCCCCTCTTCCAGAATGAAGCTGGACGTGGGGAAGGTATTACAGGCGGGAGTCCTGGATAATGTAAGCTGGGAGAAGAGGAAGTGATCTCACTCTCTGGGAACTGATAGCTGCTGCCTTTTGGATGGTCTCTGACCTCCACTTGTCATTTCCCTTTGACTCCCTTCAGTGGTACCCTCTTCAAGGCGGGCAAGGCCAAGTTCACTTGAGGCTAGAATGGCTATCACTCCTGCCAGATGCAGAGAAGCTGGATCAGGTAAGCTGCACAGGACACAGGAGGCTGGGGACATGGGAGGGGGAGGGGGAGGTCTGACCACCGCTCCCTCCTCCCAGGTCCTGCAGTGGAATCGGGGCATCACTTCTCGGCCAGAGCCCCCATCAGCTGCCATCCTTGTTGTCTACTTGGATCGAGCCCAGGATCTTCCTGTGAGTTTGGCTTGTGGTGTAGGTGGATCAGAGCCGTGGGGGAGAGGACGCCCATTCCTCCTTTGCTGAGGATGCAGCTGCTCCTGCCTGCAACAGTTCTGAGGAGGGGGTCAGGTCCACCTTGAGGAAGAGTCTGCTGGCCCCAACTTACATCATCAGATCCGAGACACCCAAAACTCGAAGGAAGGGTGACGTCTAAATTCTATCCCCCAACACAGCTGAAGAAAGGCAACAAAGAACCCAACCCCATGGTACAACTGTCAGTTCAGGATGTGACCCAGGAGAGCAAGGTAGGGGTGAGCACAGTGCTGTTCAGGAAAGGGGGGGCAGGCCTTGCCTTAGGATGCTTGCTAGTTCAGAGTTTCAACCCACATGGGGATGGTGCTGGGTACGTGTCCTGTGTCGCCCCCTCAGGCTACCTACAGCACCAACAGCCCGGTGTGGGAAGAGGCTTTCCGGTTTTTCCTGCAAGACCCTCGAAGCCAGGAGCTTGACGTGCAGGTGAGAGCTGCCTCGCCTTGTCCTGCCTCCACATGTCTTCCCCTGCTTTCTTTCCTTTTTCTTTTTAATTATTTATTCTATGTATATGAGCACACTGTAGTTGTCTTCAGACACACCAGAAGAGGGCATCAGATCCCATTACAGATGGTTGTGCGCCACCATGTGGTTGCTGGGAATTGAACTCGGGACCCTTGGAAAAGCAGTCAGTGCTCTTAACCCCTGAGCCATCTCTCCAGCTCCCATTGTAACTTTTTATTATTATTTTACTTACTCACTTTACATCCCGCTCACTGCCCCCTCCCAGTTACCCCCTCCCACAATTCTTCCCCAGTTTTGTTTGTTTTGATAGGGTCTCATCTCACTGTGTAGATAGCCTCAAACTCACAGAAATCCACCTGCCTCTGCCTTAGTGGGTAAAGGTGTGCCACCATACCTGACTTAAAATTCATTTTTATAATTGGTAACTCTGCACTTGAAATGAGTAATTTTTATGGTGGGGAGATTGTGCCCCAATAAAATTAACATTTAACATTTAAAGGTCATAGAGCAGTCATGAAACATTGTATCACCTATCACTGCTTTCTTACTTACTGGTCAGGTTGGGCATAGAGCAGTCATGAAACATTGTATCACTGCTTCCTTGCTTACTGGTCAGGTTGGGCATAGAGCAGTCATGAAACATTGTATCACTGCTTCCTTGCTCACTGGTCAGGTTCATAGAGGAAACATGTAGGTGCTGATTGTCTTTGATGACCTTCAGAGACTGTACAAAGAGGCTGGAGTAAATAGGGTTTGGAGATTGGGGAGGGGGCAGCAAAGCACTGACTCAGTTGGTAGACATACAGCCTGGTGACTGGAGTTTGATCCCCAAAGATACATAAAGGTGGAAAGAGAGGACCAATTCCACAAAATTGTCCTCTGACCTCTACACATAGGTTTGGGCCACAGGTCATGTATGTCACACACAATGAAGATTTTCTTTTTCAAACATTACGAACAAAGATCTGAACTGAGCCTAAAGGATAGTAAGTAGGGTTGAAATAGGCAGGGGAGAGAATGAAAATGTTCTCGGGGAATGGAACGAGCAAAGACAGAAGAGGAGATGGTGATGTTGACAAAAAATGGTAAGACGGTTTGTTACAGGAGAACAGAGCTGGAGTCCTGTTATAGTTTCCTCAATATGCCTTCTTCCCTTAACGATTCACCCCCATTCCTGTGCCCTCCCGGCAGGTGAAGGACGACTCCAGGGCCCTGACTTTAGGGGCCCTGACTCTCCCCCTTGCGCGCCTGTTGACTGCCTCTGAACTCACCCTGGACCAGTGGTTCCAGCTCAGCAGCTCAGGCCCAAACTCCAGGCTCTACATGAAACTGGTCATGCGGGTATGGCACTGGAGGAAGCGCTGGGGGCTGGGAGACCTGTGGACCCTTTGGTATTCAGATCGTGGAAGAGGAGCTACCATTTGCAGGCACATCGAAGTGCTGTGCTGTCTGGGGGGAAGGAATGAGCTGAGACCCAGCTCTGTCCTCAGCCTGCGCCTGCGCAGGAGCTCATCTGCTGACTGCCCGTGCCGTGCAATCACTCTGTCTTTCTTATACTGCAGATCTTATACTTAGATTACTCGGAAATCCGCTTCCCCACTGTGCCTGGTACCCAGGACTGGGACCTAGAGAGCCTAGAGGCAGGCAGCAGTGTGGATGCCCCACCTCGGCCCTATCACACAACTCCTAACAGCCACTTTGGGACTGAGGTAAATTGATACCTGGAAACTAGAAGGCTCTGTCAGCCCACACTGTGTTCCAAGCCTGTTTTCAGGTTGCTTCTGAGAGTTCTTGCTCCCTTTGGTCAACATCTGTTCCTTCTGTAGAATGTTCTTCGGATCCATGTATTAGAAGCTCAGGACCTAATTGCCAAAGACCGTTTCTTGGGAGGACTGGTGAAGGGCAAATCAGACCCCTACGTCAAACTGAAGGTGGCAGGAAGAAGCTTCCGGACCCATGTTGTTCGGGAAGATCTCAATCCCCGCTGGAATGAGGTTTTTGAGGTCAGAAGTGAGTGGCTGGGACTCCTCTATCTGCCCCAACAGTGACTGCTATTTTATGGTCATGGGGATGCGGTCATCTGATGGCGGTGTGGTCAGCAGATGGGGGTGAGTAGTCATTTGGAGAGGAAAAGGAGAGACTTCCCTTTTCTCCCACTAGGTGATTGTCACATCAATCCCTGGCCAAGAGCTTGAGATTGAGGTCTTTGATAAGGACTTGGACAAGGATGACTTTTTGGGCAGGTAAGACGATAGGAAGCAGCTCAGGCAGAAGGATAGATAGGCTGGGTCCCATAGGCCACGGTATCAGCTGTCGGCCTCTTTATTCTCCGCTGCAGGTATAAAGTGAGTCTCACCACAGTGCTCAACAGTGGCTTTCTTGATGAGGTGAGCATGTGCTGAAAGCCAGTGTCCCCTGATCTTGACCCGAGCCTCATTTTCATCTTCAACCTTTCCTGCTTGTATCTATAGTGGTTGGCCCTGGAGGATGTCCCATCTGGGCGCCTGCACTTGCGCCTGGAGCGTCTGACCCCTAGACCGACTGCTGCCGAGTTAGAGGAGGTGAGAGAGAGGAGGAGCAGGACTGGGCAGGGTGCACCCTCTGTCAGCACCAAAGCCTGTTCGGGTCCCAGGGTGTCAGTTCCGCCCACAGCCCGCCCACTGTGTGTCCCAGGTGCTGCAGGTGAACAGCCTGATCCAGACTCAGAAGAGTTCAGAGCTGGCGGCGGCCCTCCTGTCCGTCTACCTGGAGCGGGCCGAAGATCTGCCGGTAAGGGCGAGCAGCTCTACATGCCCTGCCCTGTAGGTTCCTGGCCGGGTTGGTGCTGGGGTGAGATACCTGAAGCTATGAGGGTGGGGGCTGTCACGTGAAAATGGAGATGTGACTCTGTGTCTTTCATGTGTAAGGGCGGGGGCTAGGTCTAAATTATTGAGCAACCGATACTCTCCTTCCAGCTCCGAAAAGGTACCAAGCCTCCCAGCCCTTACGCTACTCTCACCGTGGGAGAGACTTCCCATAAAACCAAGGTAGGAGGAGATGCTCCTCCGCTAAGGACGGGAGGGAGAAGACTGCAAGATCCAGTACCTGCCACTCATCCTAACCCCTCGGTCCCCAACAGACTGTCTCCCAGTCTTCGGCCCCTGTCTGGGAGGAGAGTGCCTCCTTTCTCATCAGGAAGCCACACACTGAGAGCCTGGAGCTGCAGGTAATATGAACTCCCACCAGGCACAGGGTGACCAGGAAGGAAAGCTCCTGGTGGCAAACACCTGTGAGCACAGCTCCTGGGAATCTGAGGCAGGAGGATTGCCCTGAGTTCAAGGCTAGTCTGGGTTAGTAAGACCCTTTTTCAAAAAACACCACCACCACAAACAAAATGGAAGTGTCTTAGTTAGAATTTTACTGCTGTGAACAGACACCATGACCAAGGCAAGTCTTAGAAAAGACAACATTTAATTGGGGCTGGCTTACAGGTTCAGAGGTTCATTCAGTCCATTATCATCAAGATGGGAGCATGGCAGCATCCAGGCAGGCATGGTGCAAGAGGAGCTGAGCGTTCTACATCTTCATCTGAAGGCTGCCAGCAGAATACTGTGATTTCAGGCAGCTAAGACTAGCTAAGCCCACGTCCACAGTAACACACCTACTAACAGTGTCACTACTACTCCAAGGCCACACCTTCTAACAGTGTCACTCCCTGGGCTGAGCATGTACAAACCATCACGGGAAGGGAAGCTTGAGTCCTGGCTTCAGTCAGTGTCATGAGAGGATGCTTCCAGAAGAATAGGTGAGGGTAAAGGCAGAAGTGAGGAGAGAAGAGGAGGGGTCCTACCAGACCAGGGACAAGGGGGCGGTGAGAAAAGCGTCCTTGGAAGGCTTTGGAACTTATGCCCTAAGCAACAAGACTAGAAAGGTCAGTGGTAGATCTCAGCGGGCAGCTTACAAATACCTGCACTATGGCCCTGTAGGATCAGATGCCTAATATGGTCCTTGAGTGCATACTTTCATACACACATAAATAAGACCAAAGTTTTAAATTTTTATTTACTTATTTATTTTGGTTTTTTGAGACAGGGTTTCTTTGTGTAACAAGCCCTGGGCTTGCTTTGTAGACCAGTCTGACCTGGAACTCAGAGATCCTTCCGAGTGGTGGGATTAACACACCAGGTGCAAACCCCACAGTTTTAAATAAAGCAGCAATGCCTTCCAGGATGAGGAAAAAAATAAAGATAAATTAAAGAGAGGCTCATAATAGGGACTTCTCCGGATCATGGGTTGTAGCTCTGGATAGAATGTTTTCTTAGCATGCTCAAGAAAAAAAAGAATTCAATTCCCAGAAAGAAAGAATTTTGGCTAGGTACGTATAGGAATTACAGGTGTATGCCTGGGCTTCTGGGTGTGGTGGCACAGGCTTGTAATACTGTCACAGTCCTGGCCCTAAGACTGAGCTCATCCAGGGCTACATGAGACCCCATCTCAAGCAAATGAGGAGGGAGGCCTCAGAGTAATAAAAGTAAGACATCATTACCCAGGCCTGTTAGGATTTTCTGGGTTTGTTTTTTTTTTTTTTTTTTTTTTTGTGTGTGTGTGCACACACGTGTATGAATGCAGGTATGTGTGTGTCAGGGAGTGCATGTGGAGGTCATTACTTGACTGCTGCCTGAGTTTAGACAGAGTCTCTCGAAGCTGGCTGGTCAGGCTTCCAGGTTTCATCTCCCTATAGTATAGGCACTTATGTTGGTTTGTGGGGCATGAACTCTGGTCCTCATGTTCCTGCTGCAAATGCTCTTACCCAATGGGTCACCTCCTAAAAACAATTCTCATATAACCTGGCTGGTCTAGAGCTCACAGACAGCCATCTTCTTGCCTGTCTCCCAGGTGCTGGAATCAAAGGTGTGTGCTACCAAGCCTGGCTCTTTGCTTTGTTTTGTTGGTTTTCCCTGTTAAAAAATTAGTGCATCTAAACAACAACTTCCTGGCATCTTTGTTGTTGACTTTTTGAGACAGTCTTAGATTGTACTATAGACTGGCCTCCTGAAGGTGCTGGAATTACAGGTATGCTTCACCCACCTGCTGTTCTCGTTTGAGAGAGGAAGGAAAGAACAAAGAACAGTGTTTGAATTTGAAGTCTCTGGTGTTAACAGCTTTCTCCCTTGTGGAAGTTTGTGGGCAGCTGCTCACACCTAACGACTCAGATAATGGAAGAATCCTTCAGGGGACCTGAGAGAGAAGGTTGCAGGAAACAAGTTTCAAAAGGCAAAAAAATTAGACTATAATAAATTACTAAACTGGGTGTCGAGGCCAGCCTGGTCTACAGAGTGAGTTCCAGGACAGCCAGGGCTACACAGAGAAACCCTGTCTCGAAAAAAACAAAACAAAACCAAAAGAAATTATTAGGCTGGGTGTATGGTGGTATATACCATAAATCCCAGTACTCAGGAAGTTGAGGCAGGTGGATCTCCGTGGGTTCAAGAAGTCCAGGCCAGCCAGGGCTACACAGAGAAACCCTGTCTCAAAACAAAACACAAAAAATTTAAAAAGTTAAATACAAAATAGAGATGCAAGCATGTTTAGCTATATTTAAGATTTTAATTATGCATATGGGTGATTTGTCTACATGCGTGTCTGTGTAACATGTGCATACCTGATGCCTAGGGAAACCAGAAGAGGTTGACAGTTGTGGTAATCAAATTCAGGTCCTCTCAAACAGCAGCCAGTACTCCGTGGCTGGGCCCTCTTTCCACCACTCACATCTGCAGCAGGAAGGTTTTAAACGTTACATGTGGGGTGTAGGCATGAGAGCATGACAGGCTGGAAACTTTCTGAGCCAGGGAGTCAGGGAGCTCAAGCTGGCCTCAAATTCAGTATGCAGCTGAGGGCGACCCTCCCGTCTCTGCCTCACTCCACATTTCCAGGACGGCAGACTTGCACCACCAGCACACCTGGTCTGATGTGGAGCTGGGGCCTCCACCAGAGCTGCACGCTACCCAATGAGCTGCACCCCTGGCCCTATGCTATTATTTAATTTTTCTTCTTGAGACTGTGTATCCCTGGCTGTCCTGGAATTCGCCATGCTGACCAGGCTGGCCTCAAACTCAGAGATCCGCCTGCCTCTCCCTCCCAAGTGCTGGGGGTGTGTGCTACTGCCTGGCCATCTACCTTTAGTTTCTGCCGTTCTTTTTTCCATTCCGCTGGTACTGCCTGGCAAGTCTGTCGGAGCTTACGGAGTAGAAGTGGAAGGTTGGCAGGAGGCCCCAGCACTGGGGAGGCTGAGGTAGGAACTTTCACCCAAACCACCCGAGCCTTCAAGCTTCCATACTTTTATCATTGCATTTGCCCCACAGGTTCGGGGTGAAGGGACCGGCACCCTGGGCTCCGTATCCCTGCCTCTCTCTGAGCTCCTCCAGGCAGACCAGCTCTGCCTGGACCACTGGTTTGCACTCAGTGGTCAGGGCCAGGTGCTGATGAGAGCGCAGCTAGGGGTGAGTACCAGGGCAGGAAGGCTCGGGTTCCAGAGGGTAGGGGCGGTCAGGAGCAGCCCTCAGGACTGGGAACCATGCTGCCTGGCTCACACCTCTCCTGCCCCCAGATCCTGGTATCCCAGCACTCGGGAGTGGAAGCCCACAGCCATAGCTACAGCCACAGCTCCTCCTCACTCAACGACGAACCTGAGGCCTTAGGGGGACCCACTTACCCTGCCTCCCCTGTCCTAGAGGTCAGGCATCGCCTAACACATGGTGACAGGTAAGGGGCTGGGAGGGTTGGTGGTGTGCAGGCTGGAGGACAGAGATGAGTCACGGGGTTCCTAGATGCTCTGGTCTCCCTCTTCCCACAGTCCCTCTGAGGCTCCTGTTGGACCCCTGGGCCAGGTGAAGCTGACAGTATGGTACCACAGTGACGAACAAAAGCTGATCAGCATTATTCACAGCTGCCGGTGAGACCCTGGCCACCCGTCCTCTATGGTTCCCTCTGTCCTTTGCCTTGAATGCTCCAATGCCCACATCCTTCTGTTGCAGGGCCCTTCGACAAAATGGACGTGATCTCCCAGACCCCTATGTGTCAGTGTTGCTGCTCCCAGACAAGAACCGAAGCACCAAGAGGAAGACCCCACAGAAGAAGAGGACCCTCAATCCCGAGTTCAATGAACGGTCAGTAAACAGATGTCAGACGTGGGTGGTGGGAGTCGGGGGAAGGCTTCCGCTGGGCCCTGGCTCTAAGATCTAGTGCCTTCCCCAGGTTTGAGTGGGATCTGCCCCTGGATGGGACTCTCAGGCGGAAGCTCGATGTTTCTGTGAAGTCAAACTCCTCCTTCATGTCAAGAGAACGTGAACTTCTGGGGAAGGTGAGGAGGCCACGACTAAAGCTGCTGTTGCCACGTGGGGTGTGACCATATCCTCACATAGTGGTTCACCTGGGGCGTGACCGTATCCTCCCAAAGTGGTTTGAAATGATAAAGTATATTGATAAGACAGGTCCTTTGAAAAATACCAAAATGGGCTGGTGAAATGGCTCAGCGGTTAAGAGCACTGACTGCTCTTCCAAAGGTCCTGAGTTCAAATCCCAGCAACCATGTGGTGACTCACAACCATCTATAACTAGATCTAATGACCTATTCTGGAGTGTCTGAAGACAGCTACAGTGTACTTACATATAATAAATAAATGAATCTTTAAAAAAGAAAGAAAGAAAATACCAAGCCGGGCATGGTGGTGCATGCCTTTAATCCCAGCACTCCGGAGGCAGAGGCAGGAGAATTTCTGAGTTCGAAGCCAGCCTGGTCTACAAAGTGAGCTCCAGGACAGCCAGGGCTACACAGAGAAACCCTGTCTCAAAAAAAAAAAATACCAATATGACATCTTGCCCCCTGTCACCCTCCAAACCAGGTGCAGCTGGATCTAGCAGAGATAGACCTTTCCCAGGGTGCGGCCCAGTGGTGAGTGTCTTCATAGGAATGGGTGGGACTGGCGATGCACACTGGAGAAATCCCAATCTCAGGATGTAATGAAAGTGAGAACCATGGGTTCCCTTTGGTGGCTTATGGCTTTAGTTTGAGTCTGCAGGAAGCTGGAAAATTGAGAGTTCAAGATCAGCCTGGGCTCTACAGCAAGCTCTCAGCCAGCCTGGGATGCAGACAGAAGCTCAGAAAATAAAACCAATGCAAGAAGAGTCTTCATTCCACCTGAACTCTGTGTCCTTGCTTCCCTAGGTATGACCTGATGGATGACAGAGATAAGGGCGGTTCCTAGGAGCTGAGGGCTGACAGCCTGGCACTGCTCCATCTTCTCACCGCGCCTCTTGCCCCAGTGTGATGAGCCTCCACAGTGAGGCTCCGGGGCTGAGCCTGTGCCCTTTTGCCTTCTGGGCCCATTTATGGGTCTTTGCCTGACCAAAGAGGATCACATGTTACTCCTTTCTGCATGGCCTTTATCCTGCGGGCTCCCAGGACAGAACCTGAGCTGGCTATTTCCTGTTCTGCCTGTACCTCCTCCTCAGGGCCTCATGCACCTGTGCCTGGCCACTGGCAGCATTAGCAGTGGCATTCGCTCATGCCAAATACAGCTTTTGGAAAGTGCATTTTTTTTTTTACATAATAAAAAAATAGAAAACAGTGCTTCATGAACGTGCATGTCATGCTGGCACAGGGACCACGCTAATCTCTACCTTGCTCTAAGTTAGTCTGTATGTTGCTGAATGGTGTGTCAGGTCTTCTATGACTGCATGGTCATCTTCCTAGCCATCAGGGAGAATAAAGAGAGGGGTGTGAAGGTAGATGGTGGGCTCGCTCCTCAGACTGAGGCTCTCGGACTGCCTGTACAAGATGAGCAGCAATTGGCAGGCCCCATGTCCAGCTCCCCCCTACCCCCTCAAATCTACTCTTGAAAATATATGCCGGGCGTGGTGGCACACGCCTTTAATCCCAGCACTCGGGAGGCAGAGGCAGGCGGATTTCTGAGTTCAAGGCCAGCCTGGTCTACAAAGTGAGTTCCAGGACAGCCAGGGCTACACAGAGAAACCCTGTCTCGAAAAACCAAAAAAGAAAAAGAAAATATATGTACTATGGTGGCTGTGTCAGTTGGGTGCACTGTGTGAACTGGGATGTTAGAGAAGCCTCCTAAGTTGTTAGAAATTGGTCTTGGGGCTGGAGTGATGGCTCAGTGGTTAAGAGCACTAGCTGCTCTTCTGGGGGTCCTGAGTTCAATTCCCAGCAACCACATGTTGGCTCACAACAATCTGTAATGGGATCCAGTGCTGGGCATGGTAGCTTTTGCCTGTGTGTGTTTGAAGACAGTGACAGTGTACTCATACATAAATAAATATTAAAAAGGAAAAGAAATTGGTTTTGATCCCCCAAGCATGGTAATATGCAGATGGACAGAAAGGACACCAGACAGCAGGGCTGGTTTTCTGACCAAGTGCCTAAGTTATAAACTCATTGTCTAGAACTAATCTGACCATCACCCATGTCAGACCATGTCAGACCAGTGCATCTACTAAACATTGGGTCCAAACGAGCTGTGGGCCTTTCCCTTGAAGGCTGGACTCCATCAGTGTTTTCTCGGAAGCCTTCATTCAATTTGAGAGGATGAGTTTACCCAAAGGTGAGAACCTAGGAGACTGGTCACCACTGAGCACGAGAAAGGCTCTTCTGTGGAATGGCGGATGTCGGGAGACTGGTCTGCAGACACAGTGAGGAAGCCTTACTCATACAGCCCATCTCCTGACCACTCCCATCTGCTGTTCATAAACCGAGAAGGCCCATCACAGCACAAGCTCACACTGTCAAGGACAGCGGCTGCATCCAAGATGGCTTCAGGGCTATCTGAGAGCCGAGAAGTATTTATGTCCATCTGAATCTACTCACCTTGCAGGAGAATCTTCTCACTCATGTGACAGGGTTTCATGTAGCACAGGCTGGCCTTTTTTACCTCCATGTGTAGCACAGGCTGGCTGCCTTTAATTCCAAGTGTAGCTAGGATGACCACGGGTTTGTGGTATTACAGCTGGTCTGTCTTGTTTTGGTCTTTAATACAGAGCCACACACTGTAGCCTGGGTTAGCCTCAAGTTCAAGTCAATCCTGCTGCAGCTTCCTTTTGGAGAGCTGAAATTACAAGCAAGAGTCACCATACCCAGCTTTAAAAAAAAAAAAAAGACAGAAAAAAAATCTAAACACTACACTGTATGAACCTAACTGGTACGGTTTTAGGCACTCGTGCACTCCATCGATCCAGACCCCCTCTTACCAGAATTCTTTAGACATTTTTTAGGCAGGCTCTTACTGTGTAATTAGTTCGTGGCCCTCCCTTAGTGGTGGGATTATACGTGTGTCCTGCCGCCTTCAATTTCACTCCAGCATCTCTGAGGGGGAGGAGCGTTAAAGACGGAGTGGAGACACTTGAAACTTTAAAGTCTCTTCTATAATTATGAGACATGGGGCATACACAGCCTGAGGCCTGCTGTTTTAGCAGGCTTGAGAAGATATACCCGGGGGTTTTGTTTTTGTTACGTATGATTTCAAAAGACACTCTTGGCCTACTTGACCGCTTTAAGCAATTACATTTCCAGAAAACCAGAAGACTTGGCACAGCTTCTGCTCTGCAAAGGCTCTTCCTCTGGCCCAAGCTTTCCAAGTCAGGCTGCAAAAGGGAGGAATACCGGCTTACCAGCTATGAGACGCCGCCACTGCAGCTCTCAGTCCTCCTTAAACAGACACGGGGATGGAACTTTTAAAACGAGGGGCTGGAGAGTTGGCTCTGGGGTTAAAAGCATGTGTTGCTTTAGCAGAGGACTCGGGTTGAGACTCAGCACCCACAGGATAGCTCACAGCTGTCTGTAGCCTCAGTTCCAGGAGACCCCACAGGCATGCATGCTATGTGTACACACACATACAGCAAACCAGTCATGTACATAAAACAGTTCTAAAAAAAAAAAAATCACTGTTTTTGTTTTTAAAAGAATATGAAGGAATCATCTGTCACAGAATTAAATATACTTGTTATTTAGCAAAACTTTTTGGGGTTTCAGATTGTTTTTTTCTGTACCCAGGGTCTCATGCATGCTAGCTAGCCAGGCGCTTATCATCGAGTTATATCCCTAGTTCTCTTAATTTTGAGAAGGGGGGTGTCTCAAAAAATAATAAAGAAAAAGAAAAGAAAAGGACAAAGAAAAAGAAAAAGAAAAAAGAAAAAGAGAAGGGGGTCTCGTCAAGTTTCCTGGGCTGGATTTGAACTTACTCTGTAGCCCAGACTGGCCTTGTACTTGTGATCCTACCTCAGCCTCCCAAGTAGCTGGGACTACCAGCCTATGCCATTGGACCTGCCTTGTGGTTTAATGCTTTAACTCTGTGTCTATGGTATATGTATGCATTCATGTGTAGGCATGTGTGGTTGCAGGCGTGCCTTGCACGCATGTGTGTGGAGGCCAAAAGTCACCTCGAGTATTGTTCCTCAGGGACTGTTCGCCCTTACTTTTCATTACAATTATTTAGTGTCTGTCTGTGTGTGTGTGTGTGTGTGTGTGTGTGTGTGTACGTGTCTGTGCCCACACATGCAAGCACTCTCGAGGTTGTGTGTGTGCGTGTGTGAAGGTCAGAGGACAGCTTGGAGGACGTGGTTTTCCTCCTCCGTCCTGCGGGTCCAGAGATGAAGGTAATCAGCTTTTTCATACTGACCCATTCTGGGGCCTCACCCTTGCTTTTGGAGATAGGATCTAACTATCAACCCTGGGCTGGCCTGGCACTTGCTATGTAGACCAGGCTGGCCTTGAACTCATTGAGATCTGCCTGCCTTTGCCTCCTAAATGCTGGCCCAAACTCAGGTTCTTATGCTTGTACAGTAAGCCATCTCCCCAGCCTGTGTGTTTTTTTGTTTGTTTGTTTTTCAAGGCAGGGTTTCTCTGTGTAGCCCTGGCTGTCCTGGAACTCACTCTGTAGACCAGGCTGGCCTCGAACTCAGAAATCTGCCTGCCTCTGCCTCCCGAGTGCTGGGACTAAAAGCGTGCGCCACCACCACCCGGCCTCGGCCTGTTTTGAGACGTCTTGCCACATAGGCCAGGTTTGCCTTACACTTCTGACAGCCCCCCTGCCTCTGCTTGCACAGTTCTGGGTTTGCAAGCACGTGTCACCATGCTCTGTAGCTTTTCCTCTTATATGTGTAGTGTTAGGGTACAAACCCAGGGCTTCACACAGGCCAGACAAATGTTTTACCACTGGATGACTACCCTAGCTAGCCTACAAACAATTTACTTTTGACAGTGACAGGTACAGACTACTCCCTTCTTGGAATATAGTTTTATTGGATGAAACTATGTCCAGTTGTGAAGAGGGTGTGGCAACTCAGTCATCTGCCCAGCCTTTTCCCTATATAGAGAACCGTCCAGCATTCCTGAAGAAAATGTACTACTACGTCTGAGGGATTAACATGCTTCGCCCGCCACCTTTCCAACCCGGGATGATTCTGACCCAGTTATAGTTAACAAGATATCAAAGAAAGTCAGTTGTGAACTGGATCATCAGCAGAAAAGGCAGTTAAAGTTGGGTGGGCATAAGAGCAGTGAACTTTAAATCCCAGTACTCTGGAGGTGGAGGCAGGAAGATCTGTGAGAGTTCCAGGCCAACCATGGCTGTGCCACTGTGAGACCCTGTTTTAAAATAAAGTAGTTACTGCTCTTGCATAGTGAACCCACGCTTGGTTCCCAGCACCTACCCAGTGGCACAACATCTAACTCCAGTTCCAGAGGGAGCTGATGCCCCCTGCTGGCCTCTTTGGACACTAAGTACCAGACATGTATGTGGTGCGTATACATATAAGCAGGCAGAACGCCCATACACATAAAATAAACCTAAAAAATGAACAACAGCTATCATTACAAAGTACACATGGGCTGGGGTCCCAGCCCTTGTGGTGGTGGCTCAGCTCACAGCCATCTGTAACTCCAGTCTGACGCTCTCTTTTGGACTCTATGAGTACCAGGCACATAGGTAGGACAAGATAGTCAGTGGATAAAGCACATGCCACAGTCTCAATGACCCGAGTTTGAGTCCTAGACCCATATAAAGAAACTGTGACCTGATACATGTGCCTTGGCACACATGCCCACATACACCACAGCCACGCATATATATCAAGCCCACACATACACCATGCCCACATACAAACAATAAAATTACAGGGGAGGGGGGAGGGTTGTTTTTTAAAACAGGGTCTCACTTGGTTGCCCTGGCTGGCCTCCAACTCACAGAGATTTGCCTCAGGAGGAGCAGCTCTGAGGAGCTCCCAGGCCAGCCAAGGCTACATTGCGAGGCTGTGTCTCAAAAAACCCAATTTAAAAAAAGAGTTTGTGGATTGGCTGGAGCCCAGTGACCTTCACCTTTCTTTCACTGCATTTATTTCAGGTCTTTGCTACTCCCTAGGGTTCTCTCCTACCCTCCTCCTTTATCAAGGCAGATCACCTCACTGATTTCAGGGTGAAATTGTAAAAACAGTGATATATGACCATGCTCCCATCCCTCAGGCCCCAGGGTCCCTCCCGGATGACACTAGCTATTGTGTCACATCTGTCCATTCATTCTACAAATATTTCAGGACCTCGTATGGACCAGGATACCTGGCTATGCTTGGTGTAGGATCGTGTGCATGTGGGTTTGTTGTGTGCATGTGTGTGTGTGTGTATATGTGTGTGTGTGTTTTGGAAGAGAGTATACAAATACAAGTCAAAGGGAACAAGCTGAGAACCAGAGACAGGATATCTTTGAAGATCTGCAAGCTATCGGGTGTGGCTGGACAGAATGTGGCCAGAACAGGAAATAAGTATTTGAAGCGGAAGCTGTGCTCCCTCTGGGGGCTACTGGAAGCCACAATGTGCCAGGATGCTGGGCAAGAGCTCCATCGATGATTTGTACCCACCACCTGATCTTTATCTAAGCACATGAAAGCTGAGTGGAAAGCTGGCTCCTGTCTGTGATCCCAACCGACACTCGGGGAGGCTAAGGCAGAAGGCTCGTCACAGTGTGATCCCGACCGACACTCAGGGAGGCTAAGGCAGAAGGGTCATCACAGTTTGAGGACAGAGTGGGCTGCATAGTGAGTTCCAGGACAGCCTGGTATGGTGGCAAATACTGCGATCCTGGCATATGGGAGGCGAAGGCATAAGGACCAGAAGTTCAAGGTCACCCTCAGGTACATAACCAGTTCCAGGCCTGCCCTGTCTGAGAACAAACAAAAATAAAATACTTGCAGGCCAAATTCCAAATATGGATGAATTTTAAACAGGAGATGACGTAGGGGAATGAGAGGTGGGTGGGCAAAACAGCCTGTCTGTTACAGCCACTCGCCACCAACCGTGTCAACCTGAGGTTGACACTCAGAGTCCACCCAGTAGAAAGAAAACCGATTCTCACAAGCTGTCCCTCAGCCTTAGTACCTATTCACCTCCACAAAAAAACAAAAAAGTATACTTTGAAATGATGACTGTTTATTAAAGCTTAGATTACTTTACCTATGTGAAATGAGATTTCCAGGCCCTAGCACAGACAGAGAGCAATCTACAAGTTTGTTGTTATAAGAAGTTCCTAGGAGATTTTAAAACAACAGCAAAGCCTGTGACCTCTGCCTTAGTAAACTGCAATAGGAAACCAGTTTTACTTGTTAAAACCAACTTTTCTATTTATACCCCACACCTCACACCAGTCTATAAAAATGGCCTAAGAAAGGCTTTGTAAGTTGTGTATAGGCCTCTTCATTATTCTCCTTTTTACTGTGGGTTAGTTGTTGTCCTGGGATTTTTATTGCTGTGACAAAACACCATGCCCGACATCAAGTCGGGAAACGGTTTATGTTCCTTATACTTCCAGGTAACAGTGCTCACTGAGGGAGGTCAGGACAGGGACTCCAGCAGGGCAGGAGCCTGGAGGCAGGAGCTGACTCAGAGGCCATGGAGGGGCACTGCTCACTGGCTTGCTCAGCCTGCTTTCTTACAGAACCCAGGACCATCAGCCCAGGGATGGCTCCACCTTCAACCACTAGTGATGGAAAGCCCCTACAGCCTGACCTCATTTCTCTCAATTGAGGTTCCCATCTCTCGGATGACTGTAACCTGTGTATCAAGGTGACATCAGGCTACCAAGAATAACTGACCCCTTGTCAGCTTGACACACAAACACATCACTTCAGTTTTAAGCCGTCACCTTTCCTTTCTGTTCAGTCCCAAGATAACACAATATCGACATCACAGTCTAAAACATCCCCAAATTTAAAAGTCCCATAGACTTTAAAAATGTAAACAGTAGGGCTGGAGAGAAGACTCTGTGGTTAAGGGCACTGGATGTTCTTCCAGAGGACCTGGGTTCAATTCCCAGCATCGACATGGTAGCTCACAACTATCTGCAACTCAGTTCTAGGGGATCTGGCCACATCACACAGATATACATGCTGGAAAAACACCAGTGCATATAAAAATAAGTAAATCTTTAAAAAATTCAAATAGTGGGGCTGGAGAGATGGCTCATCGGTTAAGAGCACTGACTGCTCTTCCAGAGGCCCAGAGTTCAATACTCAGCAACCACATGGTGGCTCACAACCATCTGTAATGAGGATCTGGTGACCTCTTCTGGTGTGTCTGAAGATAGCGACAGTGTACTCACATACATGAAATAAATAAATAAAATTCAAATAGTAAAAGTCCAAAGTCTCTTTAAAATATTAAAATTTGCTCCTGTAAAACAAAAAATAAGTTACTCTCTTACCTCAAGAGAGAAGAACCAGCCCACAGTCGCAGTCAGAACAAAGCAAAGCCAAGTTCCAACAGTAAATGACTCGGCCTCCAGTGTCTGGGAGTCTCTCCTGATCTGCGCTCCTCCAAAGGGCCTGGTCTCTTCTCTGGCTCTGTCCTCTGTAGCACACAGAGCTTGTCTTCTAGGCTCAGGCTGGCTCCACTCCACACCTGCTGCTGTTCTGGGTGGTTGTCCTCTGGTAGTGGCATCTCCAAACCGCTGGGCTCTTCTACAGCAGCCCGGCTGCACTTTCACCTCTCACCTCTCCTGGGCTCTTTTCAGGGACTCCAGGCCTGCCACACAGGGCCAAGCCTCAGCTGCTGTCCATGATCCCTTTATACCTTTAAAGCAGTTATCAGCTGGGTCACTCTTACACAACCAAGTTCAGCTGCCGGCATGAGGTTCAACCTTGGCCATCTCTGGAGCACAGCTTCTGAGGAAACACTTCCCAGGAGACTTGACTCCAGTGAATCACAGCTGATTCTTCTGATCAGCATCTGTTTTCCCCGGAAAAAGCAAAGGTTTTACTTCAGTTGTTCTGGTCTTTTGTTCGTCACAGTTGATTCTTCAGCTCCGGCTGACCAGACACCAGATTCCTCCACAAAAGGCCAGGTAGAGTCCTTGGCTTCCCTCTGAAACTCCACAGTCCAGGCCTTTGTGTTCTGCACTGCTCTGGACATTTGTGTCTTCCAAGCTCCCACAGAGCACCTCACGGTGCTCTGAGCACTCTATGCTTTCCCAGCCCGGAGCTCAAATGCCACCACAACTCTCAAACATCAAACAGTAAGCACGCATGGCCAGGCATCTCTGTCACAGTCACAGCCCACCACGGTCCCGGCAACAACTCCTGTCTTAGGTTTTCTTACTACTGTATGAAACTCCTTAAGGGAAAGCAACTCGGAGGGAAAAGGGTTTGCTCTGTTTACCCTTCCAGGCTCTGTCAGTCCAGCAAGGAAGTTAGGGCAGAAACCTGGAGGCAGGAGTTGATGCAGGGGTCATGGAGGGGTGTGGTTACTGGCTCGCTCAAGCCTGCTTCCTTATAAAACCCAGGACCACCAGCCCTGGGATGGTACCACCCATAATGGCTGGGACCTTCCCCATGGATCACTAATTAAGAAAATATCCAGGGGTTTGGGGGAGGGGCGGATATTGGGATGTAAAGTGAATACATCCTACAGGCTTGCCTACTTACCTTATGACGGCATTTTCTCAGTTGCGGTTCCCTCCTTTCAGATGGCTCTGGCTCCCATCAAGTTGACATAAAAACTAGCCAGAGCTTGTATGTTATGTCTGAGTAGCTTGGTGGTTCTGTGGGAATCCTATCAGTGGGAGTGGGGGCTATCCCTGATGCTTTTGCCTACTTATGGGACCATTGGCCCCTACTGAATTGCCTCGTCCAACCCTGATGCGATGGGATGTACCTAGTCTTATTGAGTAGCTTATTATGCCGCATTTGGTCAGTGTCCCTGGGAGGCCTGCTCTTTTCTGAGGGGAGCTGGAGGGGAGTCAATCTAGGGGAGAAGGGAGGTGGCGGGGGGAGAGTCTGGGGGAAGGGGAGGGAGGGGAAACAGGCTGAGATATAGTATATGAAAGAATTTTTAAAAAGCCTTGCCAGCTCACTTATCTTTGCTATCAATTTTTTTTTCTGTTGACTTAGAAAGTAAATGTTCAGCTGGGCAGTGGTGGCGCACGCCTTTAATCCCAGCACTTTGTAAGCAGAGGCAGGTGGATTTCTGAGTTCAAGGCCAGCCTGGTCTACAGAGTGAGTTCCAGGACAGCCAGGGCTACACAGAGAAACCCTGTCTCGAAAAAATAAACAAAGAAAGTAAATGCTCTCTCCACCTAAGCTATTGTCTCTGCACATTAGCTAGTGTTTAAAAAACTAGTAAATGGGGAAGTGGTGGCCCATACCTTTAATCCCAGCACTCAGGAGGCAGAAGCGGGTGGGTCTCTGAGTTTGAGGCCAGCCTGGTCTACAGAGCAAGCCCAGGACAGCCAGGTGCACTCAGAGTTCTGGTTTCTTTAAAACCCCTCATGTTAAGTGTTTCTGTTTTAAGCCCAGGTGTGGGATATGGGGCTGCTTCAGTTTGTCCACAGCCGTGAACTATGATTGTCTTGTGCTCCAAGAGGGGCAGGGTTTTGCCATCTGCAGATAGTTTAATTCTAGAGACTTTGAAGAGGGTATTAATACAAGGGCCCCAAGAAGGCCTGCGGCAATTGCTCCCCTTGTTGTTGCTGGGTCGCTGTGCCCCTGGGAACACCACAACCTAGCCAAGAAAGAAGCCTGTGGAGGTCTCTGTCCTTTTCCCCCTACAACCTTTCCCTCCTACCTCGTGCTGTGTGTGTGTGTGTGTGTGTGTGTGTGTGTGTGTAGGGGGGTTGGGAGGAAGAGAATAGTATAAGAGCTCAATAAAATAGCTTAAAAAAGAAAAAAAAGTCAACAGTAGAGAAACCTTGTCTCAAAATAAAAAGAAAACAGACAAGAACTAGTTGTATAGGGTGAGCCCACAATTATTCAAGTTTCTGAAATGATACACTGCTGTGTGACTATCACACTTCTCTCCTTTCAGGCCTACGAGGGTAGAGAGCTTGCCTGGCATGCAGAAAGCTCTGAGTTCAACCCCAAGAACCTTAGAATGCAGAGTAACAACAGGGGAGGCAGGCCAGCACAGCAGCAGACTGAGGCCATTGAAAAAAGTAAACAAAGTCATGCCAGACTACATATCTATCAACATATAACACCTTGCCTCAAAAACAAAACAAAACAAAACAAAAAAACCAGGGAAAAAATCTTTTTCGATGGTGATGAAGACTGAACCCAAAACCTGAACGGTTGTAGACAACTGCTCTGCAAGCCAGCTCTAACTTCAGGCCTTATCCACTGTTATTTTGAGTCTCACTATATAGCCCAGGCTCGTTTGTTCACCCCCAGACCTAGGATTACATTTATGTTATCACCAAGACTGCTTTATTGTTCTTGCTTCCTAGTTTAAGACAAGCTCTCACGTGTCCCTTCCCTTTCTGCTCTGAGACTGGATCTCATGTAGCCCAGGCTGGCCTGAAGTCCCTACGTGGCCAATGACATCTGATTCTTTCTGTCTCCACCTCCTGAGTGCTGGGACCCAGAGCTTTGTGCAACCATCTGCGCTACATCCCTTGCACCGGTACAGACCTTTTTACTTTTCGGAGCTTTCTCCAGCCGGGGAAAGTCCGTTTCAGGCTACAAAATTGGCTTGTGCCTCATTCTTCCTAAGGCGCCGCTGGAAATCTTCTACCCTGAGCTATTTCTGATCCACTTGCTTGCACAAGCTCTAGCATATGAGGCGCGCTGCCAGAGTTATTTATTCATCTGTTTCGGGACGGTGGGCCGGTTCCCTCTCTGCACCCAGACCTTTGGTAAACTACAGGGAAAAAGTGCAAATACTCAGGCTGGGCAATGGTGTCGGAAAGGAAAGGAAGGGCTGCAGAGTCCAGCGTTGCATTTGTCCGGGATCTCCCGGGGGGAGACGCCTCCACAAGGAGGAGAATCGGAAGCAGATGACCAGGCTAAACTGTAAATCTTAACATCTACTTCAGTCTTTCGGCTACGATCAAATGTGTAAAATAAATAAAAATGCAAAACTCTGCGAGCTACACCATTCCGCAGCTAACAGTCGCGGGGGGGAAGCGAAAGCAGCCCCAGCCGCCGCCCCGCCCACCGCCCGGCCTGGGCCCGCCCACCTCCCGGCTCCGCCCCCTAGCCTTGCGGGCGTCCGTGGGTCTGCAGCCGCAGGGTCATGGGTGGGGACAGCTCAAGCCCTTTCAATTCCGGAACCGGCGCACGCCTCGGGACCTGAGTCACCAACTGTCACCACGGGCCGGAAGTCACCACCTACCTTCACCGCTGGGAAAAGGTTTCCTGTGAGCCTGCGGGTGCTCGCGGACTACGACTCCCAGCATGCTCTGCGGCCACCGCAGTTAACCCTTCAGGGACGGGAGCTGCCCTGAGTCCCGCCCCCCACCTGCCCCTTCCTCGGACCCGGCAAGGTGAGTTTTGAGGGGCTGGGAGGGCCTTTTTCCTCTCTAAGGCTTAGGAGTGAGTGAAAGTGGGGGAAACGGGCGTGCTGTTTAAGAAGGATTCTTTATTTTCCAAAAATGGGACAATTTGCAGTAAAAAGAGTCTGACATCCTTTTGCAAATGGGAGACCCACTGCTACTCTGCGAACTCTGGGGCCTAAGTAGAACGAGCAGTCCCTCAGAATGCTACGTAAATCTTCTTTATCCAAGAACGGAGTAGCCAGAACCTCTTAGCTCTCAAACATCATCCTTTCCCTTCATCAGCGCTTCCAGCAAGGTTTGTGACTCAAAGCTGAGCTAAGGATTTTGTTGTGACTGATGGTGTGTCCCTGTGGATACCTATGAACTCCTTAGGAGGTCCTGTAACCTTTTGGGTCATTAGGGGGCTCATTGTCTCCCAGGGCCCCCTCCTTCTGTGTGTGTGTGTGTGTGTGTGTTTGTGTGTGTCTGTGTGTCTGGGTTCCCTCCATGCTCATTAGGCATTCTAGCCTTTTGTCTGATTTGAATAACATTGTCTTGTTGAAAACTGTTCCTTCTTTGGAATTATGTGTGACAGATGTTAAGCCTTGCCTACACTGGAACCCCTAAATCAACATTAGGTATAGGAGACAGTGGGTAATTACATGCTTCGGTTACTGTGCATAGTTTAAGGTTGGGGGTAGGTGGGGGCCCAGGGACTACAAGTTCTAAGGATACACAGGAAAAGGAAGAAGGGAGTGCAAAGGCCCCCTCCTCTCGCCTTTTACTGTTTCCAGATTTTAAAACTTCCCACCTGATACTAGCCCCCCTCCCCTACCCCAACTCTATCCCAAGTCCTTGCTTTGCTTGGGCTTTTCCACGGTCTAAAACTAATGCAAGTTTTTGTTTGTCTTTCTACTTTAGTTTTCTTCTCTCTTCCCTTAGCTCCTATCTCAGAATCACTGGCAAACATCCTATCTTCACCCTAGAGGTTAGCAGTCCCTATTCTGACAAGTCTCGTGTTTCTTCTCTGTACCCTTAAAGAAAACATTCTGTTCAGCTTTAGGGGAGGAAGAAAACTTTGGGAGCAGGAGTCCTGAACCATAGGCGGCCAGGGGAGTGAGAGCAGACAGGCATAAGTCTCTTCTCCCTCACCCTTGCCAACTGGCTCCCTGTCCCTGCCGCTGCCCCCGCCCCTTGACATCCCAGACTCCCTGCCTATTTAAACAGAGATGGGTGCCCCCATCGGCACATTGTTCTTTGGCCACCTGACATCATGCCTCCCAAGAAAGATGCTCCCGTGAAGAAACCAGCAGGGCCCTCCATCTCTAAGCCTGCTGCCAAGTCTACTGCAGGGACTCCTCTAGCCAAGACCAAGGCTGAGCTGGCTGCCCCCCAGGCACCTGCAAAATCCCAGGAGCCCCCTGTTGATCTCTCCAAAGTGGTGGTGAGTCCTGGGGAAGTGTGAACCTGGAAGGGGTAGTTCAGAGATGCAGTGCAGCCTTGGGTGTCCAGGAATATGTGGAAAGGGTAGGGAATGAATGAATGTTGGATGAGGTTGGGGCTCCCAGATCAGGCCATTTTCCGTGGTGGCTCTGCTGTTCAACTCAGAAGGCTACATCTCTGAACCCCAGGAGGGGAGACTGAAGAGGACAGACTTGTTAGACAATCACAGCTGGGGGCAGGGGTAAATTTAGCCTTTGTTCAGCCCCCAGTTATGTGAGGGACGCAGGACTCGGGGTAGCAGGAGGGAAGGGAACAGGTGGCGTGGGATTAACCCTGTTCCCAAGAAACCCTCCCCCTATAATTCCTCTTGGGATTCTCCCAAGGCCCAGAGCTGGGAACAGGACTAAAGTGGCCGAGCTCCCCGCCTCATCTCTTTGGGTCCCTCCCCAGAAGTGGCTGCCAGTTGGTTGTGATAGAGAGGGACTGAATCAGCCCTGTCATCTCCTCACCTGCCCTTTTTGTCCCCTACAGATCGAGTTTAACAAGGACCAGCTGGAGGGTGAGGAGAAGCCCATTTCCTAAGCCCCATTGTCCAACCCCAAACTCCTGGTCAGATTCTCTGTTCTCCTGACCTTGAAACCTCCCACACTTGTCCTGGTCTCCTCCCTCCTGTGCCTGGCTCTAGCACATGAGCTTCTGAAGCAAACCTCCCTCCTCTCTGTTGGTGATGGGGATCCTTGGTCACACTGCCCTATCCTTACATCTCAGAGTTCAGAGAGGCCTTCGAGCTGTTTGACCGAGTAGGTGATGGCAAGATCCTGTACAGCCAGTGTGGGGACCTGATGAGGGCCCTGGGCCAGAATCCTACCAACGCCGAGGTGCTCAAGGTCCTGGGGAACCCCAAAAACGAGGGTGAGAGGAGACTTGAGATTTGTGGGGTTTCAGTTTTCTTCTTCTTGGTGTTGGAGGTTGAATACAGGGTTCTGCCTGGGCCATTGAGCTCCATTTCTACCCAACAACTTTCTCTCCTTCCTCTTTTTCTTTTCTTTTCTTTTTTTTTTAGATAGGATTTCAGTATCCCAGCCAAGAATGACCTTAAATTCTGATCCTCCTACCTCCACCTCTGTCTACTGCCCACTCTAGTGGTGGGATTACTCCAGTTTATGTGATGCTGGGTTGAATCCAGGGCCTCAGGCAAGCCAGGCAAGCCCTTTATTACGGAGGTACTTTTTTTTTTTTTTTTTTACTTTTTGAGACAGGTGCTCACCGAATTACTCAGGTTGGCCAGGAACCTACAGTTCTATCCCAGAACCTACAGTTCTATCCCCAGTTTTCTTTCTCTTTTTAAATTTTAATTATTATTACTCTTCAGATAGGGTTGTTACTACTACTACTACTACTACTATTACTACAACACAGGGTGTCTATATATAGCCCTGCTTAGCCTGGAACTCACTGTATAGACCAGGTTGGCCTCAGACTCAAGAGGGACTTTCCCTGCCTCTGAATGTTGGGACTGAAGGTGTGTGGGCTTAGTGGCTCTCTCTGTGTTTTGAGTGTGTCCTGCCACTGGGCTACATCCCCCCGCCCTTCCTTTTAATTAATTAATTAATTAATTTTTCTTTCTTTCTGTTGAGACCGTCTTAAGTTGTTCTGGCTGGCTTTGAACTTGCCTGGTAGCTGTAGTTACAAAACTGCACCACCAGTCCTGGCAACAGTTTCAATTTTCTTTTTTTTTTTTTTTTTTCTTCGAGACAGTGTTTCTCTGTATAGCCCTGGCTGTCCTGGAACTCACTCTGTAGACCAGGCTGGCCTCGAACTCAGAAATCCACCTGCCTCTGCCTCCCNAGTGCTGGGATTAAAGGCGTGCGCCACCACGCCCGGCTAACAGTTTCAATTTTCAATGACAGAATATTGGTAAGGCGACAGAGGACGCTGGGATGGATCTCAGGATCAAAAACTGTCAAACACAGGGAAGGGAAACACCCTGAATGCTGAAGGGGATGAAAGTCACGATAGTAGGGTTGGATGACACTGGATCCCACACCTCAGTGATCTCTCACCTCTGTCTAATCGCCAGAGCTGAAGTCCCGACGTGTAGACTTTGAGACGTTCCTGCCCATGCTGCAGGCAGTGGCCAAGAACCGGGACCAAGGCACATATGAGGACTACCTAGAGGGGCTTCGTGTGTTTGACAAAGAAGGCAACGGCAAAGTCATGGGAGCGGAGCTCAGACATGTTCTTACCACTCTCGGTGAGGCAGGGCCCAGAACTGTGGGATGGAGAAGTGGGTGGACCTCGAAGAGCTAGGTAGAGCCTGGGATGGGTTTATGGTTCTGCAGTTATGGGCAGGAGACTCGAGAGGGCCAGCATTGTGGAGACAGATCATCTAGAGGCTAAAGTGTCCAGCAATGAGCCAAGGGCAGGGAATGCGATGGGAGCCTCATGTCCCCCTTTGCAAGCCACACTTATGTTGATTCCATGCAAGTCTCAACCCCGGCAGCTTGTTTCGCTGTCAAAGCTTTCACCTGCTCCAAGGCACCGCTGATATGAAAAAGGGCACGGGTGGGAGGACGAACCACCCCGAGAGTGGCTTGGGCTAGTGAGGCAGGGAAGGCGGGGGTTCTAACTGTTTTTGGGTTCAGGAGAGAAGATGACTGAGGAAGAGGTAGAGACTGTTCTGGCAGGCCACGAGGACAGCAACGGCTGCATCAACTATGAGGGTGAGGGGGCAGGATGACCAGGGCGTGGGAGTACCCTCAGTTACCCGAAGGTCAGTTTCTCAAGTCCTCTCGTCTCCTCTTGTGCAGCCTTCCTGAAGCACATCCTGAGCCTCTGAGCTCCGCCCCTGGTGTCCTCTTGAGAGGCAAGGGTCCTCGATCCACCAGTTAGAAGCGCAGGCAGTGCTGGGCTGGACTACTTTTTTCCCCACCCCACCCCACGTAGAACCTGCGGCGTCGGAAACTTGCCCCACCTCCTGTGCGGCCAGAAGCGCGTTCCTGCCACTAGGGGGCACTTACAGTTTTGAAATAAAAACATGGTTCCTGCTTTGGTTTCCGACTGTTTTCTTTTGAGAAAGGGGAAGGACGGGAGCGGGTAGTCCTCTCTTCTGCAAAAGCCCAAATCCTCTGCTCTTGGTGCAGCTCGGAAGAAAGGTTTCCGAGAGTCCCACCCCAGGCCCCCGCTAGGTTCCTGAGCCGAGGTAGGGCGCCCCCCTCACCTCATTAATAATGTAGTGATGTCATATGCATGAGCCCAGGCTAGGGTGCCTATTGGATGAGACGGCGGAGGGTGATGTCATGCGCCGCGGGACGTACTAAGGCTGGGGTTGGGTCGGGAGTCGGAGCCATTACTGCCGGAAAAGGTCCCGCAGAGCTTCGCAGCCAAGATGGTGGGCCCTGGGAATCGGGAGCTCCGGGGGATTTCGGGCAAGGAGAGGACCGCGGGTGGGAGTAGAGAAAGCAGTGGGCGTGGGCACGCCCAGATTTTAGAGGGTTGCATGTGGGGTTGGAAGGTCTAGGGCTCTGCCCTGGGAAGCGAATCCTCAGCTTCAAACAGGCGTTTGTAAAGCCGGGATAGAAGCTTGCGGGGTTGGACCTCAGGTAGTGACCAATCCCTTCTTCTCCGTGCAGTGTGACTTCACCGAGGACCAAACCGCAGGTAGGCAGTCTCTGACCCGCAGCTGAGGTCGTCCTTACCGAGAGGGAACCCCTTCCTTTAGCATCTATCTTCTGATCCCAACCTGTCACCTCTAGCACTCCCAGGAGAGTGCCCCGTCGATTTCCTTCTGCTCTAGATCCTCCATTTTCTGTTCTCATCCTTTCTTCCTTCCCCTTCCACTCTAGATCTGAGCCCCAAGCACCGGGTGAGTTTTAGGTGGTGTGGGTTTGTGAAACAATTTGATTAGTGCCTGTTGTGTGTCGGGTCTATTACGCTTGTGTTCTGCTTTCTGCCTCTCCTCTGATAACTGTCCCCTCCTTAAGCTTGGATTCTGAGTACGGTAAAGAGCAGTGCCTTGATATTTTGTTAAGATGGGCACGGGAGAATTTGCTAAGGCTGTGGCTTCACCTCTTGGAAGGTCTCCGGAGGGGAAGGGTGGGAGTGGGAGGCTAGAGTCCAGGCCACTGCTCCTACTTCCTTATATGGGCAGGACCTAGCCTGGGCGGTGGCAAATTCCTGTGGAGTTGTATAGTAGTGGTGGAGCGCCTAGCCTGTGGCAGCTGGGGGGGGGGGTAAACAGATGGCTACCCCCGGAAGGTAAGGGAAAGAAGGCTGCGTGTCTTTATGTGGGGCATTTGAGCTGATAATAGATCCCTAGGAGTAGTCTTCCGTATACAGGAGGACAAGATATCTGGTTTCTGCAGCACGACTTAAGTTGAATTGGCCGCAGAATTGTGCAGCAAGCACTGGGCTAATCCCTGGTGTTGCTGCTGTTCATCTGAATCCTCAGAATTCAAGGAGGCTTTCCAGCTGTTTGACCGAACCGGCGATGGCAAGATCTTGTACAGCCAGTGTGGGGATGTGATGCGGGCCCTGGGCCAGAACCCTACCAACGCCGAGGTGCTCAAGGTCCTGGGGAACCCCAAGAGTGATGGTGAGCATTTCAAGAACTCAGTGGGTTCATGGTTGTTCAGCTAAAGTCATCCCTTTATCTTCACAGGTGCCAAACTTGAGCAAGTTTTGTCTCCTCCAGTTCCACTGATTCCCTTCTTCTGGCTGTCCTTGTGTTCTCTACCACCATGTCCTGAGAACATGTGTGATTTCTCTTGTCTGACACCTCTACCTCCCACATGACAGAGATGAATGTGAAGGTGCTGGACTTTGAGCACTTCCTGCCCATGCTGCAGACCGTGGCCAAGAACAAGGACCAGGGAACCTACGAAGATTATGTTGAAGGCCTTCGTGTGTTTGACAAGGAAGGAAATGGGACTGTCATGGGTGCTGAAATCCGTCATGTCCTAGTCACACTGGGTAAGGGTCTGTGGCCTTTCTGGAGCTGAGCTGATATATTTCACCTGCCAGTCACCCAGTTCTAAGAATGTTCCCTCCTCTGCAGGCGAGAAGATGACAGAGGAAGAAGTAGAGATGCTAGTGGCGGGGCATGAGGACAGCAATGGTTGCATCAACTATGAAGGTGAGGGGCAGACCATAAACCTGGGCAGTGAGGAAATGGTCATTCAGGGAATGTTAAAGAGGCATTGTATTCCTAGACTTGGTTCCAGAAGGAAGCCAGGAGTCAAGGGGCAAGGCTCAGTCCAGCTTGGGAGGGAGCTGTTGGGGAGATAGCAGTAAAGGGAGGGTGATGGCGTGCGGAGGGTGGGCTAGGCACGGGAAGTAAACAGAATGTCTGTTCCACTACCTGACCCCTTCACCCCATGTCCGTGTCTTGTCTTCACCATTAATGTCTCTTCCTTCCTGCAGCATTTGTGAGGCATATCCTGTCGGGGTGACGGCGGTGGGGCGGTACGGCTCCTCCCAGCCTCTCTTCTAGTTATCTCCCTAGTGTTGTTTTTCCCTTCCCAACCTGTGCTCTAGCCCCTGGCCATACCCTACTACCATCTGACTTACTCCTGGCATGATTCTGCATGGAGCTGGCTTGGGAGGGGAGGAATTCCTCAGTGAGGAACGCAGTTTGGGGGTGTGGTACCTCCTCTCCTAGAATGGTCTCTGAGATTTGACTTACAGGGGTCTTGGTGCTGGTGTCTGGGAACTTTCACCAGCTTGTAGAGAAGGCTGGTCTGATGGTGATTCTTTGGCCCTGGAGCATGGAGAGTTGGCGGGGCGGGGTTTAGCTAACTGCCCCATTCTGCTGCTAAAACAAAAGTCCTTTTTCCATCCCTCTGCTGGACAGCTGGGAGGTACCCTAACCCAAGCTGATCTCCCCCCGCCAGTGGCTGACCGTAACTGTAGGTGTAGCTGAGAACTTTTCTGCCTCTGCTATGTTCTTGCTATTTAGATTTGGGGTGGGGGCTAACAGCCAGTGGGAGGGGAACCAGGGACAGAGAGACCTGGCCACTCTGGGTGGCTCTTTTGGAAACTGACCTGAGGTTGGTTGCTGTGGGCACGTTCCCTCCTGCCACCTTCTTGGTCTTATGGTCTCCTGGCCTATGGGTTCCCCTCCCCTGCCCTCTCCTCGGCTGATTCCACCTCTCCTCTCCACAGAGCTTGTCCGGATGGTGCTCAATGGCTGAGGACACTGTACCCGAGCCAGCCGAGCCTGTTCCTTGCCCAGTGTGAGGTTTCTGTGTGGCCCCAGAGGCTCCCCTATCGCAGCACCTTGCCCATCTGGTTTCTTTTGGATGATGTTTGTCTTCACCAAATAAAATTTGCTCTCTTTGCCCTCTTTTGGTTCCTTCTTTCCTGAGCAGGGTGAGGAGGAAAAGGTGGTATTGATGTCTATCCTGAAACGAAGCTCAAGCTGGGGGCCGGGGTCTGGGGAGAACTGGACCAAGTGCTTGTAGTAACCATTAAAGGCTCCCCTGTGGGAAATGAAGAGAGTCATAAATCCCTATAGGATCAAGGTAGCTATGTGTTTTTGTGTGTGGGGTATTCCTTTTCAGGTTAAATTCTTGGCCCTTGGGCTTCTTTGAACCAGGCCCCCACTCACCAAGTACCAAATGCCCTTTTGGGGAAAGCCTGTGAATGTTTACTGAAGCTAAAATGCCTGGACATATTAGTGCTGCCAGAGCCTGTCTTGTCTGCTGCAGGGCTAGGGCCCAGTAGCAACAGAAGTAGGTGTGGGCCCGCCTCCGCCCTAATAAGGGAAGGAATGCAGCCACTGTCTAAAAGGATTCAGGTCCACCCTGTAGGGGCTGAAGGATTGTGCTTCCAGGAGCTAATCTTGAGTAGGTGACAGCTGCTGCCGCTGCCTTGACTGCTGTGTGGCCTCTTGTGGCAAGAGGCTGACAGCTGTGGGCCTCTGCAGCCCTGGCGAATGTCCAGTGAAGGGCTCCAGAAGGCCGCCCTCGCCCAGTCTGCTCCCTGCCTAGCAGCCACCGCTGAGAGAACACAGAGGCACCCACAAGATGGAACTGAAAGCAAATTAATTTATAAAAAAAAAAGGAAAAAGAAAAGAACAAAGAAGAAAAGAAAATTTTACAGAAGACTTTGAACAGAAGAAAGGTGCGGAGATGCAGAGGAAGGAGACGCTGGGACAGGAGGAGCCAGGCACTGGTGTGGCCTGGAATTGTGTCTGCCTCCAAGTGGAGGGTGAAGAGGAAGACCTGGAGTACAGAGGCACACTGCACTGCTCCCAAGTCTTTGTCCTCATTTGGGGAACTCCTAGCTATCACTGGGTCCTGTCAGGCTTGGTTGGTGAGGGCAGAAGTTAGCAGACTGTCCCACTGTCAAAAGTAGGTGCTTAAGTGCTTTTCAAAACTTGAGGGTTTACAGACTCCCCATCCTCTTAGAGCTCCCCCTTTGATGCCTGTTGGGCACTCACAGATACAACCAGGAAAGCAGGAAGAAGAGTCCAACTGAGGCCCCTTCTTCCTCTATTACCTACCACAGAATCCCCAAAAACTACATTTCCCACAAGTACACAGACGCTGACGAGTGAGCAGGTGACTTAAACACAAACACAGAGCTGACACTGGAGGGGAAGGTCATTGGCTGAGCTGGGCCTAAAACAGCAGCCATGACGAGCAGCAGGAGGGATTAGTATGAATAAACTGGAATGGGTGAGGGGGGCTGACTCAGCACTGCCAAAGGCTCAGGGAGACAGGCTCGGTGCCCTATTCCACCTCACACCTTGCCCCAGAACTTTAATTCCTCTTAAAACCTGCCCTTTCCCCTCAAAATAATATTAATAATTAAAAAAGTTCTTTTTTGTGGGCTCCGAAGTGTCTTTTTTAAAACTTCCCTTTTAAAGGGTTTCATTTTCATGTTATCACTTCAAAAATGCAGTAATTCTGAAGGGGTACACCCTCAGAACCAGTCAGTAGAACCTCGTATAAACATCTTTCCCTCCTATCCTCTCCCAGGCATTAGAAACATCTTTTAGTCAGAAGTCCGTGGATAATAATTGGATATAAAACTGCACACCTCTGCTGGGCATGGTGGGGGTGGTGAAGGGGCAGGAGGAGCTTTCCTTACGTAGTGATGAACTCTCCAGGCTGAGGGAGGGTCCCAGTGGTGGGGGAGGGCTGTTCCTGGATCTCCATGGGGAGTGAGGGGAGAGATGGCTGGCTGGTTCCTCACTGTGGAGGTGGCACAGGGGTGACTGTGCCTGGGCTCGGAGCGGTGGGGTCTGGAGGCAGCGGGGTGCCTGGGTCTGTGGAGAAAAGGAAGATAAATGAGCTGGAGTACACAGAGGGATAGATCCAGTCCCAGGCGCCACACACAAACAGAACTGGGCATGGCATGCAGTGGGTGGGTAGATGAATGAGGTACCCACTATGTGTAAATTCTTTTTCTCAACACTCTTTTCCACCTGACACTGGAAAAACCTTATATCCCAAACCTTCCTCCTCTCCCCAAGGACTCTAAAGGGGCGTCTGAATGTGGTGGGAACAAGCAAGGAAAGCCATCGTCAAGCAGATAGTGGCTAGGCTCCAGGTTTACAGCTGAGGTCCTCTGAGCCACTGGGTTCCCCCATGGCCCACCAGCGAAAGGCCTTGTCACCGCAGCGGTGGCAGCTGCCAAGCTGGGGATGGGAGGACAGCCAGAGGCCTTCCTCCTATGCTCTAGTTTTACCAAAGCATTGAACAGGGCTGTGGAAATCCTAGAATCTAGCCCTTTCCCTACTCACTCCCTCCCATAATGTAGAGCCCTCTCCCTCACCCTTTCCCCTCCTGGCCCCTTCTCACCTGGCAGTGGGCTGGCACTGGGCAGGAGGTTGCCCTGAACAGCTGCCACAATGGCAGGGCTCTGGGCTGCGGCGGATCCGAGCCCCGGCCCGAGAGGCAAGGAAGATGGCATGGTGGTGGTCGCCGGCAGGTTAGGATGTAGAGGGTTCGCCATGGACACAGGCAGGTTAGGTGGGGGGATAGTGCCCGGGGCAAACGGGAGATGGTGGTGATGCCCATGCAGGTTAGGAGGAGGGGGAAGGTTAATACTAATGGAGTCAGCTAGACTACCGAATGGGATGACGGATGGAGCAGCAGGAGGAGGCGGCATGCCAAAAGGCAAACCCAAAGGAGCATTACCCGCCACGCCTGGGTGCCCGCTGCCTGGCACTGCCCCTGGCATCATTGAGGGAGGAGTTGGTTGGTTGGGGAACGGTGAGGGGCCTAGAAATAAAGAGAACACGAGGGTGAGGGGTGCAATCTTACCACTGCACAAGCTGCACAGCTACCTGCTGCTGCCGTCCCCCTTCCTTCTCCTGGCACTAGAATAAGCCGTAGATTCGGGGAATAAAGTTCCATGTATCAGTGTTTGGGAACACATCCCTGCTAGTTTGGGGACAGAACACAATGGAGTTCACCTTAGGAACTGCAACAAACATTTATACCCAAGCCTATCAGGTATTCGCTTCAAAGGAACCAGAACATCTGCCTGTAACTCTATAGCAAACATATCCTGGAACCCACACTCACCATGGGGTCCAGGGGGGGGTACCCCTGGTGGGACTGCCCCAGGCTGAGGGGCTCCAGCTTGTGGTGGCTGCTGTGGCCCTGCAGTTGTCCCTGCCTGCCCAATCTGTTCAGAAGGGCCCAAGCTTCCAGGAGGGGCCCCACTGCCAGGAGGGGCAGAGGCCACAGCGGCTGGAGGCACAGCTAGACCATGGACTGTAGGTGGTCCAGCAGCCCCGGTCGGAGGTATGGGCTGGGAGCCTGGGGGCAAGGTTGGTGGCTGCTGCTGCTGCTGCTGGTGCATCTGCTGGAAGTGCTGCTGCCGGGCCCTCATCTCTGCATACTTCAGCTGCTCCATGTGGAAGGCTTGCCGGTCGGCCAGGAGCTGCTGCCTCTGGTATTCCAGCTGCCGGTACCAATGGAAAACCGTTACTGGGTACCAGAAGACCTTTGGCAACTGCCTTGCCTCCCACTTCCTCTTTTGAAAGACCCCATCTCTCATGCTGGTGTCTCCCCATGGCTGAAGACTCAACCACATGCTTCCTCTGTCCTTGTAGATCTGAGGCCACCCGCATTGCCCTCACCGCACCAGAGTTTGGGCTGAATTTGTTATTACTCTGATTTGAAGATGCCTCCAGCTTCTGTCAACTCAAGTTTTTTCCTTCCTTCAAAATCAGCTACAAATTTAGTATTTCTTAGGGAGACAGTTCAGATGGATTCACTGGCCTCTGAGTTTTGATTTTATTTTGATTCTCCCAACATTTAATTTTATTTTTATATGTTTATTGGTTTGTTTTTGTTTTTTTGTTTTTGTTTTGTTTTTTGAGACAGGGTTTCTCTGTGTAGCACTGGCTGTCCTGGACCTCACTTTGTAGACCAGGCTGGCCTGGAACTCAGAAATCCACCTGCCTCTGCCTCCCGAGTGCTGGGATTAAAGGCGTGAGCCACCACGCCCGGCTGTTTATTGGTTTTTAAACCTGGGTTTCTCTGTGTGGACCTGGATATCCTGCAACTCTGCAGACCAGCCTGGCCTTGAACTCACAGAGAGCCACCTGCCTCTGCCTCCCGAGTGGTGGAATTAAGTCTCTTATTTTAAAAAGTTATTTTTAGGGGCTAGAGAGATGGCTCAGCAGTTAAGAGCACTGACTGTTCTTCCAGAGGTCCTGAGTTCAATTCCCAACAACCACATGGTGGCTCACAACCATCTGTAATGAGATTCGATGTCCTCTTCTGGTGTGTCTGAATATAGTGATACTGTACTTGTATACAATCTTTAAGGAGAAGTTATTTTTAATGATGAATAAGTGTGTCTGTGTGAGGGTGTGTGCATATGAGTGTGGGTGGCCAGGAAAGGACCCTAGGGGCTGATGTGGGTCCTGGAAGAGCAGTCTCTTCTCAACTGCCAAGCTACTACAGTACAAAATTCTCTAAATCTCAATTTTCCTGTAATTTAAGTGTTTCTGAAATTTCCATGTTGTATATTTGATGTCTCTAAGAGCTGGGTCCCCATCTTGTATTTCTTTTTTTTTTTTAAGATTTATTTATTTTATGTATATGAGTACACAGTAGCTGTACAGATGGTTATGAGCCTTCATGTGGTTGTTGGGAATTGAATTTTTAGAACCTCTGCTCGCTCAGTCCCTGCTCGCTCCAGCCCAAAGATTTATTTATTATTATACATAAGTACACTATAGCTGTCTTCAGACACACCAGAAGAGGGCTTCAGATTTCATTACAGGTAGTTGTGAGTCACCATGTGGTTGCTGGGATTTGAACTCAGGATCTTTGGAAGAGCAGTCATTGCTCTTACCTGCTGAGCCATCTCTCTCCAGTTCCCATCTTATATTTCTTTGTAAGCCTTCTCAAAGAAACTGAGAATCAAGGGCTGGTAAGATGGCTCAGCAGGTAAGAGCACTGACTGGTCTTCCAAAGGTCCTGAGTTCAAATCCCAGCAACCACATGGTTACCACCCATAATGAGATCTGACGCCCTCTTCTGGTGTGTCTGAAGACAGCTACAGCGTACTTATTTATAATAATAAATAAATCTTTGGGCCAGCGGGAGCGGAGCTGACCTGAGCGAGCAGAGGTCCTAAATACAATTCCTAACAACCACATGAAGGCTCACAACCAGCTGTACAGCTACAGTGTACTCATATACATAGAAAGAAAGAAAGAAAGAAAGAAAGAAAGAAAGAAAGAAAGAAAGAAAGAAAGAAAGAAAGAAAGAAAGAAAGAAAGAAAGAAAGAAACTGAATCACTATGTCTGTCCCATCTACTTCCCAGAGTCTCCTAGTCTCTCTCAGTCACTCAGATTTGTGAGTGACTTGAGGACCTAGAGATGCAGCGGTCAGAAAGCCTGACCAGCAGCCCACCCGGGGCTCTCAACCTCCAAGCTGCCTGCCCTTCTCCCCTCTATGTGACCTGTGTCAGCCTCAGGAATTCTGTCATCTTCTGGCAGGTTCTAGACTCCCACTGACGCCTGAGTGTGTGCCACTCACCGCCTCTCGCTCCCGGTCCATTATTGTCTCCAGCTCCTCAAAATGTCGGAGTTTGATCTCTAGTTTCTTCATTTGGGTCTCTACCAGCAGAGCCACCAAAGACTTGATCTTCCTCTCCTCAACTGCAGCCAAGTGCTAGGCAAGAAGAAGTGTGATGGAAGCAGGTGTTAGCTAGCGTGCTCAGCTGCAAAAACTCCAGGAGAGAGGGAGGGAGGAAGGGAGGGAGGGAGGGAGGGGCAGGGCAGATGCTGGCAGGTTTAGGGAAGTACCTGCGATCACAACTCAGAATAGTATAACTGTAATTTATATATTATAATACATAGTATAATATATATCATAGAGTATATAGTATATATTATTTACACATTACAATATATAATGTATATATATATAATGTAATATATATTCTCTCATAATATAGAATTATATAATATGTGCATGATCTAGATATATCTGTATTATGGAACAACACACACACATATATATATCTACATCATGAAAAAAAAAAAAAAGAATAGCAAGAGATAACACAAGGGCAGGAGAGATGGCTCAGCAGTTAAAGTACTGACTACCCTTCCAGAGTTTCTGAGTTCAACTCCCAGCAACCACGTGGTGGCTCACAACCATCTCTAAGGGGATCTGATGCCCTCTTCTGGTGTATCTGAAGACAGCTAATATAAATAAAATAAAATAAAATAAAATAAAAGAGAGAGAGAGAGAGATAAGACAAGTAAAGAAAAAAAAAAGCCGGGCAGTGGCGCGCACGCCTTTAATCCCAGCACTCGGGAGGCAGAGGCAGGCAGATTTCTGAGTTCAAGGCTAGCCTGGTCTACAAAGTGAGTTCCAGGACAGCCAGAGCTACACAGAGAAACCCTGTCTCGAAAAACCAAAAAAAGGGGCTGGAGAGAAGGCTCAGCGGGTAAGAGCACTTACTGCTCTTCCAAAGGTCCTGAGTTCAAATCCCAGCAACCACATGGTGGCTCACAACCACCCATAATGAGACCTGATGCCCTCTTCTGGCGCGTCTGAAGACAGCTACAGTGTACTTATGTATAATAATAAATAAAATCTTAAAAAAAAGAAAAAGAAAAGCCCCAAAAGAAAAAGAGAGATAAGACGAGAGTTAAGAAGTTTGGTGATAACTCACTCAGGATAAAAGAAGGGAACGAACAGGCCAGCATTGTTTAAGGAGTGAGAAGAGAGGGACTGACACGGTATGAGGCTGCCCTTACCTTCGCTTTGACTGCAGCAGCGGCCAGGGCTGCAGCAGCAGCTGTGGACAGGTTGCCTTCACCAATGTCGCGCTCCACCTTGGTCTTCCTCTCCCCCTCTGGCTCTGCCACTTCCTTTAGCACTTCCTCCTGCCCTTCTGTTGGTTCCTTGTCTTTCTCAGGATCAACTGTGTCAGGCCGAAGGTTGAATCAGCCTTCTGACTTGTTTCTCTCCTGTGCCCCTAGCCCTCTGGGGAGGCCGCTCACCTATCGGGTCCCCGTCACTCTTCTCAGACTCCTTCTCGCTGTCACCTTCTTTCCCTTTCTCTTCATCTTTCTTGGGAACCTCACTTATTTCCTCCTTTGCTTCTTCCTCTACAGCGCCCCCTCCTTCCCGTGGTTCCTGTAGTTCCAAAAGGAAGGAAGACGTCAGAAGTGTAGTTCTCACACTAGAGCCAGGCTTGAGGCTGACTGACCCTCTTGTCCTTATTTATCTGTGTGTGTGCATGTGCACAAGCAGTGCATGCACATGTGTAGGTGTGTAAGCTCATGTGTGCACATGCCAAAGCCAAAGGATAAGATGTGTGTCTGCCCTCCAATGATGGGGTCCCAAAATGACGGGGTTACGGGCACATAAAATGATGCCAAAGTTTTTCTGTGGGATTCTAATTCAGGTTTTCAGGTCTGTGGAACAAGTACTCTTATGCAGGGGTCATCTAGCTCCGGGAGCGTGTCCCTGCTACTGGATTCCAGCACCACTGGGCTACACCCAGCAGCTTCTTCCAGACCCAGGCCATTTCCTCTATACCTTAGGCTCCTTCTTCTCATCGGCTGCCTGGCCCTCTGGCCGTGCCTCCTCAGTCCCGCTTTCCTCTGGGCCCATGGAGAAAGAAAGGAGAGATGTCTGATACGTTTCTTTTATGTAACAATTTCCTAGTAGCTGAAACCTCAGGGACAGGGTCAGGAGAAGCCAAATTTCACACAGTGATGTCATGAAGGAAAACAAAACCCGAGGGACTTTCCCACTTGTGCTGTTGATTGATGTCAATGTGGACAGGAACAGAGCTGGCTGGCTCGGGCTCTTGGTGAATGGGAAGAAATCTAACAGTATGTGCTCACCAATGCGCTCAGGCTCATCAGAGGCAGTCCCTGCGATGCCGCTACTCTCCAGACCAAAGGCTGGGTCAGCCTTGCCTGTGACTTTGGCTGCTTCTTCCACCTTACGCACGTGGGCTTCCACCAAAGCTGTGGGTACCTCTTCCTTCATTTTTGAGAACTCTTCTGTAAGACCAGAAGAGAAGAGGCTGGGATACGACAGGTGGGCTGTTCTGGCCTCTGAAGCCTTTTTCACAAGCCCATCTCTTTCCCTGAGACCAAAATGGTGCTCAGACAGGTGCCTGAGTTAAGGTAGCAACAGACAAGGCCAGCAGGGCAGATCTAAGATGTTTCATTCTGAGAATCTAGCTGTAAAAGCAAACTAAGAAGGCCAACCCCACCCCCAATTACCTAGGGCTGACTTCGCAGCAGCAGAGGCAACTCGGGGATCGACGACAGAGGCCAGGAAGGCGACAGTGCTCATAACAGGGTTGCCTGACTGACTAAAGGGGATGGGCTGGTAGGCCAGAGGGCCTAGAGAAGCCTCTGAGTCCTCCAGGTACGGGTCTTCGATGGGAAGGCGAAGAAAATGCAGGATGCACTCATCCTGAGTGCGGCTTCCCACGTGCTCAGACACTTTGTTCCAGTCGTCCTTGTACATTTCCAGAGCCTGGTGGTAGTGGTGGAGACACAACTCTGCTTACTTAGCCACTTTTCTAGAAGGTCAACTCCCCCTATCCTACTAAGGGCACCTGGTTTCAAAGCTCTCTATGTTCTGGTATTTCTGTATGCTGCTGGATCTCCAAGTAGCACTAAGAAAAGATATGGAATTACAGACAGGCCTAAATCCCTGACCTGGAGCTATCCCTGGGACGACTGTGACACGTTCCATCAGTGCCCGGCTGTGAGCGCTCCTCACGCGTAGGGCAGCTGTGTCCCAGCCACTCTGTCCATACAGCACAACTCCCCTGGTTTTCCCATTACCTCCAGGAGCAGCAGTGTCTCCTGCTCCGTCCATTCCCGAGTGGCACTTGCTGCAGCTTTGCTCTGTGGGGAAGCAGGAGTCAGTCAGCACAGAGGAGTCTACGCTGTGTGGAGCGAAGGCTGTCAATCCCTAGTTGGCTGCACCTCGTACCTTGGAGGGGACGTTCTTCTTTGTGTACATGTCTGTGCGCAGCCCAAAGTTCTGCATGTCTGCTGGTTTCTCCTTGCCTTTCTCAGGGAAGTTCAGCATTTGCTGGGAAGCAGGGTTCTGCTATTTGTGGAAGGAAAAAAGGGAGGTGAATGTGAGTGGCCACAGGGAGCCAGAGGCAGAGAGAGAGAGAGAGAGAGAGAGAGAGAGAGAGAGAGAGAGAGAGAGAGAGAACAGACAGACAGACAGACAGACAGACAGAAGGAGCTTCCTTCCAGCCTTCCAGGAAAGCCCTGGGCGGGACTTCCTCCCTCACTGCTGCAGCAACTCTGCTCTTCTCTTGCCTCTTCTCCCCAGGCAGGGCCCCCCAGTGGAGGGGCAAATAAACAGCCCAGCGGGGTCTGCACCCCACCTACCAGCTCTGGCTTGCCCTTAGCCGTCTCTGGCACCAGGTCATCCAGCTCTTTGCCCTTCCGCCCAGCCTTGGTGTCAGCATCAACCTGGCGGCCCTGGGGGACAGAGCTTGGCGTCATGGAAGCTGGGTAGGAAATGGGCAGGCCAAGGCCTTGGAGGCCTGGAGACCAGATGCTGGGCGGCCCACGAGCTCTGGGAACACTCATGCCACTGTTGCATGCTGCCTCCATGATTAATTAGACATGTGGTTGGCATGAGAGACATTTGTAGTCATGTGTATCTTTACAGACTCTCTTAGGAGCTGGACAATAGATCCTAGTCCTAGATTAGTCAGTATCTCGGTGTAAGCCACATAATGTCTTCTTCTCATCTTAAAGAATGCATGAGATGGAAATGGAAAAAATGAAGGTGATAGGAAGTATGAGGGAAAATGGAAAAATACAGGAAAAGTGACAAAGCATAAAAATCCCATACAAGTTATTGTAAGCCATTTTCTCTATCTACTCCTCTCCTGCACTAGCCTGCCTGTTCCCTGAGGAGAAGGAGCAACTTCTCCCCTTCAGAGCTGCTCTCAACTTGGGTGGCAGGGCCGAGAGAGCACTGAGCACAGGTGCTGGTGCCTGTGGTCCTCTGCACCTCACAGGAAAGAAGGCCACAACTCTGCTGAATCTCTACCCTAAGACATAAAAATGAAAAACAAACAGAAAAAGAAAAGTCCAAAGGAGCCCACTCTGCCCCACCCAGCCTTGTCCCCAGCACCCCTCACCCTACCTGTGGGGGCTTTGGCTGAAGAGGGACCAGCCCTGATGGTGTGTCCGCCAAGACATGGAAGTGAGAGGTGGGTGGAGGCCCCATTGGGGTTGGTCGGCTCTCAGCATCTACCTGGTAGTTAATAAGACCCCACTGTTCCAGGAAGGCATGGACCCTGTGGGAGAAAGGGAGGCTGGGCCAAATGGGAAAACCAAAGAAGAGGAACCCACACCATCCCCAACCCATCCCCAAGCACACGCCATACCCCAGTGACCGTCTTCCTAGACAGTTAGTAAAGCCCATCCAACTGTCTTTCAGCAGAGCCCACGGCCTTTGTCCTTCTTTACAGGACAACACACTTCCAATCCCTGGTCACTCATTCCTCCACCTGCTCTGACAGGGCTTTCCCTAGGGGTGCTGCTCTTGCTTATTCCCCATCTTCCTTGAAAGTATCTGCAGCTCTGCCAAGACATACAGACATCCTCTCAAACTCTCTCTCCTCAGAAGCAAGACCCACCTCATGATAGCACAGACATCACCCGCCAAGTTCCGCCGACAGGCAGTGGATGTTAGATACTCCTGGGGATTCAGTCGGTAAGTGTCAATCATGAAGTTCCGATATGCCAGGTAGCTTAGAAGAGTCAGAAAGACAAGGAAGAGGAAGAAAATTAATGTTTGTTGAGGCCCAAGGAGAGGAAAGATAATAGAAGTGCTACTGACCCAAAATATGCTACCTACGCAGTATTCACGTTTCTCACTGGGGGCTGAAGGGCTAGCCCAGCAGTTAAGAGCATTGCTATTCTTGCAGAAGACTCAAGTTCAGTTCCTAGCACCCACACAGTAGCCCATAATCATCCATAACTTCATTTCTGGGTAATAAGATGGTTTCTTCTGAACTCCAGGGGCAGGTACCAGGCATACATGTTACACACACATACATCCAAGCCAAACAGTCAATAAAGACACAAAATAAAAATACATAAATCTAAAAATAAGTTTCTTGTATTTTTCCTGATGGCTTTTTTTTTGTTTTGTTTTGTTTTTCGAGACAGGGTTTCTCTGTATAGCCCTGGCTGTCCTGGAACTCACTTTGTAGACCAGGCTGGCCTCGAACTCAGAAATCCGCCTGCCTCTGCCTCCCGGGTGTTGGCTGACGGTTTTTTAATTAAATGAATTATTATCTCAATTGTACCTGGGACTCAGCCTCCTCAGTGCTGAGATTACAGGGATCTCCTCACACTCGTTACCCAATTGTTCGGGGGGGGGGGCTTGTTTCCCAACTTAGAAATCAAAGTCCTTTTAAGATTTATTCATTTTATTTACATGAGTACACCATCACTGTCTTCATACACCAGAAGGGGGTTAGGGTTAGGGTTAGGGTCAGATCCCATTACAGATGGTTGTGAGCCACCGTGTGGTTGCTGGGAATTGAACTCAGAACCTCTAGAAGAGCAGCCAGTGCTCTTAACCTCTGAGCCGTCTCTCCAGCCCCAAATCAAAGTCCTTATCCATACAGCAGTCAGTCTGATGCGAGAGAAGGGACATAAAGACTGCCTTTAATATACTTTATGTGTGGGGTATTTGTCTGCACACATGCCTGTGTACTGCAAGCTCGCCTGGTGCCCAAGGATGCCAAAAAGGGTTGTTGGATCCCTAGAATTGGAGTTGGAGACAGTTGTGAGTCGCCATGTAAGTGCTGGGAATGCAAAAGCAGCCAGGTCCTTGACCACTGAGCCATCTCGCCAGCATTTAAGGGTTGCTTTTGTTTTGGCTCTTAAAATTGTGATTTATGATTTTTTTAAACTTATCATTTTGAGATTGGGTCTTGTGTAGTACAGGCTGGCCTTCAACTTGATCTACAGAACAATTCCACATCCCAGATGCTGAGGGTATATACCACCATCCTGGCTTTTAATTATTTTTTTAAAAATTTATTTATTTGAGTCAAGGTCTCACATAGCCCAAGCTGGCTTTAAATCTGTTAGACAGTCAAGGATAGTCTTAAACTCCCGATCCTCTTGCCTAGGCCTCCCAGTGCTAAGATCACAAGTGTGTAGCACTACACTTGTTGAAGTTAGCTTTTACATGTAATAGTTTTATTAACTTATTTACATTTATTTATTCTGTGTATGTAGGCATTCCCAACCTACAGCACACACGCAGAGGTTACATGATAACTTTCAGGAATTGGTTCTCCTTCCAGCATGTGGGATCTAAGAACCAAACTGGGGTCATCATACTTAGAGTCCTTACTGCTGAGCCATCCTACGAGCGCTCACATGCTTTCGAATGTGCTTTCTCTATCTCTCCCTCTCCCATTTTCATTTACTGATTTTTGTGAATGTGCACATGAGCACCATGACAGGCATGTGGACCTGGGGATTTTACACACCAAGCCATCTAGCTGACTATCTTTCTTACCATTTTTGGTGTTTATTTTTTTAAATCAATTTTGTGTGTGTATGCTCCAAGGCAAGTGTGTGAAGGTCAGAGGACAACTTATGGGAGTCCATTCTTTCCTTCCATCAGAGATCAAATACAGTTCATCATCCTTGATAGCAAGCTCCCTTACCCACGGAGGCAACTCACAGACCTATTATTTTCTTAGAAGAAAGAAAGAGAGAAAGAAAGAAAGAAAGAAAGAAAGAAAGAAAGAAAGAAAGAAAGAAAGAAAGAAAGAAAGAAGAAAAAGAGAGGGAGGAAGGGAGGGAGGGAGGGACATGGCTCCACTTGTTCTTACAGAGGACCCGGGTTCAGTCCCCAGCACCTGCATGGCAGCTCACAACCACCTCTAACTTCCGGCATAGGGGATATGACATCCTCCTCTCACTTCTAAAGGTACTACATGGTGTGCAGACATACATGCAGGAAAGGTACCAGGTA
>NC_034598.1:48622360-48643256 GCF_900095145.1 Mus pahari
AGACATACATGCAGGAAAGGTACCAGGTACTACATGGTGTGCAGACATACATGCAGGAAAGGTACCAGGTACTACATGGTGTGCAGACATACATGTAGGAAAGGTACCAGGTACTACATGGTGTGCAGACATACATGCAGGAAAGGTACCAGGTATTACATGGTGTGCAGACATACATGTAGGAAAGGTACCAGGTACTACATGGTGTACAGACATACATGTAGGAAAACCCTTAGTACACAGAAATAAATGTAAACTATTTTTAAGTGTTAGTACGTGTGTGGGTATGTGCGCTTGCATGTAGATGCCCATTGAAAGAACCTGTCAGATCCTCCTGGAGCTGAGGTCTAAGTAGTCACAGCCCACTTAGGGCAGGTGCTGGTGAAGGAACTCAGGTCCTCTGCAAAAGCAGCACAGACTCCTAACCACCGAGAGTCTCCTGCACACACTTGCCCTGGCTGGCCTGGGATGAGCTAAGCAGACAGGCTGGCTTTGAACTTATTACCTCTGTATCCCCAGTGCTGGGATTAAAAGCATGCACCACATGCCTAGTCTGTTGTTTTGTTTTTCTTTTAGTTTTATTTGTTTGTTTTCTTGTGACAGTATTTTATTCTGTAGTTCAGGCTAATCTGGAACTTGCTTTATAACCCAGACCAGCTTACAATTTGTGATCTTGCCTCAGCCTCTTTTCTTTCTTTCTTTCTTTCTTTCTTTCTTTCTTTCTTTCTTTCTTTCTTTTCTTTTCTTTTCTTTTCTTTTTTTTTTTTTTAAGGTTGATTTATTTATTATGTACACAGTGTTCTGCCTGCATATATGCCTGCAGGCCAGAAGAGGGCACCAGATTATATTATAGATAGTTATGACCACCATGTGGTTGCTGGGATTTGAACTCCGGACCTTTGGAAGAGCAGCCAGTGCTCTCACCCTCTGAGCCGTCTCCCCAGCCTCTTGGCTCCGTCTTTTAAGTGCTGGGATTACCGATGTAATTTATATTTTAAAGTTAGAAAGATCTAAATTCAAGTGCCAGTCTTACCATGATGATTTCAAACTATTTGAAACTTAAAGTCCTTGTGTGTCAAGCAGGATATCTTTGGAGAACTAGCAATATCTGGCACTGTAGGAGCCTGAAAGATGACAGCTGACCGACAGGCTGGGGGTGCAGATGCCGGCACCCATTCTGGGCCATGCACAATGGCTCCCAACTCCAGCCCTAACAGACCCAACACCTTTTCCTGGCCTCTGTGGGCACAGCACTCACATGCACATACCCGCATACATATAATAATTTTAAAAATAAAATGAATCTTAATATTTAAAATTAATGAAATAATTATAATTAATTAAAAATTATAAAGTATAAAATTTGAAAATATGTCCACACTACAGATCCAGATTCTGGTTTTACTACTTACTAGCTATATGAATTTACTCAAGTAAATTAAGTCAAATGCTCCCTCCTACCAGAATCCTATTCTAGATGATGACAATGTTTATTAGCCAGTGCTAGGGACAACACGCTCTTGGGAAGTTACCATTCACTGTTCCTGACAGCACACCACATAGAGTCATATCGCCTGGCAATGCCTTTTCCTTCCTGTCATAAACCTGGCTCTCCAGAGGAAGAGACCCACACCAAGCTATGGAGAAAGAAACAAGTTGAGCACAGATGATCCCAGAGGGAGGCTAACCCTGCCTTGTCATGTGCTCACCGTGGGGCACCCTAACCCCAGATTTCCACACACAACACAAGCCCAGCAAACTGACTGAAAACAGAGCTTTAAAGCAACTCCTTTTTGTTTGACACAGTCTTACTCTGTGCCCAAGCTGGCCTTGAACTCACAATCCTCCCTCAGCTTTCCAGAGCTAGGACTACAAGTTGGCATATGCCAAGTATTTTCAAAGAGTCGATGAGATGAATAAGAAGTCTGCTGAGGGCTCGAGGTGGGAGGGTATTGGAAGAGTGTGTCCTGTCCGAGAGGTGGGAGGGTATTGGAAGAGTGTGTCCTGTCCGACACACGGAGAATGCAGCTATCAGAGTCAATAAACACCGACTTATAAGCCCAAGATCTGTAGCTTATTCATTTTTAAGATCAGGTCTCTCAATATAGCCCTGGCTGGTCTCCATCTGCAATGATGAGACTCAGAGATCTGCCCTCTGCCTTCCCGCATGCACAGTGGTCCAAAGACAAGACTCTTGTGCAGCACATTAGGCAAGTGTTCTACAACGGAGGGGCTGCGTCTCCAGCCCTAATCCTGGACTTGCGTGCTACTCTTTCATAATGCACGCTCTATCTCACAATCCTGAGCCGGATCTCAGTTCCTTCTTTGACAAAGTCTAGCTAGGAAGCCCAGGGTGGCCTCGAATTTGAGTCTTACAGCAGCCTCCCAGGTGCTGGGGCTATCCTCATGTGCCACTAGGCTTGATCTTATCTTGTTTTTTTGGTTTGGTTTGGTTTTTGGTGTTTCAAGACAGAATTTCTCTTTGCAGCCCTGGGTCTCCTGAAACTAGCTGTGTAGACCAGACTGGCCTTGAACTCAAGAGCTCTGCCTGCCTCTGCCTCCTTAATGCTGGGATTCAAAGTGTACGCCACCACCTTATTTTGTTTTTCAACCTAATCTCATCATTTACATTTTAATTAAAGTTGTTTCATACACTGGGGGTATGTGAATTTCAGATATCATAGCAATCATGGGGTGATATTCTCTGCATGATTTTTAACTTGAAGCAATGGGAATGACGGGGCAGGTACCTGTTTTGTATAGAAAAGTATGCTCGGCTCTACCATCCTCAGGCAACCCCCGAAGAACATGTTATGCTCTACTCTACCATCCTCAGGCGACCCCCGAAGAACATGTTATGCTCTGCTCTATCATCCTCAGGCGACCCCCGAAGAACATGTTATGCTTTGCTCTATCATCCTCAGGTGACCCCCGAAGAACATGTTATGCTCTGCTCTATCATCCTCAGGCGACCCCCGAAGAACATGTTTAAAGTGTTAGGCTGTGGCTGTCTAATGGCGTCTATCATGTCTTTGTAAGTCTAACAGAGAGCCTGGTTGAAAGTTGCTAAGTCTGAAAGGGTGAATGCAGAAAGGACCCCAAAAGAAAATCATAAGCGGAAATCTTACATCTCTGGAGTCTTAGACTTGTTCTTGCCGTTGAAGAACTCAGGAAGAGCCCTCCGTTCAATGGCATGGACGCTGCAAGATAAATCACAACGGGTTTAGAAGGCCCAGGGGAGGGGGGTGAGTAGGAGTCCAAGGGTGGCAGGCTTGAAAGATGGGGTTGGCAGCTCTAAGCTGTAGAGGGGCAACAAGAGAGGGAACCCATTGATGACCACAGGGGAGAAGGAGGAGGGATAGGCAGGGACAGTACCTGTTGTAGTCAAACCAGGCGGCGTAGCTGGGGATGATGATGTGGTGGGTCTGCTCGGTCACATTGTCCTCGTGCAGGTCTGGGTTCTTAGCCTGCTCTCCTTTGTTGCCCGTGCTGTTCTCATCCTCGTCCTATGAATATGGAGGCTGCTGGACACTCAGCATTCCCCTCCCTGCCTAGCAGCCCTCGGCTTCTCCCACACCCAGGAGCATGGCACCAACATGGGATGAGGATGAGCACCGTGGGCCCTGGGACTCTAGGGGCTGGGGTTCTGGGCAGCAGTTAGAAGTCATCCATGGCGGGAAAAGCCTGGGCAGAAGGAACATTGTGATCCCAATCCCAGAGGGGGGGCCTCTCTAAGCCAATCGCAGAGAGAGAGAGAGCCTGTCTAAACTGGCTGCACCTTGCCCGTGGTCTCCATGCTTTCATCGTCCTGTTCATCTGGAAGGGAAAGAAGACAGGCGTCAGGCAGAGCCTCTACAGGAGTAGAGGGCTATGGGAAGGTGGGCTGAGCTCCCCAATGCCCCAGGCACTGCCTGCTTGGGGTTCCCTGGCTTACCCAGGTCAGTCATGGTGCCGCCTTTGACTGGGGCTGACTCAGAGTCCTTTTTAGTGTTGACTGCAAAGAGAAAAAGCATTAGACATGTGAGCCAAGTCAAGCCCTCACGTCTCAGCTGCTAACAGTTTTGCATATGCTGCTTTCTCAGAACCCTTTGAAACTCGTTTTCTATTCCACTGCCTTACCCAGCATCTATGTGCGTGCACTGCTACTCTCCAACCCCAGCACCCCAAGGGCTACTTCTGTATGACTGCTCTTTGTCTCCCTGTACAATCTTTCAATGGACTGAGTTTGAACTAGACCATGCTAGGTAAGCAGTTAGCGATCATCCCTTGATAGACGACTTGCAACTGAACCTAAGGCCTCATGCATTCATGTCAGCGTTCTGCCAGAGTTATAGTCCAGGCACCAAGGGTTTTTTGTTTGTTGTTTTTGGAGGGGGGAGTTGGGGGGGGTGAGCAGAGTCTCATGTATTCCAGGCCTCTAACTTGCAAAGAACGGCCCTGATTCTCTTCATCTGCTCCTGAGTGCTGAGGTGACAGGTGTGTGTCACCACCAAGCTCAGTCCCCCAGCACTTTTTTCTTTTTCTCTTTCCTTAAACATTTTATTTTGGCTTTGCCTTCTTCAAACAGCCTCAAGCTGGAGAGATGGCTCAGTGGTTAAGAGCACTGACTGCTCTTCCAGAGGTCCTGAGTTCAATTCCTAGCAACCACATGGTGGCTCACAACCATCTGTAATGGTAGTCCCACAGAATCCAATGCCCTCTCCTGCTATGCAAATTGTACTGACAGACAAACACTCATATACATGAAATATATCCATAACTAGATCTTTACTTTTTATTTAGTATTTTTTAAAAGAAAGAGACACAGACTCCATCAGCTCGGGCTGGTTTTGAATTCATTATGTAGTTCAGGCTAGCCTGCACTCCTGACTACCCTCTGCCTACCCAGTGCAGATTGAAGACGTGACCCACCCTTGGCTTTCCTTTCCACTCTGAGATGTCCCCTTCAGTTATGCAGGTTGGCCTCAGGGGTCATTCTGTAGCCCAGGCCCATTCTGTACTCTTTATTCCTTTCATCCTCCTGCCTCAGCCAGGCAGGCCACTGAGATTATTGCCTATGCTATGCCGCCAGGTCAAGTTAAATGATTTGCTCTTAATAACATTGTTTTGTTTTTGTTTTTTTCCAGACAGTCTCACTATATAGCCCTGACTATCTTGGAACTCACTATGTAGACCAGGCTGGCCTTGAAATCAGATACTCACCTGCCTCTGCCTCCTAAGCACTGAGATTAAAGGTGTTTACCTCCATTTTCAGTCAGATCTTAATTAATTTTTGAAGACAGGATCACTGTATGAAACCTGGCTGTCCTGGAACTTGTGATTTAGACCGGGCTAGCCTCCAACTTACAGAGCTCCCCATGCCTCTGCCTTCTGAGTGCTAGGGTTTAAAATCATGTGTCACCATGCCTAGCTTAAATATTTAAAAAAACATTTTTTTTTTCGAGACAGGGTTTCTCTGTGTAGCCTTGGCTGTCCTGGAACTCACTCTGTAGACCAGGCTGGCCTCAAACTCGGAAATCCACCTGCCTCTGCCTCCTGAGTGCTGGGATTAAAGGCATGCACCATCACGCCCGGCTTATAAAAAGATTTTTTAAAACTGTCTGAAGGGCTGGGGACAGAGTGCAGGACTCTGTATTAGCTAGGCAGTGTTCACCACGAGCTGCACCCCAACCTAATCTTCAAAGCTGTAAAGCAGAGGAGACTCTCCTGCCTTGATTTCATACACAAATGCTCAGGGGAAACCAGCTTCCCAAACCCCTGAAATGCATTTCTTGAGATATGAGGCTGCTGGACAGGAGACAGACGACAAATCAGTATTGTAGTGCAGTCCAACATTTTCTTCCTCTGTCTTTTTTTGTTGTTGTTGTTTTGGTTTTTGGTTTTGTTGTTGTTTTTTTTTGGTTTTTCGAGACAGGGTTTCTCTGTGCAGTCCTGGCTGTCCTGGAACTCACTCTGTAGACCAGGCTGGCTTCGAACTCAGAAATCTGCCTGCTTCTGCCTCCCGAGTGCTGAGATTAAAGGCGTGCGCCACCACCGCCCAGCACAACAAGCACACTGTTTTAAAATGAAAGATTTTAACTATTTCTTTTTTCTTTTTTTTCCTTTTCTTTTTTTCTTTTTCTTTCTTTTTTGTTTGTTTGAGACAGGGTTTCTCTGTGTAGCCCTGCTGTTCTGGAATTTACTATGTAGACCAGGCTGGTCTTGAACTCAGAGATCTGCCTGCCTCTGCCTCCCAAGTGCTGGAATTAAAAAGGCATGTGCCCTGATAGATTTTTATTAATTTTTTCTGAGTTATTTTTATGTATATGATTGTTTTGCCAGAATGTATGCTTGTGCACCATCTGTATGCAGGGCCTGCAGAAGCCAGAAGAGGGTGTTGGATCCAATGGTACTGGAATTAGACAGTTGTGAACCACCGTTGTGGCACTGGGAATCAAACCTGAGTCCTCTGAAAGAGCAATAATTGTTCTTAACCACTGATCCAACAGCCCAGTCCCAATCCCTTCCTTAATAATAATGTTTGCATATGCTTCTAAAATGGCCCTAAAGTAAGGTTTTGGCAGTATAATTTGCATAATTTGCCTTGAAATATATTTTACTGATGGGATGTATAATCAGACACCCATCAGAGAAGACAGATGGCTTGGTCAGTAAGGTACAGCCCTTGAAGATCTGATCAGTCCTCAGAACCCCTGTGAAAAGCCAGGCATGGCAGCACAGGCTTGTAACCACAGTGCTGGGGAAGCAGAGAGGAGATCCCTGAGGGTTCTTGACAAGCCAGTTTAGCCTGGCCGTCAAGCCCAGGTCTGAGAACAGAAGGCAGATGTTGGCACGATGGAACAATGCATAAAGATACCAATGCCTGGAACCCACAAGGTGGAAGGAGAAACCAAGTCCCAGTCCCACAGGTTGTCCAGTGACCTCCACATGTACACTGTGGCAAGTTTACTCACTCACACACACACACACACACACACACACACACACACACATACACACACGATAGAGGCTCCTGAGTAATGATACTTGAAGTTGACCACTGGCCAACACATATAAATACATACAAAACAGGATTTGGAGGGCTGGGAGGTGTGGTTCAGCTGTAGAGCATTTGCTAGTACACAGGAGTTCCTAGGTTTGATTCTTAGCACAGAAAAGCAAAGTTTGCACACAACTTCTATTAGTGGCAAAGCAGGTCCATGGGAGACATGGATATAGCGTAAGAGATAATTTCACTAACCAGCTATGCTGAGGAAATGCTACTTTAGATCTGGAAAAACAGTGCTTTGGGGAGCTGAGCACAGCAGGGACGGGAGAAGGTGGGGTGGGGGTTGGTCTGAGAGCTCAACCTGGCCCATACCTGTTTTGGGGAGTGTCACCTCTTCCACATTTGGGACTGGAGAGGGCTCGTCCATGTCTTTTGTCAGGTCTTCTTGCTCCTCTTCTCTGTGGCCTCGCTTTGACTTGGTATAAGGTGTTGAGGGTCTGGGAAGGAAAAACATCCTTGGAAGTTAGAGGAGTTTTTTAAGAAGAAAAGAGAGAAAGAGAGAGCGGTCCTGGCAGAGCTGGGTGGAATGGAAACTGGTACATGCAGAATAATGGGGTAGTGTAGAATATTTTCTGTTGGGTGACTAAGCTTTTTTTCAGTGTAATGATAACTAGGACTAAAACCATTAAGCAGGCGCATGAAGGTCCCCTCAACCTCCTCTCAGACAACCAGCCAGGGGCCAGTGACTTCAAAAAGCATTGTCTTTCCTTTGAGATGGCATCAGGACAGTGCGGGTGGACACAGGAGGTAGCGTACCCTTTCTTAGCATTTTTCTTCTTAGCCTCTGGGGTGGGCGAAGGAGAGGGAGAGCGCTTCCTCTTCTTATAGTTTCCCCCCTTCTTGTCCCGTCTGTCTGAATCCGGGCTGTTTACCTGCACAACAGGAAGTGGGATGAGCAGCAGGTCACCCTCCAGCTCCCAGCATGGCTTGCCTCAGGTGTAAGCCAAGAGCTCTGAGGGGCAGGAGCAGAAGCTCACCTCATCCGTCAGCGTCTTCGCTGAGATCTTCTTTCTTCGGGAGACTGGACTTTTGTCATCACTGACTTCATAGTCTTCCTCATTCATCCACTCGTTGAACGTGTCAGTGTCGAGGATCCACTTTGCATGGACCTGAAGCACACATAGGGCAGTCCATGTCAGAGTTACCAGAAGCCACGGCTCTGCCTAGAAACTCTTAAGAGTCCGCAGCTCCTCTGACAGAGAAGGCTGGTCCTGAGTGCTTTTCCAGCGGTGGAGGGGACCAGGAGAGCTCACCTTCCTCGGTTTCTCAGGAGTGGGAGCGTCCTCTACAGATGCTTCGATTTCACTCGCTGGGATCCACGTGTCGTAGCTGCCAGAAGAGATTCAGCGTGAGGTGAAGGCGGAGATGGACTTCGGGGAGCGAACAAAGCGCAGCCTAAGGCCAGCCTGGTCAGTGTAGCAGGAGCTTGTACCATAATAAAAATGTAAAGGAGGGCTAGAGGTGGTTCAGTGGTACAGTACTTGGCGAGCAGACAGGCTCTTGGACCCATGAAACTATCAACAATAAAACAGGAACAAAAACTCGAAAGCCAGGCGTGGTGATACAAGCCTGGGATCCCAGTATTTGGGAGAGTCTTGTGTCCTACTCAGTCTGAACAGCAGAGTGAGACCATCTCAAAAACCAAAAGCAAACCAATCAACCAAAAAATAAAACAGGACAAAAAGGTTTTCCAAAAAGTATGAAGACAATCTAACATTGATGACTATGGGAAACTAAGGCAGGATTCCCTTGAGTCTAAAGTGAGACCTGGGCAGATGTGTGATACCATGCTTGCCTTTGTTTTACATTTAATTATCAAAACATATGAACATGACCCAAAGGGATGACTGGGGGAGAGTGCTTGCCACACAAGCCTGGTGACCAGAGATACACCTCTGGGACCCAACCTAGAAGGAAAGCATACGGTTCCAATCCTGAATACATGCAAGCACACACACACACACACACACACAGAGAGAGAGAGAGAGAGAGAGAGAGAGAGAGAGAGAGAGAGAGAGAGCAATCCTCTAATCTCAGCACTCAGGAGGGAGAAGGTGGTACATCTATGTGAAATCTTGTCTTAAATATGTATGTATGCATGTATGATAAAATGGAACATAAAATTGAACTGGGGAATGACCAGTCAATAAGTATAACCTATATAAAAATATAACCTGGAACCTATATAAAAATGCTGGGCAAGGAGCTGAAGAGATGGCTCAGCAGTTAAGAGCAATTGTTGCTAGGAGGGACAACAGTATGAACTAGCCAGTACCCCAAGAGATCCCTGGAACTAAACCACCAATCAAAGAAAACACATGGTGGGACTCATGGCTCTAGCTGCATATGTAGCAGAGGACGGCCTAGTCGGTCATCACTGGGAGGAGAGGCCCTTAGTACTGTGAAGGTTCTATGCCCCAGTATAGGAGAATGCCAGGGCCAGGAAGCAGGAGTGGGCAGGTTGGTGAGCATGGGGAGTGGGAAGAGGATAGGGGATTTTCGGAGGAGAAACTTGAAAAGGGGATAATATTTGAAATGTAAATAAAGAAAATATCTGCCGGGCGTGGTAGCACACGCCTTTAATCCCAGCACTTGGGAGGCAGAGGCAGGCGGATTTCTGAGTTCGAGGCCAGCCTGGTCTACAGAGTGAGTTCCAGGACAGCCAGGGCTATACAGAGAAATCCTGTCTCGAAAAACAAAAACAAACAAACAAACAAAAATCTAATAAGCAGCCAGGGCTACACAGAGAAACCCTGTCTCTAAAAACCAAAAAAAGGGGGGCAATTGTTGCTCTGAAAAGGGGGGGAGAGCAATTGTTGCTCTAGAAAGGGTTTCCAGAGCAATTGTTGCTCTGGAAAGGGGGGGGGAGAGCAATTGCTGCTCTGGCAGAGAACCTGGGATCAGTTCCCAGCACCTACATTATGACTCAAAACTCCCTATAACTCTAGTTCAAGGGGATCCCTAGACATCTGCTTCTGACCTCTGCAGACACCAGGCATCCAGGCGATGCACATACATAAATGTAGGCACTCACACACATAAAGCAAACAAACAAACAAACAATGTTGGTGCTGGCCGCTCCAGTGCTTCAAAGGCACAGAGGATCCCCAAGTCTCTCTGGCCATGTTATCTAGCTTAATTGGTGAGTACCAGGCTAATGAGAGACCCTGTCTTAGCATTCCTAAGGATGAATTTGAGGTTACCCTCTTGTCCCTGTGCATGCTTGCCCATGCACACAAAAAGTCATACATTTAAAAAAAATTATAGCCAGGTGGTGGTGGTGGCCTACACCTTTAATCCCAGCACTCAGGGAGCAGAGGTAGGCAGATCTCTTGAGTTTGAAGCCAGTCTGGTCTACATAGTGAATTCCAGGTTGGCTGAAATCACATAGTGAGATCCCGTCTTGATGGTGGTACACATTTTTAATTCCAGATCTTGGAGAACAGAGGCAGGTGGATCTCTGTGAGTTCCAGGACAGCCAGGGCTGTTACATAGAAAAACCCTATCTTGAAAAACCAACAAAAAAGAGCAAACACTGGGCACTGGGCATGGTGGTGCTCCTCAGTACCCAAGCACTGCGGAGGCAGAGGTAGACATGCTAGGTGAACTGGGCTCTGCAGAGGCAGACGTGCTAGGTGAGCTGGGCTCTAAGATTTGGTCTCACAGCAAACAAACAAACAAACAAACAAACACCAGAAAGCAGTGGCTAGAGAGATGGCTCAGTATTTAGAGCAATTACTGCTCTTGTAGAGGGCTCAGGTTTGTTTCCCAGCACCCACATGGTTCATAACAGTCTATATCTCTAGTTTCAGGTGTACAGGCATACAAGCATGCAAAACAACCATACACATAAAATAAAAATTAAAGCTAAAAAAGGCAAAAGTGAACAAACACACACACACAAAGCCAGTGGGTGGCTCACGCCTTTAATCCCAGCACTCAGGAGGTTCAGGTACAAGGACTGCTTCAAGACTGAGGCCAGCACTATCTACATAGCAAGTTCTTTACCAGCATGGATTACATGGCAAAATTCTATATCCTAAAAAAACCCAAATAAGTAAATAAACAATTGACTCAGGCTTCCTTGCTCTGCCACACGGACCTGTGTCTGCTCTTGAGAACCCATCCTCACCTGTCAGGATAGTAGCCCCAGTGTAGAAGAACTTGTTTATCCCTCTTCATGACTGGCCGTACCCATTCCTCTGAGGATAGACAGAAGAGAGAGAGAGAGATACGCTGAAGGGAAAAATGACCAGACAAGGGCTCTAACCGAGCGCTCTGCGGATGTGCAGGAGACTCAGTAACAGAAGTTCGGGATTCCAAGGCTCAGAACCATAGGTGTTATACCAGGATGTAAGCGATCCTCTGCGCGACAGAAAGCCCAAGTCTCACCTTCTTCTAGGTTCCCTGGGACAGGGCACACAACATGGGAGGCATTGCTCTTATCCTCAGAGATGGTTCCCTGGAAGCACAAGGAAAAGGGGTAAATCTACTTCCTTTTGAAGGATTCTCTAGTTAAGAAAAACAACTAAAGCCGGGCAGTGGTGGCGCACGCCTTTAATCCCAGCACTTGGGAAGCAGAGACAGGCGAATTTCTGAGTTCGAGGCCAGCCTGGTCTACAGAGTGAGCTCCAGGACAGCCAGGGCTACACAGAGAAACCTTGTCTCGAAAAAAACAAAAAAGAAACAATAAATAAATGTAACCACAGATTTGCCTTTCAAATTACATCTTTCCTGAAGTGGTATTAAAATTAGTTTGTATTTTCTTGCAACACCACCTAAGTGGCAAAGAAACACAGTATGAATGATGTGTTAGCACTGAAGAACAGCTGGAGACTATCCCTACAGATAACCCTCTGCACAGATGTGTGTGCAGTGTACTGTCTGTGTGCATGCACATGCTACAGTCAACCACAAGTGTCCTTTATTACTCTCTCCCAGTCACCTACTTCAGAAACGTGACAGTGAACTGGGGGCTTGTCATTTCAGCGAGGCTGGCTGGCTAATGAACCCCAGGATCTACCTGCTCCTCCCTCCTGGCACTATAGGTGTATGCCTTAACACCCACATTTTCCATGCGTTCTGGGGATCCAGACTCTGGTCTTTATGCTTGCACAGCAAGAACTTACTTTACCCACTGACTCATCATACCTATGGGAAATTCAAAGTGGGCTATGAGTGCCTATTCCATAATATCTGCTTATTTAAAAGGAGCTCCAAAGAGCAGAGATTTATTGAGGTTGTTTTAACAGTATCAGTTGATACTCCAGGCAGACCTGAACACACTATGTAGCCAAGGGAACTTTGAACTCTCTTTTTCTTTCTTTTTTTTTTCTTTTTTTTTTCTTTTTCTTTTTTTTTTGGTTTTTCAAGACAGGGTTTCTCTGTGTAGCCCTGGCTGTCCTGGAACTCACTCTGTAGACCAGGTTGGCCTCGAACTCAGAAATCCACCTGCCTCTGCCTCTCAAGTGCTGGGATTAAAGGCGTGCGCCATCACTGCCCAGCTTGAACTCTTGATCTTTCTGTTTCTACTTCCCAAGTGCTAGGGCACACCACTACAGCAGATTCCCAGGTTGGATTTTTCTGAAATCAGGTATCTCTAGTTCAGTAGAACACATTCTCTATCACCCAGGTCAAAGCAGGGTCAAGGAGCAACTCTTGATAAAACCATCAAGCCTGGAGAACGGAGCAAACAGGACAAATGCTGCTCAAAGACTTAACTCTCGCTCTAACCAGAAAGGCCACAGCGCAGGAGAAAATATGGTACTACAAGCTGCTTCCTAACAGAAACAATATCAGGCACGAGAAACCGTGCTAACAGTGCTAACATTGTGTAAACCAGACTCCTACTTCAGAAACCTCTGAGTTACTCACCCTGCCTCCCACTCACCTGGTGTCTCTTAACAATGTCTTTTAATTTCCCTAGCAGTTTGGGCTCAATTTCTGGGCACAGGAAAATGTTAGGTCGAGACAGGCAATTATTCTGTGAAGAGGAGACATAGGCGAGATGAGGAAGAGCTATCTTGTATTCTTATTGAGGGTAGGGAAATGGATGGGGGATGTGCTTGTATATTACCTGTACCAAGGACTTCTCAATGGTCATGAACATTTCCACATTGCGGTCCATGCGGGACGGATTCTGGAAATCATAACGCCGCCTTATAAAAGGACAATAATCTAGTAAGTTTATATCTGGGGAAAAGGTGAAGGTACATGACCTTTTTGTTTCCTTTTTTTTTCTTCTTCTTCTTCTTTTTTATTTTTATTTGTTTTAGTTTATGTTTTTATTTTATATGTATGGGTCTTTTGCCTGCTTGTATGTCTGTGTGCCACGTGCGTGCAGTGCCTGTGGAGACCAGAAAAGGTCATGGGATTCCCTGAGAGTAGGGTCACAGAAGGTTGTGAGCAGCCATGTGGCTGCTGGGAATGGGACCGAGTTCTTTGGAAGAGCAGCAGGGTTCTTAACCACTGAGTCGTCTCTCTAGCTCAAAAGGTATATAACTTCCTAATGGGAAATTAGGAGGCATTCTTATAACAAATTTCACCCAAATCACAGGGAACCCAGGTGTTCTGGTCTCCAATGCATGAGTCACTTCGTGCTTAATCCAAAAGGACAGAGCTTGAGGTGACAACCTAAGAATCCCCGTCCTGGAAGAACTCATTCCCAATTCATTTATATCTGGACGTGACATCTATTCTTCTGATCTATAAGAGACACACAGAATTTCTACATGTGTTCTCTCACTTCAGAGGGACCCCAGGAAATAATGGAAAGTTCTCTCTTAACTAAATATAAAAGGCGGAGAGAAGAGGCATCTCACCATCCCTGGTCACTCTTGAACTTGTAGGCAGCTGCGAGAATATGGCACAGGGATCCTCCTGCTTTGAAATCTAGGAAACATTTGATCTACAAAATTGAGACAGGGAAGAAGTATGTGAAAGTTACATTGTACATACATACATACATACATACACACAAAGACTAAAGTTTATGCAAATCTAAATTCCACTGCCTCCTTTTAAGGAATTACATTTACTTACCTATTTATTTAGAATTTCTATTTCTTTGTATGTATGCATGTGTATATGTATGTCTTCTATGTATATATGTATGTAATGTGTGTGTTGTATGTGTATATATGTATGTGTCCTTCCTATGTATTGCATGTGTGAGTATGTATGTATATGTATGTGTGTATGTATGTTATATGGATGGATATGTATGTGTATATATATCTATATATCTATATCTATATATATATGTGTGTGTGTATATATTTTGTTGTTGTTGTTGTTGTTGTTGTTGTGTGTGTGTGTGCACTAATGGACATCACAGGCTGTCAATTCTCTCCTTCCACGGTGTGAGTAGTTCTAGGTACTTTATCCACTGGGCCACCCCTTCCTTTGTGATACTGAAAACAGAATTCAGGGCCTCTCACAGTTTAGACAAGTGCTCTGCTAGGACTATACATCCAGGACCCCTTTTCTTAAAGTTGAAGACAGGATGTTTTTAAGTTTCCTAGGCTGACTTGAATCGGTAATCTTCCTGAACCAGGCTTCTAAGTAGTAGACATGCCAGGTGTATATCACCATATCTGACCTAAAACCTCACATTCTTTTTTTTTTTTTTTAACTTTTTAGGATTTATTTCTTCTGCATGTGTGAGTGCTTTTCCTGAATGCCCATGACGCTCAGAAGGCATCGGATGCCCTGGAATGGAAGCTAGGGATGTTTGTAAGCTGCCATGTGGGTGCTAGGAATTGAACCCAGGTCCTCTGCGAGTGCTCTTAGCCACTGAGCTATCTCTTCAGCTCCCAAGCACAACAGAGAGAGAGAGAGAGAGAGAGAGAGAGAGTGAGACTGCAGGACTAAACCTGACACTCTCAGATTATTACTGGTTGTGGAGTTTTTCTAAAGTAACAGGAATGGTCACCTGGGGGCTAGGTCAAGCTGTAATACTCAGACTATTGATGGAGACAGAAAAAAAAAACCTCCCAAAATTTTGAAATTTGAAAGAGGTGGGTTTTGTTTTTCTTTTTCGACATGGCACTACACACACTGTCTTTGAATTGCTGTATAGATCAGTCTGGCCTCCTGCTTTTGACTACCCATCCTCAACCTCCCTAATTCTGGACTGTAGGCACGTAGAAAAAAAAATTTAAAGAGCAAAACAAACGAAAAACCTCTTCCCAGTTTGGAGGATTTGTCCCCCTCCCCTTGAACTCACCGGCAGTTTAGTAAGTGGCGCGTTGCTGACATGTTTGCCAAAAACCTCTTCCTGAAACTGGAGCAGCTGCACCACCAGGCTGGACAGGGACTTGTTGGTTGGTGGCTCTGCTTGTATGTACTGGGGAAGGAGGGAAGGGAGGGGACAGGATCCAGATACATTCTCTACCACCTCCCATGTCTCTCTGTGAGTTCCTAGAAGCACCCGGAACAGACAGAAATGCGCCTTCCCCTCCACAGGTCTAGTTTATATAGAGAGGGCTTCGGGAGGGACTGGATTCTATGCCACCAGCCCAGGTGGCGGGGACTGAGGACTGGCAGCGAGGGAAGTTTTATACTCTTCCTTGGCTGTACCCTGAAGTTGGAACTGCAGGACGCTGCTATCTCGGCACCTCATCTCCTACCAACTGTAAAAATTCTGAAGGTTGATGGAGTTCAAGGGAAACAAAAAACCCTTTGAGGCTCTAAGTGACACAACAATGTATTTCTTGGGGGGACACGATAAAAGACTAGGCTTCTGTCCATAACGGTGTGTTAAGAGAGCAAGGGAGTGAGGCAGGACAAGTTCACTTAAAAACTTAAGCCTGCGCATTTTGCTTCTGCTAAAGCCAGGCACGGTTGGTATTGCAGGGTCTCCTCTCTAGCAAGGATCTCAGACCACCCACCCAGCTTGATAAATAAGTAACAAGAAGACAGCCATCTATCCTTTTCTGGGGAATCAATGACCTCAAACGCTTCCGTACTGAAACGAGCTACCTGGAATCCTACCTTTCCGTTCTGTTCACTGAGCCAGGAAGCTACTTTCTCTTTACCTTTTGACCCTGATTTCCTCTACCCTAATCAGAGTCAGCACCTCTTGGTGGGAGGTGTAAAGAGATCCGAGAAGGGAGAAGTACATGACAAAGAGTTAAGCACTTGAAAGCTGAAGCAGGTCACAGCTGTCAAAGCCCTCGGGGCTTCACACCAAGACCCTAGACTGATCTCCCTTTAAAAGGTCAAAGGCAGAAGACTGGGAACCAGAACCTCACGCTGAGGGTACACACAAGTCAGAGACCCAACAGCTGTTTGTCAAGAGTCTGACACCCAACAGAGACCCCAAATGGTTTCAGGGCCAAACTCAAACCAGGATTAGTGGAGCTTTCTGAAGCTGCCCACTGTATTCCCACAGGCTGGCTGCAAAGCTGGGGTAGCAAGAGTTGGGGGCTGTAAAACAAAGCTAGGAAACCCTTAGCCGGGGTTGGTGAGGAAGCAGGCCATATCGAAGACAAAAAGAAAGAAAGAAAGAAAGAAAGAAAAAAAGCCCAGACGCCATGAAGACACAAGAATAAAAATTGGTTTAAATAAACAAATAAGACAGGTAGGGCTTCTCGAACCCTTTTGTTCCCCCATCCTTATTTCCAGTTACGGGGTGGGGGTGGGGGTGGGGACTAGCGATATGAAGCTTATCCTAGCCTCTGGACCTCAAACCCAATGCAATGCCAGGCCGGCTTGCAGAGCGACTTCATTATGAAAGGAGGGTTGGAGGGGCTGCTGCCCTGGACTGCCATGCCCTGTCCCCTGAGAGGTTTGCAGCCCTTTAGAAGGAGGCGAGGGTAACCCTGGGAGACAGGTGATTTCCCCAGGTAGAGACGCTTTCAACGGCCTGCTCCGCGCCCGTCTACCCTCCTGCCCTGCCATCTGTCTCCGGACGTACACAAAGCACCACCGGGGAGGCCTGGGCCGCTCCGGCGTCTGGCTCGGCGGGGGGCTCCGGCGGGGCCCGCGGCTCGCACACCGGAGCGGAGGAGGCGCGCGGCGGCGGCACCGGTCAGCCTGGAGGACGAGGGCTGCCGGGCCCGGGCCGCCGCCCCGAGCCGCCGCCGCCGCCGCCGCTGCGCTGCACCGGGGCAGAGGGCACGGTGGGGGCGGGGTGGGGGAGGGGCGGGCGGGAGGCGCGGGGAGGCCTCGGGGAGGGGCGCGGCGGCCGCAGGGTGGGCCGGCCCCGGGAGCGGCGGCGGCCGGGGGCCCTTTGTCCCCGCCGGGCCCCCGCGCGGCGCCGCCCGCGTACCTTCTTGTAGTTCTTGCCGAGCCAGAGCCGCACGTTGTCGAACTGGGTCACGGTGTCCGCGGCCTCGTAGTACTTCACGTTGGGGCCGCCGTCCTTCTTCCGCACCGCCATCTTCTCGGGCTCGGGCCCCGCCGCCGCCCGCCCCGCTCAGCTCAGCTCCCGCCTCCTCCTCCGCCCGCCTCCCGCCGCCTCCCGCCGCCACGACCGCCGCCTCCCGCCGCCTGGGCCCCGGCCGGCGGAGCGCCCCCTGCCGGCGGCCCGGCGCGGCGGCGGGCGAGCCCGAGCGCGCTCGGCGGACACCCCGGCAGCGGCGGCGGGAGGCGGGCGAGCCCGAGCGCGCTCGGCGGGCTCCCCCGCAGCGGCAGCCCGGCGGCTTCGCCGGGGTCTCGCGGGACGCGGCTGTGGGACAGCGGAGCCCTCCCCGACTTAGTCTCGCAGCGGGAGTGGGCTTACTGTCCCACCCCACCGGGAAGCCGGGAGCCCCGGCTCTGCAGGAGCTCCGCCCTGTAACCCCGAGTGGCCCCGGCACGCACGTTCCCGTGGAACTCTTTCGCTCCGATAAGTTCCTTCCAACCATTCCCGTTTCAACCCACGAGTGTCCCTGACGCTCCGCGCCCCGGTGCACCCAGCACCCCTGGTGCTACCCGGGGGTCAGGTGAGGGGTCTCCTCCCTCTGTTCTTCGGGGCTCGCTAATCGCCTCCGCTTAAGGAGTCGGCTGGCGAGCCCCGATTCTCCGACCCAGCCTCGCGAAGGTGCGAGGGAGAGAGCGGCTCCGGGTCTGAGTCGCGACCCTGCAGCGGTCCGTTCGCACCCTCCCCAGTCGCCCGTGCGGACCCTTTCTGTAAGCGTGCGGCCAACCATGGTTTTGGAAGTCACGGTGGCCGAGTGGTTAAGGCGTTGGACTCGAAATCCAATGGGGTTTCCCCGCACAGGTTCGAATCCTGTTCGTGACGGCAGCTTCTTTTTTTTTTCCCTCCCACTACTGGTTAAGTAGTTGAGTGATTGGATTCGGAAGTGAAAAGGCAGCACGACTCCTTTAGGTTAGACTAGGGTGGCATACAAACCAAATTGGGTATCACTTTATTCGCTGTTAGGATACCAGGCACTTTGAGAATTCTGTAACATTTCATAACATAAGGAAGAGTAGTCGTTTGGTTTGGGAAATCCAGTCAAACCCAGGATTTCTTTCTTTCTTTCTTTCTTTCTTTCTTTCTTTCTTTCTTTCTTTCTTTCTTTCTTTCTTTCTTCCTCTCTTTCTTTCTTTCTTTCTTCCTCTCTCTTTCTTTCTTTCTTTCTTTCTTTCTTTCTTTCTTTCTTTCTTTCTTTCTTTCTTCTTTTTTTGGTTTTTCGAGACAGGGTTTCTCTGTATAGCCCTGGCTNTCCTGGAACTCACTNTGTAGACCAGGCTGGCCTCGAACTCAGAAATCCTCCTGCCTCTGCCTCCCGAGTGCTGGGATTAAAGAAGTCTTTGGAGTTTGTGACCAAAAATGGAGCCTAGAAGTCTGGTGACTGGAAACACAAGAAACAAGCATTCGCTCGTTTGGATTTTTCTTTTTCATTTAGACAGGGCCTCGTGTATGCAGGCTGCCCTTGAACTTGCCTTGCAGCTAAGAATGACTTTGAATTTCTGATCCTCCTTGCCTCTACCTCTCAGGTGTGCCTGAGCATGCCAGGATCCTGTGCGTGCGGCTTGGGACAGAATCCAGGGGTTCAATTGTTCATTAGGTAAGCATTCTGTTACGCTAAATTCCCTAGCCCTCATTTGAGTTTTCCTGAGATTAACCTCAGGTATCATGGGCCTAGGCGGAGGCCTATGGGCACCAGATGCTGGTTAAAAATCTGTGTATATTAACCAAGCTAGACAACTCCATTCTTGGGCTCTAACCCTCTCGCGTTACCCAGTTCTTCATGGAGATCACTTGTTCTTTTTATATTTCATTTCTTGCATAGCAAAACCTTCTCCAGGAAGGATCTCCGAGAATTCATGGAGCTCCTGGTTTTGTTTTTTGTTTTTGTTTACTTTATTTCCCACCTTCATATGGCTGCTTATGGCTTCCTGAGCGTCCTTCCTATCCTCTGTGCAGCCACCGTCACTAAGGAATTCTCTGCATTCCCCAGGCTATTCCTCTTTAAGGTGTTTGATCACTGTCACGTCAGCTGGAACCTGTCACCTTTCCATGACCATTCAGTGAGTTTCCTGCAAGGAGTCTTCTTGTTTGTCTGCTGTCTTAGGGTTTTACTGCTGTGAACAGACACCATGATCAAGGCAACTCTTCTAAGGACAGCTTTTCATTGGGGCTGGCTTACAGGTTCAGAGGTTCGGTCCATTTATCATCAAGGAAGGAACATGGCAGAGCCACCAGGCAGGCATGGTACAGAAGGAGCTGAGAGTTCTACATCTTCATCTGAAGGTTGCTAGCAGAACACTGGCTTCCAAGCTGCTAGGATGAGGGTCTTAAAGCCCACACCCACAGTGACATACTTCCTCCAACAGGGCCACACCTTCTAATTCTGCCACTCCCTGGGCAGAGTATACACAAACCATCACATCTCCTTCCTGAGACAGTTTCACTGTAGCCCCAGGTGGCCTGCTCAGCTCGTGTGGCAATCCCTCTGCCTCTGTCCCCGAGTGCTGAGAGTGCATGGATGGCCATCACACCCACTCTGCAAGGAATCTCTTCCTCCATAAAAATAAATAAATGAATTCTATTCACTCTGCCTCTAAGTATGTTTTAATTCATGATTTAAAGGGGATGAGTGTGTAGTGGGCCTTCCGCTTGTCAGAGCCTTTATCTGAAAAGCTGCGGTAGGCTGGGCCCAGTGGTACCTGTCTTTAATCCCACACTCAGGAGATAAAGGCAGGTGAATCTCCGGGAGTTCAAGACCAGCCTCTCTACTTATAGTGTTTCTAACTGGCCAGGGCTACCTGTGAGGATTACATGAATTCATATATGTTCGGGTGTACTGAGGCAGCCATACAACCACAAACCCTAAGCTCTACCAAGACTGTGTGTGGACGACCTGAATCTTCTCTCAGCCACTCTTCACAACATTCCATCTCGTGGTTACCTGACCTTGTCCGGGCTGTTCCTCCGAGGTTGACACAGTCTCTCTCATCCTTACCTCCACAGCTCCATGTAAACGTCACGCAGTCTCCTCTGGCTGGATGCAATGTCCCATGTGTACAACCCCAGCACTTGGGAAACTGCAGCAGGAGGATTGCTATTAGTTCAAGTTAAGGCTGAGCGTAACAGCGACAGCTTCTTTGAGAAAGAATTGGAGATGCAGCTCAGCTACTGGAGTGCTCATGTATATGAAACCTTGGGTTAAATCCCTAGAACTGGGTCTGATGGGTGCACACCTTTAATCCCATCAATTGGAAGCAGAATGATCAGAAATTCAAAATCTTCTGCTGCTACTGCTACGTAGTGAGTTTAAGCTATCCTGTGTTACATGAAACCCTGTCTCAAAAAAAAAAAAAAAATCTGGTCACCTGTTGCCCTAATCTTATGGGAAGTCATTGCTCACACAGACAAGCCACTCAAATCCTTTACCTTGCTATGTGAATGCACAC
>NC_034598.1:48644596-48649207 GCF_900095145.1 Mus pahari
AGAACCCTGGCCCATCAGCCCAGGGATGGCTCCACCCACCATGGGCTGCACCCTTCCCCATCAATCACTAAATAAGAAAATGTCCCACAAGCTTACCTATAGCCTGATCTGATGGAGGCATTGTTTTAAATTACAGTTCCCTCTTCTCAGATGACCCTAACCTGTGTCGAGTTGACATAAAATTAGCCAGCACACCTTGAAATTCTCCTGTTCCTCTGAGTCAGCACTTCATGAATTCAGGAAGGACAAAGTCACACACCTTCACTTGACAATCCCTAGTCACTATTTTCTTATTTTAGATAGGTTTGTTGTTGTTGCTGTTAGAGACAGGGTTTCTCTGTGTAGCCCTGACTGCCCTAGAACTCACTCTGTAGCTCAAGCTGGCCAGACTGGATCTTACTGGCCTAGAATTGGCTATGCAACCCAGGCTAGTCAAACCTATTGTCTTCCCTCAACCTCTTCAGTGCTGGAATTATAGGCAAGCTCTGCCATTCCTGGGTGTTCTGTATTTTCAAGACAGAGCTTCTCTGTAGCCCTGGCTGTCCTGGAACTTGCTCTGTAGGCCACGCTGGCCTCTGTCTCCTGAGTGCTGGCATTAAAGGTGAGCACTACCATACCCAGCCTATTACGATATACGAGGTCTTACTATATAGTCCAGGCTGGCCTGGAACTTGCTGAGTGGTCTAAGATAGACTCCAACTCCTGTCCCATCTTGGTACTGGGGTACTGAACCTGGGACACTGGCATGCAAGTCCACTGACCTCCAGCTTTAGCCTGGACTTGAGTTCTCAGTCTTCTTGCATCAGAATTCTAGTATGTGGGAGTACGGAGGTGTAACACTGCCATGTCCTTGAACAGCTCCAGGGACAGACCTTACTGGGGCATTCAGGAATGAAGAAATAACGATTCTTATGGACCGAAACATGGACACAGGCAAGTTGGGATCAGGTGGTCAGGGCTCTCTGATGAGGAAACTACATCACCCCGAAGGGAGCTCAGTGTAATCACCCTGCTCAACCAGGGGAGAAGCCGATTATTACAGACACCTGAACAAGGTGCCAGGTTTCTTATGTACAGCTGAAAGGAGGTAGGTTTAGTTGTTCATAGTGTGTGTATATGTATATGTATGTATGTATGTATATGTATATAATTTTTTTTGAGGCAGGGTTTCTCTGTGTAAGAGCCCTGGCAGTCCTGGGAACTTGCTGTGTAGACTAGTCTGGCCCTTCACTCACAGAGATTCACCTACCTGTGCCTCCTCAGTCCTGGGATTAAATACGTATATGTATGTATGTATATGTATGTATGTATGTATGTATGTATGTATGTATGTATGTATGTGTGTGTGCCAGGACCCATAGAGGTAAGGCATCAGATCTCCTGGGCTGGAATCATAGGCAGTCCTGAGCTATGATGGGTCCTGAGAACTGAATTCAGATGCTATACAAAAGCAGCAAATGGGGGCTGGTGAGATGGCTCAGCAGGTAAGAGCACCGACTGCTCTTCCAAAGGTCCCGAGTTCAAATCCCAGCAACCACATGGTGGCTCACAACCATCCGTAACAAGATCTGATGCCCTCTTCTGGAGTGTCTGAAGTCAGCTACAGTGTAATTTCATATAATAAATAAATCTTTAAAAAAAAAAAGCAGCAAATGCTCTTAACCCACTGACTCATACTCCTGCTCTAATTTCACACACACACACACATGCACGCATGCACACACACATACACACACACACAAGGTAGGGGGACTATAGGAAGACCCCAACACTCCATAGCATAATACCCTCTTCCAAATTAATGACTTGCTCCACAATTTAAAAGGCTTGGTTAAGCTTCAGGTTTGGGCTAAACCTACCTTAATCTGAAACTGTTTGGAAGGATGTCTCTCACTTACACTTCGGGGACTCCTTACAGTTGGTTTATGAGCCACTTTCAAATGATTACTTCAGAATTACTTGAAAAGAAATAGTCAACTATATCATATCTTCTGTTTTGTTCTTATTTCCTCTGTAACTTACCTAGGTCCTATTCATTATCTTCGGCTTCTTTGTGTGTCTTCTCTATGTGAAGTTTTTTGAGACAAGTTTCATGTAGCTTCAGAACTCAGTGTATTGCAAGATGTTAATTTCTTGTCCCTCTTGCATTTACTGCCCACAAACTGGGGTTATAGGTATGTGTCACCACATGTAGTTTTATTATTTGTGAGATGCCTTGGTACTTAATATACAGTCTGTGTTTGCCTTGTACACGACAGGTTTCCTCCAGCCAGTCCCTGAGTGCTAGTATCGCAGGCATGTGCCACTTCACCCAATGATTTGCAGTAAATCCCAGAATTTCTTGATCACCCCGAATAAATGACCTCTGAATCCATCTTTTCTGAAAAATTCCTTTTATTTGTGCATGTGTACATGTGAGCAGGTGCCAAAGAAGCTGTAAGACAGCAGTGGATCCTCTGAGCTGGTGTCACAGGTGAACTCTGTGACATGGGTGTTGAACTCAGGTCTTCTGGTAGAGCAGGCAGGTACTCTTAGCTATTGAGCTATCTCTCCTGCCCCAAATCCATTCATCCACCCACCTAAACACACACACACACACACACACACACACACACACAACTTTGTGTTTGTAAGAAAAAAGTATAGAAATAAAAGGACAATCTGAAAGAGTTCCTTCTTTCCTTCATGTAGGTCCCAAGAATTGAACCAGGCCATCAAGCTCAGGAGCAGGAACCTTCACCTCCTGAGCAATGGTCCCATCCTGGTCTTTTTGTTTTGTCTCATACTATGGAGCCCTGACTGTCCTAGAACTCACTATGTAGACTAGGAAAACCTTGAATTCAGAGATCTGCCTGCCCCTGCCTTTCCAGCACTGGGATTAAAGGGGGCCACCACTTTGCTCAGCTTACCCTTTATTTATTTTGGTTTTTCAAGACAGGGTTTCCCTGTGTTGCCCTGGCTGTCCTGGCCACTGCAGACCAGGTTGACTGCAAACTGACATAGATCTTCCTGCCTCTGCCTCCTCCCAAGTGCTCGGATTAAAGGTGTGCACCACCACCACCTGACCTTATGTTGTATTTTTTTAATTAAAAAAATTATTTTATGCATATGAGTACACTGTAGCTGTCTTCAGACACACCAGAAGAGGGCATCAGATCCCATTACAGATGGTTGTGAGATGGTTGCTGGGAATTGAANTCAGGACCTCTGGAAGAGCAGTCACTGCTCTTAACTACTGAGCCATCTCTTCAGCCCCCACCCCTTTGTTGCATTTTTAAATATTTATTTATTTATTATTTATTTATTTAATTTTTTGGTTTTTCAAGACAGGGTTTCTCTATGTAGCCCTGGCTGTCCTGGAACTCACTCTGTAGACCAGGCTGGCCTCGAACTCAGAGATCCACCTGCCTCTGCCTCCCAAGTGCTGGAATTAAAGGCGTGCGCCACCACGCCCGGCAAATATTTATTTTCATGAGTGTTTTTGACTGTGTGTATGAATAGAAGCCCATGCATGCCTGATGCCTGTGATGTCGAAAGGAGTCAGATTCTCTGGAACTGGAATTGAAGATGGTTGTGAGCCAATGTGTAGGTGATGGAAGTCAAATCTAGGTCCTCTGCAAGAACAACAAGTATTCTTAAACCCCAATCCATCTCTCCAAATATATCTTTTAAAAAGTCTTATGAGCCAGGAAGGCAGAGGCAGGCAGTCCTCTTGAGCTCCAGGCCAGCCAGGGACACAGAGAAATGTGTATGTATGACTGTTTTGTTTGCATGAATGTGTACACCATGTGCATACCTTTTGGATTGCCTAGAACTGGGGTTACAGATGGCTGTGAGTCGCCATGTGGGTGGTGAGTCCTCTGCAAGAGCAGGAAGTGCTCTTAACCACTGTGCTATCTCTCCAGCTCCCTTTATGTGTGTAGTTGAATATACATGTGAATATGTATGGGGGTACCCATGGAAGCCAGAAGAGGCACGTGGATCCTCTGGAACTGGAATTACAGGCAGTCGTGAGCTGCCCACGGTGAATTCTGGCTCAGTTTCTCTGCAAGAACATGGGGTGCTATTAACCACTGAATCATCTCTACAACCCCACTGCCCCCAGCCCCCACTCTTTCAGACTTGCTATGCAGTCAGGCTGGCCTCACACTCAGTCCTGTGTCAACCTACAAAATGCTAGGATCGTAGGTGTGGGGCAGTGAGCTGGGGATGAAATCCAGGACTTTCAGAATTCTGGGTAAGCACTTTACCTATCCAGCTGCACCTCTAGCCGTCCAAACCCATGTTTTTGTTTTATTTTTTTGGGGGGGGGGTGGAGCAGACAGAATCTTACTATATAGACAAGGGGCATCTGCTGGGATTGGAGAAGTACACCACTACACCTGGCTGATATCATTTTCTTGCTTTCTTTCCATGGCCACCAAAGTTGGAAGTTACTCAAAACTCATCAGTAGAATCCCATTCGCTATCATGACTTCCAAGACCGGTCCTCTACTTCAAGTTCTTCATTAGCTCCTTCAATAAACTATTCAGCAGTCAGCCCTCGAGACAGGAAGAGGCTGGAACAGGAAGATCACATGAGAAGAGGGGAAAAAAGGCTTTTTTTTTTTT
>NC_034598.1:48649657-48650942 GCF_900095145.1 Mus pahari
AGAGAGAGAGAGAGAGAGAGAGAGAGAGAGAGAGAGAGAGAGAGAGAGAGAGATATTGGTGTAGCGGTGGGACGGTTGAGCATATACTGATGTCCCCAAAATGAAGCTCTCTCCTGATGTCTTCTATTCTCAGAACTTGTTAACCTCAATCAAAACTCTTGCTTAGTGAAACAGAACTAAAGGACACTACTGGGCCAGGCCTCCACAGAGGCTAAAAGGGTGGGTGGGATCACAAGTTCAAGGCCTCCCCAGGCAACTTTGAAAGGGAGCCCAGGACAGAGCTCAGTTGTGGAGCTGCTTCCCCAGTATGTGCAAGGCCTTGCCTCCATTCCCACCACTGCATACACAGTACAGGCTTTGTAAAGCAGAAGCCATGTGCATGTCACGGAGGCTGAGGCATGGTGACCCCAAGTAGACGCTAGCTTCACTTCAAAGCAAGACCCTGCCTAAACAAAAGAACAGAAATTAAAACTGTGGTACACACTTGCCACTCTAGAACTGGGAAATAAAGGTAGCAGAATGAGGGATTCAAGACCAGCCTGGGCCACACTAAACACTGTGTCAAAAAAAAAAGAAGAAAATAAATAAAAGGATGGGGTCTGTAGAATGGCTTGGGGCAAAAGTGACTGCCACTAGGCCTGGTGACTTCAGTTCAGTCCCATAATTCCCCAACAAGTTGTCATCTGATCATGTTGTATGTGGGGAAAGCTAACTAACTAAATCTCAAACAAAGTTTACCCTTTAGGAGTCCAAATGAGGAAGAGAGAAGCAATAACAATGCGGTCTTGGGTTGAATCCAGGTTTAGATGTAAATTATCCAGGAGACACCTTTATCTGTGCAGAGATCCACACCCACACACACCTGCACCTGTGCACAGACCCACACACACACCTGCTCCTGTGTACAGACCCACCCAGGCACTCACATATAGACTCGTGCACAAACACCTATACACAAATCCTTTTTATAAAAGTGTTTTCTTGGGAAAATGAGGGAAATGTAAATTGGATATAGATTTATTTGGACAATACAAAAGTGCTGTGATTTTTCAGATAATACACTGAAATGGATGTTTTATTATTGTGTGTGCATGATCTGTAGGTCAGAGGACAACTTTATGGAGATATTTTTCACCTTCCACCTTTACGCTTCCGGGGATCAAACCCAGGCCAGGGTCAGTGGCAGACACCTGCAGGACCACCTCACTGACTTCACTGGATTAAAATTTTAAAACCACCAACCCTACTCCCTTCCTTTCTTGTTCTCCCACCTTTTTTTTTTTTT
>NC_034598.1:48651390-48664568 GCF_900095145.1 Mus pahari
ATCCCAGCACTCGGGAAGCTGAGGCAGGTGGATCTCTGAGTTCGAGGCCAGCCTGGTCTACAAACTGAGTTCCAGGACAGCCAGGGCTACACAGAGAAACCCTGTCTCGAAAAACCAAAAAAAAAAAAAAAAAAAAGAATTATTTTCAACTTTGCTGATGTAATGCCCTGATATGCGAGACTACATCCCGTCCTCAGCACTGAAAGCCACCAAGGGGCAAGACTGCACTTCACTGTTGTAAAGCAACAGCAGGCAACAGGATGCAAGGTGTAGATTTCAGTCACTCTGATGTACAAAGGACACTTCCCAAAAAAACCTTCCTGATTCCCAGATCCTTTGTCCATCTATTGTTGGATCTTAGCACATTCTCTCCTATTGTAATTACATACTCATCTCTATTAAATCGGGTACCATTTTGTCACATGAACCTTCCCTTATACTACTGAGTACTTTTTAGGTTAGACTGATGAGTATTTGTCCCACTCCCCAACTCTCCTCAAATTCTATGGAGCTGGTGGAAACCTCAGATGATGGAATCAACTTGCCTATCACACAGGACAGTTCCATCCCCCAGGTCTGAATAAACCAGGTGGTGGCTGGCATCTGTAATCTCAGCTCAGGAGCCAGAGGGCAGGAGACCACAAGTTCAAGGTCACCTCACTAAGGGAGAGGGGGATTATTTAAATGAAGGAGGGTCACACACATTCTATGAAGCTGTTGTTGCAGGTGTTTGTGAGTTGCCTACTCCAAGTACTGGGAACTAAACTCCAGAAGAAACAGTATGAGGAAACAGTATGAGCGCTGACCTGCTGAGCTATCTTCCCAGCTCTGGCACAGCAATGATGTCAGTATGGGTTATAAGAGAGCTGTGATGGTGCCTTGTTGGTTGTCAACGTGACCAAATCTGTAATTAACTAAAACTAAAGCAGCTGTGAGCACATGTTTGAGGTGGGAAGACTCACTTTTAATCCGGATCTTCTGAGGTGGGAAGAGCCACCTTTGATCCAGATCTTTTAAGGAGAGGAGATTCATTCTGGGCCACATTTCCTGTGACAGCCTAAAGAACATGGAAGAAGGAAGTCCTCTCAGTGGCAAGCCCATTCCCTCACAGGCCTTAGAGCCTGCTTCCTCAGGATTTCAGCGTATACAGAAGGCCAGCTAAGGCATGCAGACTCGTGAAGTAAACTGCTGGATTCCTGGACCTTCTGTTGGTAGACAGCCATTGCTGGACTTGCCAGACCATAGCCTGTGAGCTTCTTTTAAAAAATCCTCTTTATATATATATACACACACACATATAACACACACACACACACACCATTAGTTTTGTCACTCTAGAGAACCCTAATACACATTTTGGTACCAGAAGTGGTTCTAGAGCAATAGAAGGATGAATTTTCTTTCTTTCTTTCTTTCTTTTTTTTTTAAAGATTTCTTTATTTTTTTTAAAGCTTTATTTATTATATGTAATTACACACATAGCTGTCTTCAGACACTCCAGAAGAGGGTGTCAGGTCTTGTTACAGATGGTTATGAGCCACCATGTGGTTGCTGGGATTTGAACTCAGGACCTTTGGAAGAGCAGTCGGGTACTCTTACCCACTGAGCCATCTCACCAGCCCAGGATGAATTTTCTTAGGTATCTGGAATAGGCTTTCCAATTTGCCAACACCTACCGTTTCCGAAAACCCCCCACTGATGATGCCTTTCCTGGGAACTGGGAGAGTAATGAAAGCCTGCAGTGTGAACTATTTGACAAAGGTAAAAGTGGATTTGATTATCCTGATTCACCCATTGTGAGAGACAATGGATTTGGTGACTATATAAAACTCCTAGACTATTTGTGAGGGGGAAAAATGATGATTCTGGTTGGTTGCTCCTTATCTCTGAATAAACTGGCAAAGGAAAAGAATGCACTCTGTGATAAAAAAAAAATTATCCAAATTCTAACATCTCAGAATACGGTGAAGAGCAACACTGAACTTAGCGATGAACTTGACCCGCTCCGTGTGTGCATAAACAGCCTCAAAGGTTCTAAGTGTGCCCTAGAAGGAAGGCAATCTTCTCTCCAGCAGCCACAGAGTTCAAGTTGCAGGAAATCAAAGGAAGTACTCATTATACGACTGGCTGAATTACAAAAAATAAAAAATAAAAGCCCCAGTTCCAGAGGGTGTTGGCAGTTAAAGGGCATTAATTTGTTAAGGACTGGGATCCTGTAACTTGGGGTGGAGGTGTGTGGGAGGACCCTATTGAGGCTGAGAACTTTGAGGCCTCAGATTCTCACGGTTTCTCTCACCTGAGGAAGTGCTCTCCCCTTCAGCAGATATCTGTCTACCCTTGCCTCCTGAAATATCCTCTCCGAATGGGTGAAGGACGTGAAGATACTTGTCTCAAACAAACACACAAAAACAAAAACCCAAAGAGGTGACTTCAGAAGCCTGTCTCCCAGACATCCCTGTCATTGCTCACTGGGCATATGACAAGGAGGCCATGGTAGCAGAGGTGGGAGAGGTTCTGTCTGGGCTCCACCACATGCACTGACACTCACCAAAGCTGACATGGCTCCAGAGGCAACCTGGTGGCAGGGTGACTAGCCTGGACCTCTTCCTCCACAGAAAGGTCAATGCTTTGTCCTTACTGGAGTAGATACTTATTCTTTCCTGCACATAATGCTTTTTGCCTAAACCACCATCGCCGGACTTCCAGAATGTCTTATTTACCATCATGGTATTCCAGAGTTTCGTTTATGACCTAGGAACTCACTTCACCGCTGGAGAAGTGTGACCCTGGGCCCACAGTCATGGAACCCACTGAGACCATGTTTCCCACAGTCCTGAAGCAGTTAGTCAGACAGATGGGATGGCCAATGAAATCACAGCAGTCTGAGACAGACTTCTCCAGAAGGCTGTATATGCTTTGAATCAGCCTCCAACCCATGGTTCAGTTTCTCCCACTGCCAGGGTCCACTGGCCCAGGGATCAGGGGTGGAAAAGGGAGTAGTTCTCATCACTCCTGGAAACGAGGAAAAGTTTTGTTTCCTATTCCTGTGACCTTAAGGTCTACTGGAACTAAAGTTTTGCTTTTAGAGATGGCAGGAGCCACAACAAAAATTCCATTGAATTGGATGCCCCAGAATTCCCCCTGGCCGCTTTGGGCACCTGGTGCCCTTAAGCTGTCAGGCTCAGGAGTGTTAGAAGGGCTGATTGATCCTGATTACCATGGAGAACCTGGATTTCCTCTCCACAATGGAGGGAAAAGAGATTATGTCCGGAGTGAAGTAGATCTTTTAGGGTATATCTTGGTGCTACCATGTTCTGTATTAAAGACAATGGGAAACTTACAACAGCCTAATCTAGGCCTGATGACAAAGGGCACAGACCCATCAGGAACAAAGACATGAATCCCTCCTCCATGAAAGAATCAAGACTTGCTGAAGTGCTCACTCAGGGTAGAGGGAACACAGAACGGGTAGCCAAGGTAGGTGGTAGTGAGTACCAGCCTTGGCTACAGTGACCAGTTGTAGTAATGAGGAGTATAATTGACAAATTTCTGTTCTATTTTGTTAAGAATGTGTGTGCTGGCTACTTTTATGTCAACTTGACACAAGGTAGCAGGACTGGCGCTGAGGGAGCCTCCATTGAGAAAATGCCTGCAGGGCATTTTCTTAGACTGATATGGGAGGACCAAGCCTTTTGTGGGTGAGGCCACCCCTGGGTTCTTTAAGAAAACAGGCTGAGCAAGTCATGGGAAGCAAGCCAATAGGCAGCACTCCATGGCCTCTGCCTCCAGGTTCCTGTCCTGATTTCCACTGATGATGAACAGTGATATGGAAATATAAGCAAAATAGGCCTTTTCTTTCCCAAGTTGCTTGAGTCATGGTGTTTCATCAATGGTAACCTTATTAAGGCAATGTGTTTGTACAGATATTGGTGTTTTCTATTTGTTTTTAAATGTGCTTCTCCAGATAAGGGTTTCTCTGTGTAGCCCTGGCTATCATGGACCAGATTGGCTTTGAACTCAAAGATCTGCCTGCTTCTGCAAGTACTGGGGTTAAAGGTGTGTCATTTCACACGCTCACTTTATCATTTACTGCAGCATCAATGAGGTGGTCAGTGGTTCTCCTATTTGAGTTTCCAGGAGAAATGTCCCTCAAGGGACACTACACTTATTAGAATTTATTATTTATTTATTTAATGAATATGAGTACACCATTGCTCTCTTCAGACTCACTAGAAGAAGACATCAGATCCCATTACAGATGGTTGTGAGCCATCATGTGGTTGCTGGGAATTTAACTCAGGACCACTGAAAAGTCTGTGCTCTTAACTGCTGAGCCAACTCTCCAGACCTAGAATTTATAAGGCGTTGTATGGAAAATAGTTTAATCATGTTAGGCGTAATAATGAGCTGGCTATTGTTTTCATATGGAAATTAAGCAAAACATGATTGTGTATTGATCTGACTTACAATGGTTAATCTTGGTTGTCAGCTTGACTCTATCTGGAATTAGAGGTCGGACACACCTGTGAGGGATTTTTTTTCTTAAATCATTTGATGTGGGAAGACCCACCTTTAATCTGGGCCACATCTCCTGGAGGTAGCCTATATAAAGGACATGGAAGAAGGAAGCTCGCACTCTTTGCTTGCTTGCTCTTGCCAGCAAGTTCATTTCTTCACTGCCATTACAGCCTTTGCCTTCAGGATCCCACCATACACTGAAAACCGGCTGACACATCCAGTCTCATGGACTGAACAACTGCTGGATTCTTGGACTTTCCATTGGTAGACAGTCGTTGTTGGACTAGCTGGACCACAGCCTGTAACACCAGCTGAACACCAGGCATGTATTTACGTGGTACACAAATTAAAATTTAAAAAACAAAAACAAAAAACTGATTCAAGGGGGAAAGAGGGTCCCAGCATTTCTGACAGGCTCATGTCTCACTTCCCAGTGCTCCACACTGTGACTGCCAATCATTCTCATACCCTCCAACCCCCTGCCTCAGTACGAAGCCCAGGCTGGTCTGGAACTCACTACGTAGAACAAATGGCCTCTGACTCAACAATCTCCAGAGTGCCAGAACTACAGTGTGCATCGCAGGGAAGACTCAGAGAGACAAGGATGTCCTTTCCCTCAGCTTAAGTATAAGGAGAGTTCCATTAGATTTACAGTACGTGCATGATAAAGATCAACAAATTCAATATACAGTTGGAGCTGGAGAGATGGCTCAGTGGTTATGAGCACTGGCTGTTCTACAGCACCTAGATTCAAACCCAACATGGTGGCTTACAGCCTTCTGTGACCCCAGCTATAGGAGATCTGGACTCTGTGGGCAACAGACATACATGTGGTGCACAGACAGAAATACAGGCAAAACATTAATATATATTTTTTTCTTTTTTTTTTGGTTTTTCAAGACAGGGTTTCTCTGTATAGCCCTGGCTGTCCTGGAACTCACTTTGTAGACCAGGCTGGCCTCGAACTCAGAAATCTGCCTGCCTTTGTCTCCCAAGTGCTGGGATTAAAGGCGTGCGCCACCACTGCCCGGCATACATAAATATCTTAAGCCACACATGCATGCATGCACACACACTCGAGCACACACACACCCACACACCCACCCCAGTGGTTTCTCACAGTAGGAATAAGGTAGTAACAAAAAGTGTTCAGCAAAAATGTGTGAGCATGTTGGACATGTATGTGCATACTCATGCTTTCAAGGTGTTTGGAAGAGGATGCTGGGTGCCCTGTTTTATTACTAGGCCATATTCCTTTAAACCTGCTGGCCCCTCTCTGAGATCTGCCTGCTGTCTGCTGGCTCCCAAGTACTGGGATTAAAGGCATGTTCTACCATGTTCTTTGAGACACTGTCAATCACTGAACTTGGAGCTCAAATAGGGCCCAGCAAGCCCCAGTGACCTTCTACCTCTGCCCCACACAATGAGGGGTCATCTCTTGACCATGCTCGGCTCTTTAGACAGGTGTTGGGAATTTGAACTCACACCCTCATGTGCACTTAGAGCCATCTCCCTAGCCAGGAAGTCCTTGTCAAGGTCTGAGCAGCAGGAGAGCTGTTTCAGGTTTCCTCCCTACATCATCAGGAGCCCCTAGGGGGCGGAAGCTTCCCACTTGCTGGAAAGAGGTGCTGAAGTCTTCAGTAGTGTCCTCCAAATGCAAGAACATTTAGGAAAACAGAATTCCGGCTAAAGGGACACTCTGAAGAGAATTCAGTTAGGCTTACTAGAGCAGTAGAGCACAGAATGCAAAGCGCGCAATGTGTATACAATTTCCAGACAGATACTCTCTCAAGACAGAGGTCAGTGGAAGGTACATTACCAAGCAAGGAAGAATCCTTCATAAGGGGGTGACTAAGAATTTAGAGTTGAGTGAGAGATTTATTAGTGCAGTGAACACATGTAAAGCACACAGCACACAGGAGAGCTGCAGATACCGGTGCAAAGGGCCCGGAAGCTTCAGCCTCCTCCATCGTTCATCTCAGAGTAAGGAACAGACAGTGTGGGCTTGGCAAGGCAGGCAGGAGCAAAGAGGAAAAAGAAACGCAGCCGGGCGTGGTGGCGCACGCCTTTAATCCCAGCACTTGGGAGGCAGAGGCAGGTGGATTTCTGAGTTCGAGGCCAGCCTGGTCTACAGAGTGAGTTCCAGGACAGCCAGGGCTACACAGAGAAACCCTGTCTCGAAAAACCAAAAAAAGAAGAAAGAAAGAAATGTAGTAACCCGACTAAGTATGGCAGCCTTTTTCAAACTCCTGAGCACAATGCCCTGGAGCTGGAACACCCAGCTCTTTCTTATGGTCCTCAAGCTATACCCTTCTATCCCAACCCCACAGGAGCCACATGACTCAACCACGGAGACCAAGAGCAGGCTGGACTGGAGTGGAGCTCCCGAGAGAAGCTAGTGCACAGTGAAGGGAGCCCTCTGCCCTCTCCAACCACACTCCACCTGTGCTTTTAAAATAATCATACCACTCTTTCTCCTTGCTCACTCTACTGGCCACCCAGGCGGGGAACGCAGCACGGGGAACCCAGCAGCAACCCCGAGAGCCTTAAATGGACCCAAAGTCCTCAGGCGGACTTGAGTGAGGCAGTGTAGTCAGCCTGGGGCACAGGCATCGATGCTGGACTGCCACAACCAAAGCTCCTGCAGGGTGATGGAGGGGAGGGTCAGAGCGGTATCAGACCAGAGCTCGTGCTGAAAAGGGAACATATGAAACAGACCTTACCAGCCCCACCCACCCCAAATCCCAGGATAGGAACAGTCAAAGAAAGGGCAAAAAAAAGGTTTTAAAGTTTTGTTGATGTTTTTTTCTTTTCTCCTTTCTTAAAAAAAAAAGTAAATAAATTAAATTGCCAACAACGTGGCTGGGCTGATCAGAGACAGACACGCCAGTCCACCCTACGCAAACAAGACTGGGTAACAGATGGGGTTTGCGACTCGGGAATATAAACAAACAACGCCAAAGGAAATCAAGCTAACTGCAATCCCAGGGCTGAAGAGGGGCCTACGGAGGCAACAGACACCCCTCTTGAGGAAGTGCCATCCTGGACCAGCAGAGCCGGACAGCAGCTTCCTGCTGAGTGGACAAACACCAGTGCTCTCATGCCCACCCCTTCCTTCCCTTCCCTAATTATGAAAGGTGTAGGAAAGAGTTCAACGACATGTCGGCAACCCACCCTGCGCACCCTCACAGGGGCCACCCTGCACACCCAGCAAGGCCTGCACCTTCACAGGGGCCTGGACAGGGATGCCTGCGAGGCCCAGGCTCTGGCCTCACTGGTTAGAGGGTTTGGGCCACACCCTTAGCCCTTCTGCTAGATGCTGCTCCTCAGAGCTGTTCTCAATGCTGTATGAAGTCAGCAAGCCTGCCTGCTGGGATTCCCTGGTTTTGGAAAAGATAGACAATTAGAAATGCCTCACTCCACCCTGATCCTCTAGGGAAAACAAATTTCTTTGTGCTTTCTGAAAATATTTGGGAACCAGGGATATTAGTCAGGAAAATACAGAAGTGGGGATTTCTCCACCCTGACTGAAAATTTACAGACATTGTAGGGGAAAGAATATAGCAAAAGGCAGGAATCTGGGTTCTCCGCTGAAAGGCTGAGCTAAGTGCCCCAAAGTCCTTCGTGCCAGAAGCAGGGAGTACGTGGCTCAGGTTCAAGCCGTGACATAAGGGCTGTGGGAGAAGTCAGGGCTCAGCTGCTGGAGCAATGGGTTTTCCAACTCTACCTCTTCCTGACAGCCAGTTATGCTCTTATATCTCCTCCACACCATGCGCAAATATCATGACGAGCCCTGGCTCCTGCACCATGTCGTCCCCCATGTGCTGGTTCTCACAGGCCATCACCACTACAGCCTGCTTGCCAGGGATGCGCTTGGCCACGTAGTTCTCATAGTAGCGCCGGTTCATCTGTCTTGTCTCTAGTGTGGCCAGACCCTGGGGCCAGCTGCGTTCATGGGCATTTTCAATCAGCTCGTTGACGATGGAGGCTGGGCAGCCACTTTCCACGAGGGAGCGCTTGATTACAGCCTGAAGCACAGCGTCAGGAGTGGAGATCATGCCTCCCCAGCGGGTCACTCTTGCAGGCTGTAGGGAGTTCACCCACCTGTGGAGGGGTTGGGACGGTCATTCCAGCGCCTGCCTTTCTCTGCTTTGTCTCTTTCTCCTCAGAGATGACCTCTACTCTGCAGGCTACCTCACTTTCTTTCTTTCCAGCATTGGTCCAGAAAACCCAAATCCTCTTCTAGTTGGGCCTGCTGTTCACGTCACATCACTCACCATACTCAATCCCTGAGTCTAGGCTGTTATTCTTTGAAATCCCAATGCATGCATGGTGCCTACCACACAGCAACTGCCAGACTGTCTTGAAGGAAGGAATGTCTTCCACACTGTGGTCCTTGGGCCTATTCCTCTCTACTCCCACACTCACCGTCTGGTCTACCAACTACACAGGCCTCCAAATGGAAAGGGTCTTACATGGTCTTACACTTCCCTCATTCACTTGCTTGGTTTTACTGGATTTCATAGACTTCCCTGGGCGTACACTCTGCCCTCTCCTCCGTTTGCTCCTGAGTACCCCTAAGCTCTCAGGACATGCTTGGTGCATGGTGGTCCCCAGCTACCTCTAGACAAGCTCCATCCTCAGCCAGGACTCCCCCACCATCTACCCCAGTGAACAAGAAGCCTGGGTTGGAGCTGAGGGTCTCGCTCTTCTCTCTGGCCCCGCCCTCCCTTTGACTCCACACCCTGAGTGACGCTTACTCGAGGATCTCGTTGTACTCGATTGTCTCCTCCAGGTTCTGAAGGTTGGGGTTGACACTGCGGATGGCTCGCATATATGCCTTCAGCAGCTGAATGTCTCGCTTCTGTTGGGTGGAAAGAGAATCAGAGAGGACTCTTAAGCCAAACAGTGGGTCTGAGAATGAGGGTGCTTGGGAGATCTGAGGAACAGCACACTACAAGCTTCTTCAGGAAGACTAGCAAAATGGCTTCATGAAGAAGGCACTCCATGCTGGGCAGTGGTGGCACACGCCTTTAATCCCAGCACTTGGAAGGCAGAGGCAGGGGGCTTTCTGAATCCGAGGCCAGATTGGTCTACAGAGTGAGTTCCAAGACAGAGAAACCCTGTCTCGGAAAAACAAAAAAACAAACAAAAAAAGACGGCACTCCACATGTCAGATGACTGAATGGTTGACTGGCATGAAGGGAAGTGAGGGCAGACAGGTCCAACTGACTCTCTACTAAACTGTAGACAGAGCAGGACACAGGCTGTGGTATATGGGATGGGCAGGAGGTCATTAACCAAGGCAAACATGTCCCCCTGGTCTCCTGGGCCCCACCTGCTCTGCCAGCTGGTGCTTGTGTTCAGCAGATGTCTTCTCCAGCTCTGCGATTCGAGTCTGCTGCTGCTGGACCACGGAGCGCAGGTGCTTAATGCAATTGTGGTTTGGCAGTTCATCTTTGGGCATCTCCAGGCTGCAGTCCAGAATGAGACAAGAGCAGAACAGGCTATTCAAGGGGACATTATAGCTCATGGCTTATTCTATGACAGAAAACTGCTGAGTGAGCTTTCTGCAACTTACTAACAATCTTTCTAGGACTTCCTTTCTTCAATTTTTCCAAACATGCTCTTTGCCCTTATATGGAACTTTTACCCATAAAACAGCATTGGGGAGGGGGGGGACCAATAAATGCCTTGAGTCAAGGTCCCACTTAGCCCAGACTGTCCTCTAACTTGTGTTAAGAATGACTTTGAATTTCTGATCTCCTTCCTCCACCTTCCAGTGCTGGGATTATGGGTGTGACCACCATGCTGGCTGCTCCTATGGTGCTCAAGACAGTCAGCTGTGCAGACTAGGAAAGCACTATTCCAGCTGAGCTAGCAGCACATGCCCAGTGCCTCTGCCACGGAGTCTCCTCTTGTGCCTTTAAGAGCCAGCCCTCCTCTTAGGAGCCATCCTGAATTAAGAGGGAAATTGCTGTGTGTCTCTCAGGCTCCTCTGTTGGCGTCTACCTGCATACATTCCTTTATGAGGAGACCTACATCACTGCTCAAAGGATCAGTGTTTAATTTAATACTTCCCACTTCACAGACAGAAAATAGGGCACAAGGGAACACGAGAGGTGCAAGACTGGTCCAGGCAGCCCGACAGAGTCTATTGGCCTGGAGAGGTAAAGCGCTGCGACCTTCAGCGCTAACAGAGGCCACTGGGCTGATGTCCTCTTTCTTTTAACAAGAGAGCAAAATGGTCATAGTTGGAAAGTGGAGAGCCATGGGCAGGGAGCCAAGGAGGTCAGGAGTGTTCCTTGCCTACGGGAGTGCAGCCAGGAAGGCCCATGTCTGAACGGAGTGGAAGGAGGAATCTCACCCACAGCCCTGCTCACAGGTCACAGGCCGCTTCGGGTTGTGCTCACAGTCACTGAGGTGGGACATGAGGTTGTCAAGCCTGACAACAGCACTGCAGCCAAACACAGCGTTGTCACAGGCAATCTGTAGCTTTGACAACATGTTCCGCATGATCCGAGGTACTGGGCGCAGGTGGGCAACCGTGACAACGCTACGGTCTACCGGACACGTCTGCTGCTGAGAGAACCATTGAGTGATGCAGGCGTTGCAGAAGGCATGCTCACAATGAGGAGCCTAGAAGGGACAGTAGGGGCAAAAGGGACACAAGGGAATTAGCAAGGGCTGAGAGCCCGGATCCAGTAATTATGAAGCCAATGAAGCCTGCAAGCAGACTCTAGAGCAGAGGTCCAGGGCTCACAATCAAGGACAGGTCTCTCTGGGGCAGAGCATTTTCATGTCAGGCTAAGACTTGCTTCCTGTGCTCAGTAGAAATGAGTTGAGAGACAAGATAAGCAAGCAGAAGGTTCTGTAACAGTAAGAGACTTACAGGACACTCAAGGAGTGGAGAGGACGACACAAGGCCGTCCATCACTCAGAGCCAGCAGGATCGCACACAGTAACTGCCAAGTAAGGCCAGAGGAAGGTGAGCCCTGCCGGCAGGCGACCACACAGAGCCTTATGGGGAAAGATGTGTTCTGTATACAGGGCTTCATGAGTGACTCAGACACAGCATAGGGACAACGGCAGAGACTCGCTAACCACAACAGAAGTGAGAGAGTACAAGGGCTGTGTGTGGCTCACAGGCTGAGGAGGAAGTCTTGTAAGCACCTGCCCTACATGGCAAGAGCTGCCTCAGAAAACAAATGAAGAGGGGACTCCCAGGTCAAAGTGCTTGCCACCAAACCTGAGGTGAGTCTGACCCCTGGGATCTACATGGTAAAGGGAGAGAACTGGCTGCAAACTACTGAGTTCCATATGTTCCATGCACTGTGTGTGTATTCATGAGCACGCGCATGCGCGCACACACACACACACAAACACACTAAGCAAACGTAAGAAAAAAAATCCAGGCAGGGTGGTGCACGCCTCTAATCCCAGCACTTGGGAGGCAGCACTTGGGGGGTCTCTTTAAGTTCCATGCCAGCATGGTCTACACAGTAAGACCTCGTCCCAACAAATGAACAGTCCCTCCAAACTCTCAAACAAACAGACAAACGGGGGCTGGCAAGACAGCTAACAGAACTTGCTAGTCTTCCAGAGGATCCAAGAGTTCCTTTGGACCTCCTCAGAAACCTACACATGGCATGTCCCCCCCTCCCACACACATACAAAAATATTTTAAATATATTTTAAAAAGGAAAGAGAAAAGACCCAACAACAAATCACATAGGGAAAGTAAGGGAAACTCCTGTGAGAGGTTGAGATTTCTCTGTGTAGACTCAAGTTCTCTTTATGAGATCTGGCATGACCATTCAATGAGGTATGACCCCTGAGTCACAAATGCTACACCTGGGCATAGGACTAGCTTTTGTGTGGGGGGGTAGAATGACACTGTTCTCTGTTTCATAAATATCATGGCGGGGTGGGGTGGGGAGTCCCATCACTTAGGATGCTAAGAGAGGCAGGAGGACCCCAAGTTCCAGGCTAAGTTGGAATATATAACCATGCCCTGTTTCAAAAACCAGAGTAACTCCTCACCTCCCCCATCATATATAAAGACGTCCCTTATTTCTTTGAGAAGGTTCCCTGGTTCCTGTGAAGATACTACCTGGCATTCAGCAATGAGCAACGAATGGTACCCAAGTCAGGTGAACTTTACATTTATTACAGGTGTGCCCAGAACTGGGAGTGTGTATAAGTGCAAGTCACATGGACCATGGAGCACACATGGTTGTGAGGCTCCTCTCCACAGTGGGTTCCAGAGAGTGACCTTAGATAATTAGGCTAGTGCAGAAAGCGCTTCAAACCCCTGTGCTGTCACATGGGCTCAGAGTTCACATCTAAGAAGCTCAAAAGCCAGGTTGGGGACACGGTTTGGCAGGTAAAGGTGTCTGCTACCAAGCCTGGTAGAAGCAGAGAATCGACTCCCACAGAGTACCATCTGATTCCATATGTGTCACAACACACTGTGAACACACATGCAAACACACACATACACACCAGAGGAGGGCATCAGATCCCATTACAGATGGTTGTGAGCATCTGTAATGATGTTCTGAGATCTGTAATAAAGTTTTGAGAAGAGTCATATGTTAAGGGTTTCATATATATATGAAAATATATATATATATATATATATATATATATATATATAT
>NC_034598.1:48665240-48673230 GCF_900095145.1 Mus pahari
AAGCAGTATGGAAATGTAAGCCGAATAAACCCTTTCCTCCCCAACTTGCTTCTTGGTCATGATGTTTGTGCAGGAATAGAAACCCTGACTAAGACACCCTCCATGTGTTTTGAAAATCACATGCAGGCTATATGTAGCTATATAGGGAAGGCTTACCTTGAACCTTGAGTGCTGGGTTTATAGGCAGGTGTCACTATACCTGGGTTATCTTAAAGCCTAAACATACTATTTAAGAAAAAAAAAGAAAAAAAGGTCGGGCTGGAGAGATGGCTCAGAGGTTAAGAGCACTGACTGTTCTTCCAGAGATCCTGAGTTCAATTCCCTGGCTCACAACCATCTGTAATGGGATCTGATGCCCTCCTCTGGTGTGTCTGAGGACAGTAATGATGTACTCATACATAAAATAAGTAAGTCTTTAAAAAAAAAAAAAAAAAGATTCCCAATGTGTCTACTTTTCTCCACCTCTATTGCTTCAAGCTCCTGTGGTATCATCTCTTACCTAAATTGTCACGTGTGACTTCCAACTGGTTTCTCTTGCCTTAGTCTCCATTTCTCAGTCAGAAAAACCACCTCAAGCAAAGCAGAGCTGGGGACACAGCTCGGTGACAGAGACCCTGCCTACAAAGAACAGGGCCCTGGGTTTCCTCTCTCTAGCACACTACCTTCCTTCTTTCCCTTCCTCTAGACACTTGCTCTCATCTACAAGAGACTAACTAGAGAGGGACTGGTGGAGACGGCTGGAGGATAGGGGTGCCATGTTGATAACCTGAGTTCAACACCCAGGACTCATGTTGTAAAAGAAGAAAACTGATTTCCACAAGTTGTCCTCTGACCTGTGTGGGCATGTGTGTACGTACACTCTTAAAATTTTAAAATTACATTTTAAAAAATGTGATTAAATTTTTAAAATAATTAAGTTACATTTAAAAATACATTTTAGCCGGGCGTGGTGGCGCACGCCTTTAATCCCAGCACTCGGGAGGCAGAGGCAGGTGGATTTCTGAGTTCGAGGACAGCCTGGTCTACAAAGTGAGTTCCAGGACAGCCAGGGCTATACAGAGAAACCCTGTCTCGAAAAATTGAAAAACCAATAAATAAATAAATAAATAAATAAATAAATAAATGAAAATACATTTTAAAGCTGGGTGTGGTGTCATACAAGTTTAATCCCACCACTCGGTGAGGCAGACAGGCAGATCTCTAACAGTTCAAGGCCAGCCTGACCTACAGAGCAAATTTCAGGACAGCCAGGGCTACATAGAGCACTGTCACCAAGGAGGAAAAAAAAAAAAAAAAAAAAAAAAGAGATGCTCACTAAAGGGATAACAAATGGGCTGGCAAGAGCACTGACTGCTCCTCCAAAGGTCCTGAGTTCAAATCCCAGCAACCACATGGTGGCTCACAACCACCCATAGTGAGATCTGACGCCCTCTTCTGGTGTGTCTGAAGTCAGCTACAGTGTACTTATGTGTAATAATAATTAATTCTTTGGGCTGGAGCAAGCAGGGACTCCATGAGCAGAGTTGGCCAGAACGAGCAGAGGTCCTAGAAATTCAATTCCCAACAACCACATGAAGGCTCACAGATACAGTGTACTCAACATACATAAAATAACTAAATAAATCTTTAAAAAAAAAAAAAAAAGGATACCAAATGAACTAAAAAAAATAGGCATCTATAGCTCCATAGGCTGGGCATGGTAGCATACACGTACAGTCCTCAAGCTGAGGGGGCTGTGACAACAGACCAGGTATTCGAGGTCAGAACTGATTGACATCAGCTCAGGAGGTTAGTGCAGCTGCTGCCACACTCACGTCCTGAGCTCAGTCCCCAGGACACACTGGAACGAGAGAAGTGACTCCAAGTCTTGACCTGACTTCACGAGCACATCATGGCACACGCATATGCGCGCGTGCGTGCACACACACACAAAAATACATAAATTTTAGAAAAAAATCTGAGACTTCCTGGCTACACAGCAAAGTCCTGCCACTCCCAAAGCAAAGAAGCTCCCTCTGAGGAGCTGACTAGGACGCAGGGCACATCAGTATTTTCGGTGTATCTTTTTATACTATTTTGATTTACTTTAAAAGTTATTATGTATCTCCAACTGCATGCCAGAGTAATGGAGAGATTCTGACAGCCCACGTCAGCACAGTGCCTGCAGCTGCCACTCATCGTTCATTTATATATATATATATATATATATATAATTAAAAATAAAAGTTATTATGTATGTGGGCAGAGGGGTGGACAGGGGGACCGGCAGTTTCCAGGGACTTTTTCCACCATGGAATCCAGAGATTGAACTGGAGTCCCAGGCTTGCTTGACAAGAGCTTTGACCAATCCAGTCATGTCACCTGCACACAAAGGTGAGTCCAGGTTGACCTTGAACTTGAGATCCTCTTGCTTCTGCCTTGTCAGAACATCTAACTTTATGAGCTAGCACAACCAGCCTGATTTTTTTTTTAAATTCATTTTTATTTTCTCTGATAAGTGTTTTGCCAGCATGCTTTATCTCTGTCTATACATGTCTGATACCATGAGAGAGCAGAAGAGGGTCCTGGAACCAGAGTTACAGAACAGTCTGCAGAGGCTGGGATTCAAACCCTGATCCTCTAAGTTAATGATCTTAACCACTACATCAGCTCTCTGCAACTCCCTTCCCCTCTTTTATTTTTACTGGAAAAATACAATGTATTCTGAGACCCACAACTGGATGATGTGCAGAGAGTGAGACCCCAGAGCCCTTGGAGCCCCTCAGTCCTAAAAGGGACGCTGTCATCAACCCCTCCACTCAGTGCTTAGTAAGTCCTGCAGAAGAGGACGTGGGAAACCTCTAAGATCCAGTGGGGAATGGAAGATACCAACGTTCAAGTAACAACGTGACTCACAGAGACTTTGGCAGACAGCACAGGTCCCAGCAGATGGGGTCCTAGAACTTCATGGAGAAGTGGGTATAAGCCCCACCCCTAACCTACGAACTATCTTTGTTGATAACCACTACAAAAAACCATTAGTTTTTTTCCTTCACCTTAAAAAAAATGTGCTGGGCGTGGTGGCGCACGCCTTTGATCCCAGCACTCGGGAGGCAGAGGCAGGCGGATTTCTGAGTTCGAGGCCAGCCTGGTCTACAGAGTGAGTTCCAGGACAGCCAAGGCTACACAGAGAAACCCTGTCTCGAAAAACCAAAAAAAAAAAAAAAAAAAATGTATTTATTATCTTTAATTATGTATAGGTTGGAGCTCCTGGTGCCTGAGGTTTCAGATCTCCTTAAAGCTGCAGTTACTGAGAGCCACGGTAGCATAGATGTGGTTGCTGTGAATTAACCTTGGGTTCTTTGGGACATCAGCAAGTACTCTTAACCATGAGCCATCTGTCCGGCTGCAGCTTGATTTCTTAATCATTTCAATCTATCACCCATTCCTAAGTAAGCAAACAGTGGTAGGACAGGAGCTCACAGGACCTTGGGATTACGCCAAGGATCATGAAAGCCACCGCCTGCCTTCTCCCTGAGGAGGTAAAGGCTGGAGATGGGTGAGTGGCTTCTGACTTGGGCTCACTACCAACCATTCATCTCTCTACAAGTGACTTGCCTTAAATGACAGTGCCAGAAAGCAGACAATACCCTGCCATGGCCTGAGGGAGGAGGACCTACCCAATGACCTCTCCACACCACACAGAGTTGCTCCATACCCATCTAATATGCCTTTGACAGGAATAGGTACAAAGACATAGAAAAGTTCCCAGATTGACAGCCTCTAGAGTGGAGTCTGAACCTTATTCTGCTCAAATCTCTGTTTCTTTTGATGGCTGAAAATTGGAAAGAAAGAATCAAAGCCTCAAAAGTCCCCTGTCTAAAAGAAGCAAATGAAATGGCTCTAGCTGGTGTCCTGGTGTGGAAATGATATTGCAGCAACTGGCCAAGTGTCAATGGACTGATTGGTGCTTGCAAATGGGGGTAATAAGGCGAGGGTAGGATGCTTTCCCATGAATGTTGCTGTCAGCAGTTTACCTTACAGCTTGCCTAACATTCCCAGAACACAGGAGACTCTGGGCCTGGTCCAACCAGTAGAGGAAATGACCTATTGACCTGGCAGTTTTCACATCAAAGTGCTAAGTGCATGGCTACATCAAACCTTTTCAATAGAGCCCAGGAAGAAAGCAGAGTCCCCATCTGTTGTGTTAGACTAGAGGCAGGCATAAAGGACACTGCCCATTACACGAAGCATCACACAGTTCAAGTGCAGTAAGAACGGATCCAGGTCTAGAAGGTCCCTCACAGACAGAGCACAGACCTTAAAATTCCTGCAGAAAAGCAACTACCAAGCCTGAGACCACTACAGATGTCTGAGTGACCTCAGGATCTGAACCAACTCTAGACAGACTCCAGAACGTCCCTTCCCCTCGGCACCAAAGGTCTCCAGGGGTTGGAGTGGGGTTCCCAGGAGCCCACTCCTCAAGAGGACTTTCTGGCAGTTCTACCTGTGCAGAGGCCCACTCACCTGCACTGGCTCCTCCAAGACGCCACTGCAAATAGGGCAGATAAGGTCCTCGTCAACGTCCCCCTGGAAACGGGTCACATCATACCCCATGTCTCATCACTGAAACCCAGGTCCTGAAAGGAGTTGCAAGAAAAAGAGGTCACTTCAGAAAAAGCCAAGTCTATGTGGTCAAAGTATGAGCTTACTGACAAAAATCCATTCACTTATCCAACAGATATTGATTGAGAATCCAGTTATATGAGGAATACATTCAGTTGAGAGCAGACATCACTTAAGCACACAAATTACGATGCAGTCTAAGTTTCAATGGAGGCTTCTAAAGAGAGGACTCCCGATCCAGGCTAAAAGAATAGTGGTTCTGAGAAGTCTTCCAGAAATGTGTCCTTCAGGGCAGTAAGAGCTAGTTAGGTGGAGGCCTGGGACAGAGCAGTAGGCTCAGGTGGGCTAAAAAAAAAAAGGCTGGCCTGAGGGGATAAAGAAGTGTCAAGACACAGTCTGAACAGGCAAGCAACAGCCTGGCCACCAAGAATTTAGAATTTGGACTTTTGTCACAGAGGCCTTGGGATATCACTGAACAGTTTCACAATGAGCTGATAACATTTTCTTTTTAAGATCAATGTGCTGTGATCACTGATACAGCTCAAGTGGTAGAGTGCTTGCTTATAGTGTATGAGCCCTTGGGTTCAATCTTCAGAATCAAAACCAAAGGAACGAACACCAGGTGTGGTGGCCCAAACCTTTAATCCCTTTGAGTTCAAGATCACCTGCCAGAGCCAGAGAGTGGGGCCCCGCCTCAAATAAAAACAAAAGCGAAGGGACAGCCAGAGCTCCAGAGTAAGACTCTGAAACAAAAGCCTGCACTCTGTCCACAGGGTAGGGATTGCAGCCAAAAAGAAAACTGGACACAGGAAACAGATTCAGAAGATCGAGGGCCACAGAACCCCAGTGCTGCCAGGCCCTGGTGCCACAGAGAAGGAAGTCTAAGGCCTCTCCCCATCCGGCTAGTGGGCATCAGGAGCTCCTGACCCTGGGGCAGCCAACCCATCAACTCCGGCTAGTGGGCTAACAGCATCAGGAGCTCCTGACCCTGGGACAGCCAACCCATCAACCTATAATATTCTTGAAAAGGGGAAGTTAGTTCAAGGAGTTTAGAATCTGTCCACCCAATTTTATCTTTCTAAATGGGGGCCATGCTGGGGAGGTTCCCGCCAGCCAACCTCACCAAGGAGCACCAAGCTCAGGGAGAGATCCCATCTCAAAAATCAGGAAAGGATCAACTGGGGACACCACTGGACACTGGCCTCTATACCCACGCCCACATGCATCCGCATGCCGTCAGGGCTCATGCTCAGCTCAGCAGCAGTGTTTGTCAGGCACACGGGTGGCTGTTCAAGGCCTCAGCATCACAAACACAGAGGTATTTTGGTTTTTTTACTTTTCAGGTGAGGGTCTCTCTGTTTAACAGCCCTGGCTGTCCTGAAACTCACTTTGTAGATCAGCCTGGCCTCAAATTCACAGAAATCCACCTGCCTCTGCCTCCCAAGTGCTGGGACCAGAGACCCATGTGACCACCCAGACAGACAGACAGACAGACAGACACACACACACACACACACACGAAATGAAAATAATAGTTTAAAAAAAAAAATCTAGCTGCACATTGGGGGTGTCACTCAGTGGTAGACCTCTTGCCTAGAATGTATAAGGCCCTGGACAGACTCAACCCCGACACCGGAAAAAAAAAATATAGAAGAATCTTTGTAGCTAGTATATGGACACATGCCTTTATTCCTAGTACTAGACTGAGGCAGGGGGTTAGCCACAAGTCTAAGGCCAGCATGAGCTATATAGTAAGTTCTAGACTACACTGAGAGCTCATCTCAGAAATGAGCAAACACAGCTCCCTAACCTACGACACACACAGTAAATACCTGCTGAGTACAGCTATGTCAAGAAGCCTGGCAAATCTTAGCTTCTCTGAACTCACTGACGAGTCAACACAAGTGCAAGGGACATGGATGCTTAGAAAAATGTCCCAAATCAATTCCTCTAATAAATATCTCAGTCTTAGCAACACAGTAATTGGATCTACAAATTCGTTTTTGTGGGTGGCAGTCTCATATACTATTGATGATTCAGACTTACACTCTTCCTCTAGATTCTTTTAATATTTTTAATATTTAATTCTAATGATTAAATAATTAAATAAAATGTATTTAATATTTATTTTTAAGTGTTTTGCCTACATGCATGTATGTGCACCCCATGTATGTGTGTACATGATGCCCATGGAGGTCAGAGAGGGCACTGGATCCTTTGGAACTGGAGTTATACATGATTTCGAGTCACCATTTGAGTGCTGCGAAGAGTAGCCAACGCCACCTCTCCAGCCCCAATTCTCAAATTATTAACATTTTATCACATTTATAAGCTTCTCTATAAAAACATATGTCAGAGCCATATAAAATATGGGTATACTTTAGCCGAGCATGTTGCCTCACACACAACACAGGCAGGCAGAGCACATCCTGATTCAGTTCTAGCACAGTGAAGGCAGGGGCAGGCAGATCCATGAGTTGAGGCCAGCCTGGTCTACAGAGCGAATTCCAGGACAGCCAGGAAACCCTGTCTCAAAAAACAAATTTGGCCAGTTAAATGAGAATATCCCTAAGTTTGGGGTTGTTTGATGTCTTATGACTAAACTAAGGTTACTTTGGTAAAATGCCAGGGAAGTGGTCTGTGAACTGAGAGCAGAATTGCTAATCTGGGCTGACACTGGTGACCATTTGCTCAAGGATAGGTGCTACATTTCTCTATTGCAGGATTACTACTCTACTTTTTCCTTGGTAATGAATGACCCTACAAAGAGATACTCTGAGTGTGCACACACCTAAAGTATTTTATACAAGAAGTTGACATGAGCCAGGCATAGTATGCCCTTGAGTCCCAGAACTAAGGAAGCAGAGGCAGGCAGATCTCTGAGTTTGAGGCCAGGAAGGAAGGAAGGAAAAAGGAAAGGAGGAAGGGGAAAAGAAAAAGAACAAACAAAGAGGCATGATAAATTTTCTAAGTTTTGTATTTTACTGTGTTTTTAAGGGTCTCATATAATACACAGGACGACCTTGAACTGGCTCTATAGGCGATCACCTTCAACTTCTGATTCTCTTGCTTCTGCCTCTCCCCAAGTGCTAGGGGTATAGAATATGTCACCATGCCCAGCTAGTTTTCTGGTTTTGTTGTAATTTTAAAAATTTATTCATTTACTCATTTATTGGTGTAGTGTATCTGTGTATGTGTGTGTATAGTGTAGTGTATCTGGAGATCAGAAGACAACCTGTGGGTTTTAGGGGCTGGTCTCCAAGATCTGGTTGCAGATCCTCACATACAACAGGTAATGCTCTGTAAACCTTGTTCCCCAATTTAAAGCTACTGTACTGGTTAGTTTTGTGTCAACTTGACACAGCTGGAGTTATCACAGAGAAAG
>NC_034598.1:48673950-48680183 GCF_900095145.1 Mus pahari
ACACACACACACACACAGAGACTGATGGAGGAGAAGTAACCCGAGAAATTCAAACAGTCAGTATTTGGGGAGCACAGCTGGAAATTAAGAGACTAGCGAATAGAAATATAGATTAGGGGTAATCTCCTAGTAATTGTGCAAGTAGCCTATTAAATCATCTATAGGACTCTACCTTGGTCATTGGGAGGCCGATCCAATCATATTGATAACAGTTTATTAAAATCCATGTACATGCAGGAGTTGGTTCTCGTCCTTGGTACTAGGTATATACATGGTACACAACACACACTCAGGCAAAACACCCCACACAAAGCAGACCAGGCTAGCCTATAAGTCACAGATCTACCTGTCTGAGCTTAGCATTAAAGGTGTACACTACCATGCTCAGTTCATATACATTCAAAACAAAAACCAAGAGCAGCCCTGGAGTCGGGAGGGAAAAGTAGTGGAGGGAAAGAGAGGGCTGCGGGAGTGTGGGGGACGTATACACACTGTATACGTCTATGAAATTCCCCCACAGTACCCATCAGAAAAGTGGAGGCTGTGTGGGGGACGTATACACACTGTATAGTCTATGAAATTCCCCCACAGTACCCATCAGAAAAGTGGGGGCTTACTTTGGCAGCACATATACTAAATAAGAACTATAAAAAGAAGATACCTCATGCATGCAGTACCTACTAAGGCCAAAAGGTGTTGGATCCCCTGGAATTGGCCTTACAGACAGTTGTGAACCATCAAATGGATGCTGAGAAACCAATCCAGCTCTTAACTGGTGAGCCATCTCATACCCCTCATGTTTTACAAGAAGTTCTCTCAGTGAGCCTACATTCACAGCCATGCTAGACTGACTGGCCAGAAATCTCTTGGGACCCACCTGTCTGACTGACCCTGTGGGACAGTAGGGCAATAGTCACAAGTTCAGTGATTACACCTGGCTTTGACATGGGTCCTCATGCTTATCTGGTGGGGCCTCTGCTAACTGTACCATCTCCCCAGACCCACATTTGGAAGACTAGCATTCTTGTTACATTTTACTTATTTTGTGTGCATGTATGCTTATAGGCACACACATGTATAGCTTGAGTGTGGAGGGCAGAAGACGACTTGTGAAAGACGGTTCTTCCCTTCTACCTTGCGGTGCTAGGATTAAACTATCAGGCTTGGCGGTAGGGTGGTAGGCGCCTTTATGGACTAAGCCATTTCTTCAGCCACAAGACTTCTAATTTACTGGCTGAAGCAGTATATACTCAGACCCTGCTTCAAAACATAAAAAGTATTCAAGGCTAGAGAAATGGCTCAATTGGCAGAGTGTCTGAGTGGTATGCATAACGTTTGATCCCCAATACCACATAAACCAGGTGTGGCAGTACACAACTGTATCCTGACTGTCAGGTAATGGACATAGGAAGATTAGATGTTCAAGGTCATTCTCAGTGGCAGAGTGTGAAGCCAGCCTGGACTACATGACATGCAGTCTTAAACAAAACGAAACAAACAAACAAAAGGTGTGTGTGTGTGGGGGGGGGAATCCTGGACAGTTGGCTCATCCCGTAAGAGTACTGACTGTTCTTGTCGAGGACCTAGGTTCAAATCTCAACACCCACATGGCAGCTTACACCTGTCTATAACTCCAAGATCTGACACCCTCACACAGACACACATGTAGGCAAAACACCAATACACATTAAATAAATTAAAAAGAAAAAGGTTGTATGCCTTTAATTCCAGCACCCAGGAAGCAGATCTCTGTGAGTTTGAGACAGTCTGATCTACAGAGTGCATTTCAGACCAGCTAGGGCCACATAGTGACACCCTACCTGTAAAAACAAAAAATAATAAAGTAAATAAATAGAATAACTGGGGCTGAAGATGTAGCTCAGCACCTCATTTAGCTCTTGCAGAGGTCCAGAGTTCAATTCCTGGGGCCGTCAGCAGACAACTCACAGGTGCACTCAGCTCCAGAGGACCCCACACCCACTTCTGGCACCCCTGGGAATGGATGTACCTGTGCACATACACGCAAGTGAGGAGACTGATTAGAATATGTTTACAGTTTTGTACTGGTGGTGGGAGAGGTGCTGCTGAGATGGGCGAGCAGGTGAGAGCTGCTCTTATGGAGGGCTCAGTTCTATCCCAGCACCCTCAACCTCAAACAGCCAACCACTGCTCCGGGGTCAGGGCCTCACTCCCGTCTCGTACTTTCACTGATACTATCTGCACACAATGCACAGAGAAAAGCCATACAGACAGAACTCAACCTTTAAGTGTTATTTCATATATATATTTTACATGTACTTCATATATGCACATTATAATAATATATTAAATGCTAACCACTGACAACTGTTTCATTGTTTGTTTTCCTACCTTCCCAACAATGATCTCGGCATGGAGTTTGGGGTGGTTTATTTTTGGGGGGAGGGGTTGTTTTTTAGGGGGAGGGGAAGGGTCTCAGAGATCAAACACAGAATAGTCATGTTTTATTTATACTGATGGATGATGAAACCAATGCATCACATTTTTGGATGACTAAGCTTTAAGATGTGTTTGTCAGATTTTTAAGCACTCCTATAACCAAACCTGGAACGTCTCTGTTGTTACTCAGTTACTCATATCTTCCTGCTGAGTAACAGAGGCACAAACTTAGAAAGCTTGTCAAAAGCAAACGACAAACTAGTGCTAGGCCAGATTCAATCAAAGCCAGGCAGACACTCCAACAGTCCAACCTGTTAACCACCATGTCCTGGTGAAAAATGCAAGATAAAAATAGTACTAATCCCAGCACTCGGGAGGCAGAGGCAGGCGGGTTTCTGAGTTCGAGGCCAGCCTGGTCTACAGAGTGAGTTCCAGGACAGTCAGGGCTACACAGAGAAACCCTGTCTCAAAAAAACAAAAAAACAAAACAAAACAAAAAAAAAAACCACACACACATACACACACACACAAACAACCCTTTTTAGTGTATTAATAAATCAATATAATTTAAAAGAAATCTAGGTATTAGAATTTTTTTTAGGTCAAATGTTACATATTTTCAAGATTTACCTAACTATTATCTTTTTCGGTCTTGTTCTTTTCCTCCATGTGTATAGGTATTTGTTCTGTCTATGTGTGTTTGCATATGTGCATAAGGAGTACAAATGTACCTGTGTTCGCAGAAGAGGCTCAAGGTTGACATCAAGAGTCTTCCTTGGCCAAAGTCCAGTTCTCACAACCACCAATTATACACTGAATGGTTTAAGCACTGAGCCATGGCCCCATGCCCTCTTTTTGGTTTGGTTTTTTTGTTTGTTTGTTTGCTTTGTTTGTTTGTTTTTTTCGAGACAGGGTTTCTCTGTGTAGCCCTGGCTGTCCTGGAACCCACTCTGTAGACCAGGCTGTCCTCGAACTCAGAAATCCGCCTGCCTCTGCCTTCCGAGTGCTGGGACTAAAGGCGTGCGCCACCACGCCCAGCCTCTTTCTTGTTTTTAAGTGGCGACACAAATGGTGGTTCATTATACGAGCACTTGAGAGGTATAGGCAGGAAGTCCCAAGTTTAAGCTAAGTTAGGCTACATAACAATTTCTGAGATGGTCAGTCTATACATTAAGAGGTCCCCCTCCCCACAAAACAAGCATGGTGGCTCATACCTTTACTCTCAGCACTTAAGATGTAGAGGCTGTGGAAGCTCTGTAAGTCTGAGGCCAGCCTGGTCTAAGTAGAGAACCTATCTTTAAATATATATCTAAGGGGGCTGGTGAGATGGCTCAGTGGGTAAGAGCACCCGACTGCTCTTCCGAAGGTCCAGAGTTCAAATCCCAGCAACCACATGGTGGCTCACAACCATCCGTAACAAGATCTGATTCTGGAGTGTCTGAAGACAACTACAGTGTACTTACATATAATAAATAAATAAATAAATCTTTAAAAAAATATATATATAAATAAAACAAGCTGGGCAGAGATGGCACACACCTCATATCTCGGCACTCAGGAGGCCAAGCCAGGTGGATCTCTGAGTGTTCTTAAGATGTTATTTGAGGCCAGTCTGGCTTTGAAGTTCCAGAGGGAAGTTCGAGAGTTACTTAAAGACTTAATCAGGGCCTTTGCATATTTTGAGCTGAATATCTGTGGTTCTAGTGAGCTGGAGCTGAAGGATCAGCTGGGATTAACAAAAGACCAGAACCATTAAAGTAAAACCTTTGCTTTACTGGGACAATTGATGCTGGTCAGCTGGAACTGAGAAATTAGCGGCGATTAAGAGACCAGCATCTTGGAGGTTGAGTGAATCAGGTGCCCTTGAAGTCTCAGAAATTCACTTGCCTCTGTCTTTTTTTTACTTGGATTAAAGGTGTGTATCACCATGCCCAACCATTTAGGGGTTCTTCAATCAATCTGCACAGATATGTAAAGCCTGTGCATTCATTCACACATGCACGCACGCGCGTGCGTACACACACACACACACACACACACACACACACACATACACACATGCTAATTGAAGCATTAGAGCAGCCATTTAAATCATCGTTTACAAGTCACAGCAGGTAAAGGTAAGTGGGCATGCTGCCACCATTCTTGACAAATGAATAAGGGCGAGTCAGGGGTGAATGATGTGGTCTCTCTTCTCCATACCCTTGTACAACCCAGCCTCAATTACTACAAAAAGATCAAACACACAGACTAATAGCTCTAAAACCTGCCCCGCCTAAGGAGACAGACAACTCGTAGGAAATTTAACAAGGTAAGAAATTAGCTGGTGAAAGACCCCACGTGTCCCTACGACACGTCATCGTATCTTCTGGTCTCCTAATGAATATACTGATCTAAAAGAAAGAGAAGCGACATTCCCTTGCATTAATTTTTATGTACGGAGTCATTTGAACTAATTCATTGTTAATCAGTTTTAAATAACCAGTCTGTATTTCATTTGTTTCTGTTTTCTTCAGTTTCTCAAAGCTAAACACTTTTATTCATGTATTTTATGTATATGAGTGCTCTGTCTTCATGCACACCAGAAGAGGGAATCAGACATTGTAGTGGCTATCCCTGGTTGTCAACTCGACTATATCTAGAATGAACTACAATTCAGAATTGGAAGGCTCACCAGCCATCCTAACCTGGAGGCTGGGAGATACAAGTTTCTGACCTGGATCTTGGTATAGAGATCTTGAGGCATAGTGGCTATGAATTCCAGATTAAGGCAGGGAGATCTCTGAGTTCAAGGTCATCTGGGATTAAAGGTGTGGTGGCACACGCCTTTAATCTGGGCCACACCTTCTGCTGGAGACCTACATAAGGACATTGGAAGGAGGAAGGAAGATTTGCTCTCTTTGCCTGCTTGCCTTGTGGGACTGAGCAACTGCTAGATCCTCGGACTTCCATTCGCAGCTGCTGCTGACCACTGCTGGGAGTTGGACTGCAGACTGCAGGTCATCAACAGATTCCCTTACTATATAGAGACTACCCATCAGTTCTGTGACTCTAGAAAATGCTGACTAATACAGACCCCATTATAGATGGCTATGAGCCACCATGTGGTTGCTGGGAATTGAACTCAGGAATTGTAGTCAAGTGTTCTTAACCTCTGAATCGTCTCTCTGGCCCTCAAAGCTAAACTTTTATGCTCACACACTGGAACTTTTATTTTATGGAATAAAAAACCCTGATTCAGGGGCTGGAGAGATGGCTCAGCGGTTAAGAGTACGGACTGCTTTTCCAGAGGTCCTGAGTTCAAATCCCAGCAACCTCATGGTGGCTCACAACCATCTGTAATGAGATCAGACGCCCTCTTCTGGTGTGTCTGAAGACAACTACAGTGTGCTTAAGATATAAATAATAAATAAATCTTTAAAAAAAAAAAAAACCTGATTCAAGCAGAATAAAGCCACTCATGGCTGGAGATGTGGCTCAGTGGTGGCTGCTTGCCTAGCATATACTATGTTTACTCTCCATGACTGCCTTTGAAATGGGGCTGATGAGTTGGCTCAGCGGTTGAAAGTGCTTGCTGTCCCTGGAGCTCATATAAAGGTGGGAGGAAGAAGAAAAGTGCACAAGTGTCCTCTGACTGCTGCATGTGCACCAAGGCCCAGCCTACCGCGTCATGCACAAACTAATGATGATACAGTAAAAACTGTAACAACACTTCTGAATCTGAGCCTTAGCACTACCACTGTCCCTGGCCAAGTGTGTTCCCCAGGCCTTAGCGCTAACACTGTCCCTGGCCAAGTGTGTTCCCCAGGCCTTAG
>NC_034598.1:48681045-48710200 GCF_900095145.1 Mus pahari
TCAGGGCTATACAGAGAAACCCTGTCTCGAAAAACCAAAAAACAAAACAAAACAAAATAAAACCCCCCCGTTTCATTTCTTAGGAGATAGAGGAGTAAAGCTACCTGACTTCTAAGCTCTGTTTAACTCCAGAATGCTGGAATCTCCATTTACCAGAGGATATTTATCTATGTAGTTTTTTGGGGTTTTGTTTTGGAGACTGGACCTCACTATGTAGGCCCGGCTGTCTTAGACCTCTCCCTGTGGACCAGGTTGGCCTTCAACTCACAGCAATCCATCTGCTCTGCCTCCTAGGTGCTGGAATTAAAGGTGTGAGGCACTACAGCTGGCTCAGAGGATTTCAAAGGTTGAGTTTGTTTAGAGTGTTTCATTACTTTGAGTTCTTTCTCTCCTGTGTGTAGGGCACGGACATGGGCCTGCTGCCCCTCTGGGAGCCACCTGTCTTTGAACAGGCTTTTACACGGTTAATGGGAGCTGCAGCCAGGTCCTCCTGCTTTCACTGCAAGAGTTCTGAAATACTGGTCCATCTTTTGGCTCTAAACTCAAATTCCTAAAGAACAATTCAGAGGATCTATAGTTCTTTAAGGTCTGGGTGGTGGTAGCACATGACTTTGAGTCCAGCACTCAGGAAACAGAAGCAGGCAGATATCTGTGAGTGTGAGGCCAACCTGGCTGGTCTACAGAGTTTCAGGACAGCCAGGGCTACACAGAGAAACCCTGTCTTGAAAAACAAGCAAACAAGAATTCATCAAATGGCTACTGCAAGGTCTGCAGAGCTCCCAGCTGTCCACCAGCACACAGCTCTACTTCTGTGGTTAACACAGATCTCTTCATTCTAACATACAATCTTCTTGCCAACAGAGAAGAAAGAGGAAATGCAACCACTGTCTTCAAACTAAGGCACAGGTATAGTCCAGTGAGTATACAAGATTTAAAAAAAAAAAAAAAAAAAATAGAAGCCGGGTGAGGTGGTGCACACCTTTAATCCCAGCACTCGGGCGGCAGAGGCAGGCAGATTTCTGAGTTCGAGGCCAGCCTGGTCTACAAAGTGAGTTCCTGGACAACCAGGGCCATACAGAGAAACCCTGTCTAGGAAAATTAAAAAAAAAAAAAGAAAAGAAAAGAAAAAGAAAAAGAAAAAAAGAAAAGAAAAAACATAAAACATACTACCAACAAGATAGCATGCATTACTTTTAGAAAGCTTCAGGGTACTAGATTTTCCAGGTCAGAAGGAACCCTGACCAGGGAGAAGAGGTGGAATGAGATTCCAAACCCAGGCTCTTTACCTTCTAAGTGGTGGGGGCAGGTTCCCTGTTCACAAGGTTCCAACCCCCTGATGCCTCCGCTCAGTGCCGCTCAGGAGATGCTCTGAGTATCCCATCTTGTTTGCTATACTCCAACTGAGTCTTTCTTCCTAGTGACAAGTCTCTTGGCCCAGAGGTGGGTGTGATGTCACAATCAGGAACGCTCTATTAATAGGAACAGGGAGAGAAAAGAAAAGGTAAGGCAGAGCACCTGTTTCCACTTAGCAGTGAGACTGGACAGACTTGGATCGGATGGGTGGGGCATCCAGGCAGAGAGGAGGAGAAACTCCTTTCAGGACTGCAGGCTGCTGCACTACCCTATGAACGAACAGGAGGGTACTTGGTCTAGAGAGGAGGGGAAGGAAAAGCCAAGGTGGAGAGGGAAGCCACTGGAGACAAGACTTGTTTGAAAACATAGAGAAGGGAAAAGGAGAGCTCAGGCTGTATCTCAGTGATCGAGTGCTTGCCCAGCATCCACAACGTCCTGAATTTAATCCTATCACCACACAAACTAGGAGGGTAGTGATGCCTGCCTATAATCTTAGTGCCTCAGCAGAGGCAAGAGGATCAAAGTTCAAGGCCATCCTGGGGTACATGGGATTCTGTTTCAAAATAAAAAAGTATGTGTATGTGTGTGCGCACATATATACATACAGATTAACTTTCAAAATTATCTCATTTTATATATATGGGTGTACTGCCTGCATATATGTCTAAGTACCACATTTGTGCCTGGTGCCAGAGGAGGCCAGAAGTGAATTCCCTAGTACTGGAGTTAGACAGCTGTGAACTGCCTAGTGGGTGTTTGGAATCAAAGCCCCAGTTCTCTGAAAGCTCAGTCACTGATCTCAACTACGGAGCCGTCTCTCCAGCCCCTGTATATATACTTCTTTACTCAGCACATAACTACAAGCAATGCCAAAAATTCCAAATCGGTGGCTATACAGAATACAAATCCATAGTGCTTGCCCTGTACTGTCCTTTAATGTTTCTGGGGTGACTTCATTTATACGATATCATGTAAAAACTTTTCTAGAGGCCAGGGAGGACAGCCCATGCCTGCATTCCCAACACTCAGTAGGTAAAATAGGAGAATTTGAGTTCAAGGCCAGCTCGGGCTAAGTAGCAAGTTCCAAACTTTGTCTCAAACAAACCCAAAACTGCTTACAAGGCACTGGAACTCAGTCCTTGGCTCCATACTTGAGAGTGCATGACTATAGTGCCAGGACTGGAAAATGTCAGAAGACAGTGAGAAAGCAGGGCTTCAGTTCATTCCCGGCAGGGATGTGAGCCTGGAGTACTCAGATCCCCAAACATCCAGGCTCCCTCAAGGGAAACATTTTCTCACACAGAGAATACTCAGTCGCTATAGGTGCAAACTGAAACACCCCTGAAGGGATAAGGCTTTAAAAAAGGCAAGAGGGGTGGGGACTGAGAGAGCGGGCTTACTCATAAACAGGAAGAATGAAGGCAGGTACGGTAGCTCATGCCTGCAATCCCAACACCCAGGAGGCTGAGACAGGAAGATAACTGAACTCAGTCAGGAGAGGCCACCGGGCAGGACCTTTTCTCAATTGGGAAGGAGGAAAAAAAGCAGAGATAGTGTTGTTCTAGGTGGGCAACTTGGTCGACCAGGAAGCAGTAAAACCAGGCTGACCAGGCTCGTGTCTGAAAAGATGGGACTATTCCAGAGCCCTGAGAATCGGAGTCAATGAGATACAGCACAACTAATTAAACTCCCTGGCTCGGCTCGTTATCGTGTGTGTGTGTGTGTGTGTGTGTGTGTGTGTGTGTGTGAGACTAGTGAAAGGGCTAAGTTAGGAGAGTACTTGGTGATGATCTTTCATGCAGAACACAAAGGCTACTGGGTCTCTCCTGAATTGGGTACATGTGCTCCTAGTTCACTGCGCTCATCAACCACAGCTCCTTCAGTGTGTCTTCTCAGTGAACGAGAGAAGTGTAAAGGCCAGCATTTCTCTTCACTGTAGTCCAGAGAGGAGAGAGTTGATGTTCCTCCCTACCCCACATAACACAGGAGGAGGAANGCTTCCTTCCTTTGAACAACACCCCATTTCCCAACCATCTGGCACATGCACCTGTACCTCAAAAAAAAAAAAAAAGCTTCCAGGAACAGGTACTATATTGGCTATGCTTGGTCTCCTAGGGACAAGCTAAGCACTGAATCAGGGGGAGAGGGAGAGAGAGAGAGAGTGCCATCCACTGACAGGACAGCTTCAGACAAGCCATGTAGACAACTGTCAAACAGGGATGACACTTGCATTTTCTAACCTGTTGTCCTGCAAATCAAATGAGATAAACTCTAAGAGTATGTGTAAGACTGCTCTTAGTTGTTGCAACGGAATGGCAAAATAAACTCATAGTGAGAACCAGAGGAAATGCTTGAAAATGCTTGTTCCTTCTTTTCGATCACTGGGAAGTAGGCCCTGCCATAAGGTGTACCTAAGACACTGCATAACAATACGACTGCACCCCTCACCCTCCCTTGGCACTATCTTTCTTGGGGGAATACTAGCAGCCAATAATCCTGCTATTAGTTAAAACTACTGTATAAGAAGTAACCTGCCAAGATTCTCAGAGGTCAATCTCCATAGAACAGTGGCCTTGGTAACCACCACATTTGCTACCAGTTGAAATGAAGTTTCATGAAATGAAGTTAGTGTGCCAATCCAAAACACCCTCATCCTGCATTTTCAGGTGTTTCTCCTGCCCCACCCCCCCATCCCACCCTCGCTCTCTACCCCACAAATGCCCTGCCTCCTGGGCTGGGGTGGGCTTTCCAGGGTATTAAATGAGTGGATGGATCGTGCGTGTCAGAGCGGGGCTGCAAATCAGTCAGGGGCAAAGATGTAAGGAATGTAAGAGTCCTCCACGGAGGGGTGGGGGAGAGAGAGGAGCGGCGAAGGAATAAAAGAGAAAGACAAGGCTGCCAAAGACAAGGCATGGGAAAGAAGCCAAGCTATGGCGCTTGGAGGGCGGAGGTTTGGGTTCCGCGGTCCCTGCCAAGGCTAGCCCCCAGAACGTTCCCTTCTTCGCCTCCAAGCCTGTCAATCATTGCCATTTAAACTCCATGTTGTCCCTCAGCCCCAGGGGTCAGCTCCTCCCGGGTCCTCAGACCGGCCCAAGGCCACTCCCGCACTTCCCGCGGCTTTCCCTACTCCAGGGGACCTTCCCAAGCTCCAGAGCCCCCAGCTAGCTCACCTCCCGACTCCTCCCAGCGGAGCTCCCTTCCTCCATATTCCTCCTCCTCTCCACCCTTCCTCCCGACCCCCAACACCTCGGACCCAGGCACCAATCCAAGAGGACCTCGCCCCCCCCCAGGGTTAGAAGCTCGCCCAGGAGCGTTACGCACCGCCCGGAACGCGGCCTGGCTTCTCCGGACGCGGGGCCGGGCTGCGGCTGAGGACACGGCGGCCGCGTAGCACCCTGGGTGCCCGGTCTCAGCCTTTCCCCGTAGGGGAAGGGGAAGGCAAGGATGGGGAAGAAGGTTCCGACCACTCCTCGCCGTCTCCGGTTAGCCCTTAGCCACGCCCACTGCTGCTACGCAACGGGGCGGAAGCTCGTCACCAAGCCCCGCCTCTCTGTTTAACTCGGGGGCGACTGGACGACGCTCCTACGAGAGGCGGGGGCTAGCTCGGCCTCCGCTCTGGGCCGGAAGTTCTTAAGGACGGGCAGTGTAGCCTTTTGGGAGGGAGGGCTCTGTGTGCTTCAGGTGCGAAGGTCTGGGGCGACCCCGGGTGTCCGGCCCTGCAGAGTCACTTCGTGCTGGGTGGTGGTGCACGGCTCGGGTGCCAGGCCTGATGCAGCGCTGGGACGAGGTCGCGGCGGAGCAGCTGGTCTCCAGCGTGGCCTGCTGTCCTCCCAGCCCTTCAGTTTCCAGAGCTGTGGTCAGCATCCCGGGGCCTCCCGACCTGTGACTCACAGTCATGGGAATGGATGCTGCTGTTAACTTAGGAGGCCGCAGGATGGAGAGGGAGGGAGTGTCTCACCGCAAAGCTTTGATCTGGGGTGCTGCAGGGGTATCCGCCTCCCAGCCACACACTCTTGTAGTATTCATGATGGCTCTTCAAAAACTCAGAGTGCCCGAAACACTAATGATTTGATTTCCTAAGGCTGCAACGCTGTGGTTGGGGGAATGTGGGTGGGAGAGAGCCTGAGGAGAGTCGTGGTGGAGTTTAAAGCGCTCTGTGTTAGGTAAGCAGTTAAGCAAGACAAGGAATGCAATTACATTACCTCTTAGGCTAATCTGGTGTCAAGCAGTATTTGTTGTAGATATTCTCTTTTTTAAAGGGCAGTTCACATTAGTACATATGTAACTATTCGTGAGAATACAGAGCTAGCTGCTTCCTTTGAAGACAATCTGACAAGTACCCGAGGAAACTAAAGCGTCTAGGTGTCTCTGAGATACAATAAAATAAGGAAATAGGAATCGAATGTGCCTTTGTGAACCAAGTCAGACTTGCTTACCCCCCCTCCCCTAGTCAGGGTTTCTCTTTGTTGCCCTGGCTGTCCTGGAGTTCACTATGTAGGATAGGCTGGCTTTAAACTCAAGAGCTCCGCCTGCCTCTCGCCTCCCCAGTGCCCGCTTTTTATGTTCCGGGTTCAACGTCTTTCGAAGGAGGCTGAATCTGCCTATTATCTTTCTATGGCGAAAATGCCTCTTGTCCCAGAGCCCTGAGCCGAACCGTTTGGTGTATTAAAGATGATGTGTAAGCTCCTGCCATGTCCAAAGCACTGGCTTTTAACTAACTTAACATTTTCATGTGTAAAATGGGCAGTGGTGGCGCACGCCTTTAATCCCAGCACTTGGGAGGCAGAGGCAGGTGGATTTCTGAGTTCGAGGCCAGCCTGGTCTACAGAGTGAGTTCCAGGACAGCCAAGGCTACACAGAGAAACCCTGTCTCAAACTTCTTCCCCTCCCCCACCCCACCGAAAAAAAAAAAAAAGAATTGCCGAGAAAACAAGCAAAGAAACAAGCTGTAACTAAGACGTTTTCCTGCTGCATTCCATCGCCCTTGGATCTTTTTTCCCACTGTGACACTAGTTGAAGAGAAAATGAAATGTTTAAGAGCCCGAAGTGCATTCTTTGGGAGGAAAAGAGGCTTGGTATCTGCGGCGCCCCCTGGTGGGCCATCCATCTTTTCCCCTACGGAACTAATACACTGCGAGGTTCCTTTAAAACCTAAAAACTGCCCCCTTCGCGGCGAGTGAATCTCGGAGCCCGATTGGATGGGCGGTGGCTGGAGGTGGGGCGCTTTGGGCGGCAGATCGGACCTTATTGGCTGGAGGAGGTCAGGGGACGTTTCCGGGAATGTACGCGCTCCCGCGTTCCTCTCCGCAGCATCCGGCGGCAGCCAGCCCCCTGGCTCCCCCTGCGGGTGGCTCGGCGGTGTGCACAGTCCGGCCTGCTGGCTGGGTGGGTGGTGGGCTGCGAGTGGGGGAGGGGATGGACCGAGTTCTGGGTTGTAGGGATGCAGGTTCAGGAAGATCTGCCGAGTGAGATTCTGTTTCCTGGAGCTGCATCGGGTTCCCTCCGAGTCTCCTTCAGCCTCCCCGCTTCGGAGCGTGAGACTGAAAGCATCCTGACATAGGGCCTTCCAGCCCCTAAGCATCTTACCCAGAGATCTGATCTTGAAGTACGAGGCCCCCAGGGAAGTTCGTGTCTAACCTCCCAGAAGGGTTAGAGGGGGACCGAGGCTGCCAGATTCCCGCCTGCTGTGGTGGGTAGGCCAAGCGGGAGCATGGGGGCAAAGGCTCCGCCGAGCCTTGAACCTTCATCTCCCATTTCCGCTTCCAGCGTGGTGCCACGGCTCGGGAAGCATGACGACCGAGACCTTCGTGAAGGATATCAAGCCCGGGCTCAAGAATCTGAACCTTATCTTCATTGTACTGGAGACAGGTGGCTATGCATGCGCAGTGGACTCGTGGGGAGCCAAGGGGGCGGAGCATGGAGAGTGGGAGCACACGGGACCACCGCTTGCATTCTTAACTTACCTGGACAAGGAGGAGGCTCCCCCTCCACGCTCATTCTAATCTCTTAGACCGCTGGCATAGGGAGCTGCTGACAGGTATAAAATAGGTAAAACTAAATGGACTGATGCCACGCGGGCCTTTTTCCCCACTCGGGGCTCTCTCCATGGTGCTGGATCCTCCACTACCGCCCCATACACCCACGCATAACCCGCCATCAAGGAGGGACGTGGGCTTTGCTTCTATCTCTTTACCTAACTCGGCCAATACCCACACTCTCACCATCACCATGATCTGTATGACTTTATTTCCATTTTCTTCCCTTAAAGGCCGGGTGACCAAGACAAAGGACGGGCATGAGGTTCGGACCTGTAAAGTGGCAGACAAAACGGGCAGCATCAACATCTCAGTATGGGACGATGTGGGCAACCTGATCCAACCTGGGGACATTATCCGACTCACCAAAGGGTAAGGCAGGGCTCCTCGCGGCAACAGCGGTAGGGTGTAGTTAAAAATCCTACAACTTTTCTGAAGACTGACTCCTGCTTCACCCCACAGGTATGCTTCCGTGTTCAAAGGTTGTCTGACACTGTACACTGGCCGTGGGGGCGATCTGCAGAAGATTGGAGAGTAAGTTGTCTTGGCAGTTGAGATAAGCACTAGGAACCCAAAGTGGAAAAGTTAGGGTTTACAAGGAAGCAACACAGACCGTGCTGTCCACATCTCCTGGCTGGACAGGTCCAAGGCTTCCGCTTCTTTCTTTGCAGATTCTGTATGGTTTATTCCGAAGTACCTAATTTCAGCGAGCCCAACCCAGAGTATAACACGCAGCAGGCGCCCAACAAATCGGTGAGTCCCTGGGCCTGGCATTAGAGAAAATGGCAGATAAGGCCGGCATCATGATGTTAAGGAGGGTCTGAGTATCTCATCTGTGCCTGCAGGTGCAGAACAATGACAACAGCCCTACTGCCCCACAAGCTACCACAGCACCCCCTGCTGCCTCTCCAGGTAGGAATCCATTTCTTTCCTTCCACTGGCCCATTCAAGTGCCCCATTCTGCCCAGCCAGGAAAGATGTGTTTTCCTCATCCCTTTTCCAAGTGCCTCCACTCTCAGGATGTTCCCCCTCCACCCAGTTCTCCTTCGTTTTTTACACCTTCTGCAAGTCTCAGTGGCAAAGAGACTTGAAGACCTGAGTGCTCTTACTTTCCTTGCCACTAGTCGAGAAGCAAAGGAGAGTAGTTTCTCAACACGTGCCACATGCCTGATAGGAGCATTCAGGGTCACACGGACCACATTTAAATATTGTTGTAAGTTCTTTGTAATATCAGTCACTAAGTGATGGGAATATATTCTGAAAAGTAGGTACACGCACACATACACATATACCTCGATTGTGTGGACTACTTGATTCTTAAGCTACATAGCATAATCTGTATTATAGTTTTCTTTTTTTTAAGATTTATTTTATGGATTAGGGGGGGGTACACTGTCGTTCTCTTCAGACACATCAGAAAAGGGAATTGGATCCCATTACAGATGGTTGTGACCCACCATGTGGTTGCTGGGAACTGAACTCAGGACCTCTGGAAGAGCAGCCAATGCTGTTACCAGTGAGCCATTTCTCCAGCCCTTATATTTCTTTTCTTTTTCTTATGTTTTTCTTTCTTTTTTTTCTCCCTTTCTTTTTCTTTCTTTCTTTTTATTTATTTATTTATTTTATTTTATTTTATTTTTATACACATTCTTACTATGTTGTCCAGGCAGATCTCAAAATCACAAAGATCCTCCTGCTTAGGCCTGACTAGCTCTGGAATATGCTACATTTTAAAAAATCATTTTATTGTTATTTAGGTTAAATTTCACAACCGTAATCCCAGCACTGGGGAAGAGATGAGGCAAAAGAATTATCACATGTTCCTATCTAGTCTATGGTTTAAAGCTAGACCTTGTCTCAAACAAACAAACAACAACAAATTTTGATTTCCGGGCCGGGCATGGTGGCGCATGCCTTTAATCCCAGCACTTGGGAGGCAGAGGCAGGCGGATTTCTGAGTTCGAGGCCAGCCTGGTCTACAAAGTGAGTTCCAGGACAGCCAGGGCTATACAGAGAAACCCTGTCTCGAAAAACCAAAAAAAAAAAAAAATTTTTTTTTATTTCCTTTTCTGAAATAATAATAGCAAATATAGTATAGCAGGGTATAGTAGTACACATCCCAGTACTGGAGAGGTAGAGGCAGAAGAATCACTGTAAACTTAAGGCCAGCATAGTCTACTTTGAAATTCCAGGCCACATACATAGTAAAACATTGTCTCAAAAAACAAAAAGAAAGAATTGTAAATACAAAAGCTGGCAACATATGAAGACATGGTCATTTATTTTGAATTACATTGTAACTGCTGTGGCTGCAGAGTTAGTAGACAGTGGGAAGTGTCTGGATTTTTTGTTTTCTCTCTCTCTCTCTCTCTCTCTCTCTCTCTCTCTCTCTCTCTTTTAGATTTTATCTATTTTTACCTTATATGTATGTGTCTTAGTCAGGGTTTCTATTCCCGCACAAAACACCATGACCAGAGCATCTTGAGGAGGACAGGGTTAATTCAGCTTACACGTCCACATTGCTGTTCATCACCAAAGGAAGTCAGAACAGGAACTCACACAGGACAGGAATCTGGAGGCAGGAGCTGATGCAGAGGCCATGGGGGGGGGGGGGTGCTGCTTACTGGCTTGCTTCCCCTGGCTTACTCAGCTTGCTTTCTTATAGAACCCAAGACTACCAGCCCAGGGATGGCACCACCCACAAGGGGCCCTCCCACCTTGATCACTAATTGAGAAAATGCCTTACAGCTGGAATGCCTTATAGCTGGATCTCTTGGAGGCATTTCCTCAAGGGAGGCTCCTTTCTCTGTGATAACTCCAGCTTGTGTCAAGTTGACATACAAAACCAGCCAGTACAGTGTGTTTTGTCTACATGTATGACTACCACATGCATACAGTACCCAAGGAAGCCAGGAGAGGGTAGCAGATGGTTGTTACTGCAGTGTAGGTGCTGGGAGCCAAATCTGGGTCAGCTGGAGAGCAGCCAGTGTTGTTAACCACTGAGCCATCAAGACCTTCCTAGTAGTCTTGCTTACAGAAACCACTGTTCACATCATCTCCACAGTCACCGCAGAGAGGATGAGTGCGTGCATGCTTACACGTCTATATGTTTGTGTTCTTCCCAGTTTCTCCACTCAGAATGAGCCACCCAACCTCAATGTGACAGCCACAAACCTTTAATCTCAGCACTTTGGAGTCATTGACAGGTTTATCTCTGTGAGTCCGAGGCCAGCCTGGTGTATTTAGTGTGTTCAGGACAGTCAGGACTTCTAAGAGAGAAGCTGTCTCAAAACAAGAAACAGAATGAGCCACCCATGGTGCTCGGGGTGGCTTAGCATAATTAAGTTAATTACAGTTCCCACCAGATGTGTGCACAGGACCACCAGTGGAGACAATCCCTCATATATGATCTATGACTGCATATTTCTCCTGCTGCTTCTGGCTTTATGGAGAACCTCCAATATTGTAATCAAAATGGATACCATTTAATTCCACCATAAAAGATACCATATGTTTTCAGTTGAAGAAGACTTAAGGGATGGGGAGATGGTTTGTGGTTAAGAACAGTGGGCTAGGGCTGGTGAGATGGCTCAGCGGTTAAGAGCACTGACTGCTCTTCCGAAGGTCCTGAGTTCAAATCCCAGCGACCGCATGGTGGCTCACAACCATCTGCAATGAGATCTGACTCCCTCTTCTGGAGTGTCTGAAGACAGCTACAGTGTACTTACGTATAATAATAAATGAATCTTAAAAAAAAAAAAAAAAAAGAACAGTGGGCTACTCTTGGTATGGTTCTCAGCACCCTCATGGCAGCTCACAGCAATCTGAAACTCCAGTTCCAGGGCATCCAGGGCTGTGTTCATATGCCCTCTTCAGGCAATGTAGTGCCCACACATACACATACAGGCAAAATACTCTTACACATAAAAATAAATGTAAAGAAAGAAAGATAGATAGATGCTGGTATGATGCCTCACACCTATAATCCTCATACGTTACAGGCTGAGGTGGGAGGGTCACTCCACATTGGTGGCTAGCCTAAAGTATCAGAGCATCAGGTCAGTCAGGGAGACCCTGCATCAAAGAAAGGAGGGAGGGACAGAGGGAGAGAGAGAGCTCGAGCAATCAAGCAGGAAGGGGGGGTAGAGAGACAGAGAAAGACAGGCAAGGTAGATAAGTAGATGTGATGTGATGTGACCGTTGGACCTAAAGGTAGTTCAGTGGCACGGCCTTGGGTTCAGCCTCCCCAGTATAAAAGACAATAGAAGAAGAAAAGGAGAGAATAAAATGGGACAGTACTTTTCCATGACTGTCTCATGCAAGGCTGGCCTCAGACTTAACTATGTAGCTAAACCTGGCCCAGCATCTCTGCTCCTTCTACCTATACCTTCCAAGTGCTGGACCATGGGTATGTCGCCATCATGTCTAGCTACAAAAATAAGGTACAACCAAGAGCTAAGCACGGTTGCTCTCTAGCACTTGAGCAGCAGAGGCAACGAGGGTTACTGCAAGTTCTGAGGACATTCTGGGATCCAGAGAATGAGTTCTAGGCGAGCTTGGTTTCCATAGCAAGGCCCTGTCTCAAAAAAAGGATATGGTGGCCTTTAATCCCAGTGCTCAGGAGGCAGAGGCAGGTGGACCTCTGAGTTTGAGGCCAGCCTGGTCTACAGAGCGAGTTCCATTACAGTCAGGGGGACACAGAGAAACAGGAAAAAGAGGGAAGGTATACATAAGGCCATGTGCCAAGTGCTTACTCCCTGTTGTCACCTGCTAACAGAAACGAGAGGTGTTTTGTTGTTTTGTTTTGTTTTTTCTTTTTGTGGCTTTGTAAATCCTTGTGTTGTGTATATATTTTCTCTATACGTATGTATTTAATTTGGGAGGGAGCTTTCATGTGCCACAGTGGGCACGTGGAAGTCAAAGGACAGTGGCAGTCCGTGGGTGTCAATCCTTGCACCATAGGGGTTCCAAGGATCGAACCCGCGCCATCTCGCCAGCCATGTGAGGGTGTTGTGGCTACTTTGTTGTTGCTTTAAGTTATCTTGACAGCAGCAGTGTAGGGAAAAGGATTCACCTAGCTGACAGTTCTGGGTTACATGCAGTGCGTCCCTGCAGTGGACAGAGCTGGGCACAGCACGGGCACCGTCGGGAGCAGAGAGTTCACGCTTGCTTGTGCTCAGCTCAGTTTCTCACTGAGTGATGCCGTGCAGTGTGCTGGGTCTTCCCACAGAATTAATTACAATTCCCCATAGATAAGCCCCCGGACCAGTCCTTCCTACCTCTTCCCAGGTGATTTGAGGCTGTGTCAAGGTGATAGACCTAACCCCACACAAGGCTAGCGCTCAATATGATCCTTAGCCCCCAAATACTTTTTTTTTTTTTTTTTTTTTTTTGGTTTTTTGAGACAGGGTTTCTCTGTATAGCCTTGACTGCCCTTGCTCTGCAGACCAGGCTGCCCCGGAACTCAGAGATCCACCTGCCTCCGCCTCCTTAGTGCTGGGATTAAAGGTGTGTGGCACCACCCCATACAAATTAAAAGTGTGTAGGTGTCTAAATATATGCATGTCTGTGCACCGTCTGCTTCCATGGGACCCATGAAGGCTAGAGGAGGATGCTGGGTCCCTCGGAACTGGTGTTACAGATGTGTGAACTGCTATGTGGGTGCTGGGAACTGAACCTGGATCCTCTGCAAGAGTACCCAGCGCTCCTCACTGCTGAGCCATCTCCCCAGCCCCCAAAAGTTGTCTGGTTTTTTTGTTTTGTTTTGTTTTGTTTTTTTTAAATATATAGCACAAAATCTTAACATTGCGATGTACATATTTGCTTTATCTATGAACTGAGGAAAGGGCTTTTCCCTTCTGTCTAGGCTACAGATATCTTAGACCACTAGAACAGAGAATTTAGTAGGGATGTGGTTTGAGAGCCAGTCTCCACATCACTGATGGTCTGCAGTGCCTTCACACACCAGAGACAGCCCCGTTTCTGTCTACTAGGACTCAACAGAGCACTTACTCTATGTATATGTCACGGAATAAAACACAGCACCTGCAGTCTCTGCAGGAGTAAGGATTATAATAGGCTGCATTAGGTGTGTGGGGGGTCATGCTAGCATACAGTTGCCAGAGTCAAGCCATCTCACACTCCCAGCTCCCTTAAAATGTTTAAAATATACAGGTGTAGGGATTGGCAAGGTGGTTCAGCAGGAACTGGTATTTGACATCGAGCCTGACAACCTGAGTTCAATTCCCAGAACATCCACATGGTGGAAGGAGACAATCAACTCCTGAAGGTTATATACATGTGCATGCACGCACACGTGTACACACACACACATACACACACGAGTAAATACAAAATATACACAGTTGGGGGTGATGTGTAGCTAAGTGGCTCAGTGGCAGAGGGGTTCAGTCCCCGGTGTATTGTTTATTATAGTGCTGGGTACCTAACCCAAGCACTAACTTCCCACCTATGGTAGACCCAGCCCTTTCCATTTAAACAGAGACTTAAGGCTCTTCCTGTGCTTCTCCAGCTTTACAGTCATCTTGGGCCATAGGACTTTTTTTTTCAGAGAGCCTTGAGCCTTGAACTAAATCTGGGTCTGATTTCCAATGATACAGAGATACATAAGATAAATGTGTTGTAATCATATAATATAAAGTTATACACACAGACAAACACACATGGTTCATGGAGCAACTTCCAAAATTATTGAGGGGTCCCTTTCATACTTGTAGCCCACAGCTTTTTGTACTCTAATCAGGACCACCGCATGCCTAGGGAATAGGGCCTCCTACAGTTGGGCTGGGTCTTCCTGCAAAATTAAGTTAATTACAATCCCATACAGACCAGCCAATGTAGACAAGCCCCTCACTGACTCTCCCTTGCAGACTCCAGGTTGTATCAAGTTGATAGTTAAAATTGTCAGTGCTAGGGTCCCATTCTTACGCAAAACCCATAGTCTTTTTGTACCTGGTCATCATTCATGCAGCTGTGCTTAGTGAAGACTCATCCACTCTCTGGGGCATGGAGTGGGCTTTGAGGACAGACCCCTTCTTACCGCAACTACCTAACTCCGTTTCTTCCTCTCCCACAACCAGCTTCCGAGAGCCAGAATGGGAATGGACTGAGCACCCAGCCAGGTCCTGTGGGTGGCCCCCATCCTTCTCACACCCCCTCACATCCCCCTAGCACTCGAATCACTCGAAGTCAACCCAACCACACGCCTTCCGGCCCTCCTGGCCCCTCCAGCAACCCTGTCAGCAACGGCAAAGAAACCCGAAGAAGCAGCAAGAGATGACAAGAGATGAGCCCTCTCCTTCCTTCCCCACAACCATGATCCAGGTGTCTCTGCCAGAGACAAGACAGTCTTCTATTAGGCTGCTGGCTTTGGGATTAGAGGATGAAGTAGCTGTGTTTTAGCCACTAAATTTCCCTGGAGGGGTGGTGAGCAGCAGCCTTATCCACCTCAAACTCAGGCCCCCACCCCCACCCCCGTTCTGCTGATGCTGTCTGTCCCCTGGGATCCAGGGTCCTCTGCCTGCCCTCCTTTGGAAAAAACAGTGTGGTTTTTGTGTGGGAAATGAGGGCCTAACTGAAATCCCTCCTTCCTAATAAATGTTCCCACTCATTCTGGAGTCTGTGTTTCTCTCATAGGAAAGAGGTTAGCGGGAGTGCACTTGGGGAATTGTCGTGCCCAGGCAAGGAGGCCTTGGGCAAAGCAAGCCTGCCCCTTTAAGGTAGTGTCCCTCCCCTACCCCCTCCCTCCAGGTGACCCTTGTCCAGCCTGCCTGCCACAAGAAGGCTGGGTCCCCCTTCCTCTGGGTGCCTTTTGTGTCTCCTGTCCTGCCGTCAGGTAATGCTAACCCCAACCCCCTGGGCCACTCAGTCTGACCCCCAATTGTAAGCCGGGTCAGATGTCAGAGGGGAGCCCTGTTCTTTTCCTCTTCCTTGTTCATGGATTACAGAGCTGGGGGTGCTGACGGCTAATGCTTGCTGGAGTGGGGAATTAAAGCTCTTTTGCTTCCCAGGGTGGGCATCGCTGAAGTCTCCCCTGAATGCACCTGGGATTGCCACTTATCTGCCTCTCCCTCTAACTCCCAGTTTAGGGACACCTTGGCTCAACTCTCCAGGGAATGTGGGGATGGGGTTGGAAACAGATGCAGCTCAGTACCAGATGTAAGGTACATGGGGAGGGGTATGTTCAGGAAAAGGCTTGGGCGGTGCTGAGTGGGTTATGGGTTATAAAATATTTAAGAGGGAAAAAACTGAGCACAGGTTCTTAACCATGTGGCTTCCTCAGGGCAGAGGGTGCCCCTCCCCAGTCAGGGCCCTGCAGAGACTGACTTTTGACCCCCCCATCCCAGAGACCAGTGAACCATTAACTCCTATATGAACCTTCCCACACTTGCCCCACCCCTGACTCCGCCCCAAAGCAGGTGGGCTAAGGGGAAACCTATCCATTTCAGCCCTCTGTGTGACGTGGCTTCCACTGCATCTGAAGGCTGAGTTCCTTCACTCGGATCTCTTAAGGTCCACAGTGAGACCTTCCAGGCACCTGAGGTGACAGCTCTCACACTGCCAGTAGGGGTGAGGCCCTGCATAGGGAGAGGGAGTAGGGAGGTGGAACGAGCTTGAGAGGTGGGTCATCTCAAGGAGAGCTCTGGGGTCAGGAGGCTGCTCCAGGAGGCAGCAGGGAGAGGCAGAGGACACCTGAGCCTGCAGAGGCTGCAGACAGACTCAGTAAGCAGTGGTAAGTGTAAGAGCATCTCCCTAGCTCTCAGCTGAGGAGCAGCAGCTCTGACCCCACTCCTCCTCCTTGTTCCAGGGTACAATCCTCAGGATGTCTCAAAGGAAATAGAAGTCAGAACCAGAGCCTCTAACCACAGCCCTAGTGATGGGGCCCCCAGTACATCATCTGTTGACTGGCCTGTGTGTGGGGGTGGCCTTGGGCTGGGTAGGAGGCTCGGTCCCAAACCTGGGCCCAGCCGAACAGGAACAGAACCACTACCTGGCCCAGCTGTTTGGCCTGTATGGAGAGAATGGGACACTGACTGCAGGGGGCCTGGCTCGGCTTCTCCACAGCCTAGGACTAGGCCGAGTCCAGGGCCTCCGTCTGGGACACCATGAGCCTCCCACTGGGCGGGCTGCACCCACAAGTGGAGACAATTTCACACACAGGTAGTAATCTCTCTCCCAAACACTGTGGCATCTCCTGGTTCCGCTCAGTGCCTGCTTAGTTAGGCTCCAGCTGCCCCGTGCATGAATCCCGAGTTACAAATCCTCTCGCACCAACTGCTCCTCTATTGGCTTCAATTCTCCTTCCGATCAGTAAAGCCCTTGCTGCAGTACTTCCAGGCTTTCCCTGCCAAGCCCACGGCTACCCACTTTAGGTTCTCCCATAAATGACAGCTCTCAGATCGTCCCAGGACGGACTGTGGTTGTCTCTCCTTCCCCAAACCTCCCAGGTGACAGCTCAGGGCAGGTGTCAGGGAACCTGAATGAGTCTGACTTGCTTGCTGATCCATCTAATGTAGGCTGCACGAGCCGGAGCTGAGTGTGGCCGTCTGGGCAGGGGTGCCTCTGGGCCCTTCGGGTTGGGGTGACCAGGAAGAGTCAAAGGTTCCCGACCTGCACGGGTCAGGGCCCTCGGGCCTAGACCTCATCCAGAGGCTTCTGCTGTTGGACCACTCGTTGGCTGACCATCTGAATGAGGATGTGAGTGAGTCGCTAGACACGGAGAAGGGGCCACAGGAGGAGGTGGCCTGAAGTATTTGGCCCTTAGGGGGCTTGAAATATGTGAAGAGTCAGTAAACGAACAGCTACTCAGTATTCGGATATGTTATTCTAACGGTGTAAGGTGTTCCCTTTGACCTTAGCGCAGGCTGACCAAATTCAGGGGTGTCACTTAGCAAGCACACAATCCAGGGAAGTGATCTCGGGGTTAGGCTGTGGGGAATGGTTATGTGGAAAAGTGTCCTGGAGATGATGGTATGTCCATCTAAGACAGTCCATCTGTTCCTTGCTCTACACACACAAGGCGACAGACAAAGCTGCCGGGCCCTGAGATCAGGTGGCATGCCCTATCAAAAGAAGCACTCCGGCCTAGTCTGGATCAACCCATGGTGGGGTGTTGACTAAAAATGGATGGCATATCAGGTTTCTTGTCTAGTGGCCAAAGTAGCTCATCACTAACACAAGGAAATTCTTAGGGTAGCGTTCTCTAGCAAATTAAGAAATGTATGTCGAATACTTACATTGGATTGGATACTCACCAGGGATTAACACACATTAAGTCCCCTGTCTCTGATGCATATGCCAATATGAGCCAATGGGACCCTGAGAAAGACCTGGGACTCGATGGAAGAGCAGATGTCAAGACTTGGGTTGCAGGTCACAGTGACCCCCCTAATACATGGCCCCCCTCAATCTCCAGTGTCTGAATGGCTCCCAGCTGCTGGTCAATTTTGGACTGAGCCCTGTTGCTCCTCTGACCCCTCGTCAGTTCGCTCTGCTGTGCCCAGCCCTGCTTTATCAGATTGACAGCCGTGTTTGCATCAAAACCACAGCTCCAGCACCTCCGGGGGATGTACTGTCTGGTCAGTGGATGAGTGGGGTGGGCGACACCCTGCATCCTGGTAGGGAGTGGTTCCCTTGCTAAGGGGGAGGGGAGCTTATCGGGGTCCAACCTCCCATGAGGGTATCTGTGTCCACGTCGTGCCTCCGGGTCAGCCCTGCCCTAACGTTAGACCCAATTCTCCCCAGCCCTGCTTCACAGTGGCCTGGCAGTCCTGTTCCTCAGCCTCCCTGCTCCCCTCTCCCTGCTGCTGCTGCGGCTCCTGGGACCTCGTCTGTTGCGGCCAGTGCTGGGCTTCCTGGGGGCCCTGGCCGTGGGTACTCTCTGTGGGGATGCTCTGCTGCACCTGCTCCCACATGTATGTGAACCTCCATCCACACAGCCTGACCCGGCGGTAACTGGCCATGGAGCCGTGTGTTTCTAGCCATAGCCCTCGTCCCTCTGTCAGCTCCCACATCCTGACCCCTCACCCCGGGTTTCAGCCACAGCTGTCTTCTGGGATGCATGAGTAAAAAGCTTGCTGGGAGGAGGGGATGCTACGGGGTTGTAGGAGTTTCTAGGGCCTGCCCTGATCTACTCTCTGACAGGCCCAAGGAGGGCGGCACACAGGACCCAGTGAGCAAGCAGAGGAGGACCTGGGTCCGGGGCTGTCGGTGCTTGGTGGCCTCTTCCTGCTCTTCATGCTAGAGAACACGCTAGGACTTGTGCGGCACAGAGGGCTCAGGCCAGTGAGTGACACCCTTTCTTCTCCTCCTGCCAAACCCAGAAGTCCTAGCCAAGCCAGGAGGGAGGGGCAGCAAGCACTTCTGGTCCTTGGCCGCTTGGCCAATCTCATAGGACCTGTCCACCTCTGCGTGGGGATGGGCCCCTTAGCATAGACCTGGGACTTCTGGCCAAATGGCTTGTTCTCTGCAGTTCCTATCAACATTAAACAGAGAGAGATGCCAACCTGGGAAAGGGTGCAGGTCAGAAAGCACTGTCCAGGTGTTAGCAGTGGCACCAGGTGTTCATCTTCCCAGCTGCCGGGCTGGGCTCCCCTCAGCCCCTGGCCCTGCTGCCTCCTGCACCAGGAGGGTTACCCTCCCATTTCAGAGATGCTGCAGGAACAAAAGGGATCTTGGAGAACCAAACCCTGACCCAGAGGATGGCAGTGGGATGGTCCTTCGACCCCTACAGGCAGCTTCAGGTGACTAGCAGAGACAATGAGCTCACCAGCCTGCAGCTCCCACTTACAGTTACCAACACTTGACCTGGGCCTTCTTGCCACAGAGCCAGAGGTTCAGGGCCAGAGGGAGAACAGCCAGTCCCCACCATCTCCAGCCCCTCTTGCGCACCAAGGCCACAGCCACGAGCACCGGGGTGGCAGTATCGCATGGATGGTCCTCCTGGGAGATTGCCTGCACAACCTCACGGACGGGCTCGCATTAGGTCTGAGGCCGCAGACAGGCGGTGGGAGGCAGGGCTCTGAGCCAGCAGGGGTAGGGGAGCTCCCAGGGAGGTGGGAGGGATGAGAACCAGAGGGAGCTCAGACAGCACACCCTTTGACCCTGCTGCTGATAGGTGCTGCCTTTTCCGACGGCTTCTCCAGTGGCCTCAGCACTACCCTAGCAGTCTTCTGCCACGAGCTGCCCCACGAGCTGGGTAGGAATGGCACCCGTGGGGTAGGTGGGCTGGGGGGGGGCATCTCTGACTTACCCCTTTCCTATGTTCTCCCCACAACAGGCGACTTTGCCATGCTGCTTAGGGAGGGGCTGTCCTTTCGGAAGCTTCTGCTGCTGAGCCTCGTCTCTGGAGCCCTGGGACTGGGGGGTGCAGCCCTGGGGGTGGGGCTCAGCTTGGGCCCTGTGCCCCTCACCCCCTGGGTGTTTGGGACCACGGCTGGGGTTTTCCTCTATGTGGCCCTGGTGGATATGGTGAGATGTGGGGTAGAACGGACAGTTTAAGGACAGTGGGCAGGTGGCGTGGAGAGGGACAACCCAGTCTGACACTGCACGACACCCTTTCTTGTGTGTCAAGGGGGCATTGCATGGGGCCTGGGGGTGTGTCCTGTTAATCCCATCACTCAGGAGGCATTGAGTTCGAGGTCAGCCGGGTCTACAAATGTCCCAGACCTGCTAGCAGGGCTAGACAGTGAGGTCTTGCCTCAGACGTAGGTAAATAGGTAAGTAGGTCATAGGTCAGAGCAGAGTCCTGACAGTCTTTCTTCCTTGCAGCTGCCAACCCTGCTTCGTCCTCCCGAGCCCCTGCCTGTGCTCCATGTGCTTCTGCAGGGGCTGGGGCTGCTACTGGGGGGCAGCCTCATGTTTACCATAGCCCTGTTGGAGGAGAAGCTACTGCCCTCGGTTCCTGATGGCTGAGGTGGGCCAGTGGCAGAGGACCCAGGCTGCCCCTCCTTCCCCCCACCGCAGGAATGGAGGCGGGACACAGGGCCAGTAGGAGCAATAGGATTTTAATAAACAGAACCCATCCCAAAGCCATGACTACGACAGTTGTACTTGCACCAAAACAGCATAGAAAACCGGGGTGTGGTGGGAGGGCTCAAAGCAGGTTTGGGGAGGACAAGCGTGGGGGCCTGGAGGATGTGGGGTGCGTCAGTCTTCAGGGATAGCATTGTGCTTTAGCCCAGTGGGGAGGGGCAGGGCAAATGCACCAAGGTCCCCGTGTTTTCTGCTGCCCTCGCACCCTGGGGATGCAGGTATCTGGCTTTATTGCTGCCCACCAGCATTAACACCCCTGACCCCAACACTAGCACCACAGGTGGATCCAGGAAAGGGAGAGGGAAGGGCAGGAATGAGGAAATTGCTTAGAGAAAGATTCAACTAGAATCCAGTGAATTGTGCTCAGTTCTCTTTACTTCCTACAACCGAGTACATGGGTCACAGGGTGAGGGTGCGACGGCACAGGGATATGCCCCTCCGTGCCTCCCAACACGCCTGCACACAGGATGGTGGTGTCTGCAGCATCACAGGTCATGCAGGGCATGGGGAAGGGGTTCACACACACATAGATGCCCACAGTGGGTACCAGACAGAGAACACCCCTGAATATACACAGCTGTACATGGGGAACCCCAGGTCCCCACCCAACCCTCTCCCCTGTCTTGCTGTTCCCCAGCAGGAGAACTGTATTGCTTTGAGAGAGCCACCCTGGGGCTGCTCTGCCAGGCACCCTCCCCTCCCACCCGCCCCTATTTTGGCACATCTGCAAGACACATGTCAGCGAGAGTAGGCACCCTCCCTCCCAGGCTTCTGTGGCTTGGAGTTGGGGAAGGGGTAGGAGATACCATCCTCCATCTTTCCCTAGCCCTTCCCAAACCCCTGCCAGACCCACTCCAGCCAAACCCACCCCCACCCCCAAAACACACACACACACACACACACACACACACACACACACAAAGCTGAGCTATCCAGGAATACAAGTGAACAAGATTGTCCAGGATGGGAGCAGAGGCGGGAGGAAGGACTGGAAGCAGAGACCCCACCCTGGCACCTGGCGTGGGTAAGACTGGCACAACAGCTACTTTAGTGCAACTGGAGGGGCGCCCAGAGTGAAGGTGGGGACAGGAGGGCCCAGGGAAAGGGCCTTGCAGGAGTGAGCGAGGGCCAAGGGTAGATCCTCTTGTCACCCGCCGTCCTCGGCCCTCCCAAATGCAGTGACAGTGTCCCCCTCACACCTACGTGGGCAACAGCAGCCTCGGAGTCAGTACCTTCAAGTAATTCAAGGAGCAGACCCTCCCCACCCCAACTCCCTTCTATCTCTGGGAATTTGGTCGCTTCTCATAGGGGTTGGGTTGGGAGGAGGGAGTCCCCAAGTCAGACCCTTCTTCCTCTACACCTCCCTCTTCCCAGACCGCGGGGCTTGGTCCTCAGAGATTCCTCCTCTGTCCTTGCCCGAGCCAGGCCAAGGCCCAGAGGGCGGAGCCACCACAGCAGGGAAGAGGTTGCTCTGCTCCCTGCCGTCCTCGAAAGGTAGGGTTCAGACTCGGCGGGTGGGCGGATGGGGCCGCACTAGCTTGCCCCTGGAGTAGGGTTTCTGGGCTAGGGTCTGTAAGGCTATTTTCCTTTGCGGTGGGAAGGGGAGGCAGGGAATGAACATTGGGTGTGGGGAGAGGGTGAGAAACGGCTGAGAGGGAAGGAGGAAGGGGCCTCCCCGCTGGAGCATAGTCACTGGAGTCATCGACAAAGAAAGAAACGCTCGCTCGTGTGCATAACATACACAGTGTGCGTACTCCAGCCCGGCAGTCTGGCCTCACCCCGCCTCTCAGGACCCCTTCCAAGACCACAGAGAGGGTTTTGGGGGTACAGTTGTAGAACCATTCACTCAGGCCCCACCATCCCCACCCCCAGCCTCTTCTCCCCTTCTGATCCAGGGAGGAAGAAGGTGCTTGGGGGGCAGACAGCGGTGGAGACAGTGTGGAGTTTTCCTTTGGTTACATATTGAAGGCAAAGGTGAGCTGGACTTACAGTCAGAACGGATAGGGGAGGAGGGAGGAGGAGGGGCCGTGGCTGGGGTTAGAGAGGGAGGCGGCCCTCCTCAGCCCCTCCACCCCAAGGAACACGTCTACGTGGGGTGGCAATCCCTCAGTCTCATGTCTCCCACCCCCCACAGCACCAAACAAAAGGAGAAGCCCCCTCCCCCAGGGGCGACTCCCCACCCCAACCTGGGCTGTACATTCAGTGGTTTTTCAGCAGTCCTATGGCTCAGGGGGCCACGGGTGGGGGGAGGTAGCCCGTCAGTCTCAGAGTCACAGTTGGACAGTGGCAGTGACCCAGGTCTGTTGGTCCATTCTGGGACCCACAGTTTGTGCCATTTGTTTTTCTGAAGTACACAAACCTAGCAAAGCCACCGCCCAATCAGAAACATCCCCCAAAATCAGAAACTAAAACCTGGCTCTGTTCACGTCACCCTCTGATTCCCATGTCTGTTTCCCTGTCTCCTATGTAGCCCTCACTCTGTCTCCTTTGCTGGGACCTGGGGCTGTCCCCAGGGTCCTCACGTAAATAGGCCTTTTCACAAAAGTGCTTATTACTTGAAGCAAGTGCTTTAGAGCTGCGGTGGGGAGAGGGGAGGGGGAGGAGAGGGAGAGGGAAGGAGATGTTCCCTCCCCACCCAGCCCCTAAGATTGGGGGGCATTCTGCCTGTTTTACTTCTCCACACCCGTGTAAGTCAGAGAGGTTTTTTTAAAAAAAAAAAAAAAAAAACAACAACAACAAAAAAAAAACCTTAACATTAAAATAAATATGCAGTGGCCATGAGAATGGTCAAAATGCTTCAAAAACACTAGGGGCTGGGAAGCCCGGGTGGGGTGGGGTGCGGGGTTTCCTTTGGCATAGGAGAGGAGGCTGCTTGTCCTCCAGGCCTCCTCACAGCCACCTGAGGAGGGACAGAGGACCCCCTGCCATCTTCCCAGCATTGCTGACAGTGTGCCCAGGACAGCAGGGAACAGACAAGCCACCTGAAATCTCATCTAGCAAAACAAAACGGGGCTCCCGACAAATCCTCAGACTGTCCTCTGTCATCACCAAGCATTGATAAAGGAGAACACGACCGATACCCCAGTCATCCCGGGGAAAGCGTCCCTGCTCCCCAGCCCCCACCACCTCATTCCCAGCACCAAGATGAGAGGGGAGAGGGGGATGAAATGGGAAGATTTTAGGAGAGAGAATTGAAGTTAGGGGACAAGCTTTGCAGAACCAGCAGGGTGGGGATGGGGGCGGCAGCCCTTAAGAGAGGTCACATTGATTGTCGCATAGGGAAGGAGAGGGCATGAAGGGGTGTGGGCAAGAGGGGCATTGCAAGGCCCTTTGGCTTTGAAAACAAAAATAAAAACTAAAAGCTGCAGAATCCTTCTCACAATAATGGTCACTTGGAAGCCTTGAAATGGTTTAGGATATGAGGGTTGGGGGCAGCAAGACACAAAGATAAACAGGGACCATGAAAAGGAAAGATTCGGACAAACGCCCCAGGCTTCTGGAACCAGCGTGAGGTATGGTGCAAGGTATCTGTCGGGAGGAAGGGCTCCCTGGGACAGCCCCTCTCCCCTCAGCTCACCCCTGACAAGGGTGGCAAGACATTCAAGGGACACAACTGAAAAATGGGTAAAAATGAGGGTGACGCAAGCGTGGGTGGGAAGGAGGTGGAGGGATCTCCAGGGGAGACCCCTGTACTGTGTAAACGAAGCCCGTCCAGTTCTCAGTTCTCAGGGGGCAATACTGATGGCAGCCAACCTGGGCAAGGATGCACTGTGGGGGAGGGCAGGACCTCTATTCAAGTTCTGTGTCTTGGCCCCGGGCTGAGGTATTGCGTGTGAGGAAGGGACACTGGGTTATGGGATTGGGTCCAACCATGCAGAGGCTCACCAAGGAGATGGACAGGGCATCTGAAGGGACCAGGGCCAGATGCAATGCTACATTTGAAGAGAACACTGCCCTCCCCATTCCAGCCCAGTTTGGCTTCTCGGGTACATTCCAGAACCTTATCAGTGCAGCGTCTACTCAACCATCTCTCCATGCTGGGAGGGCAGGGGACTGAACCGAGCCACAGCGTCTGTCTGTTGCTCCCTTGACCAGTGCTCCCCCCCTCCCACGGAGGAAGGCCTGCTTCCCTAACAAGAGGTCCCCACACTGCCCTGCCCTTCCTACCATCTTTGGCTTCATATCAAGAGTGACTGGGGCAGTGGGTACTCTCAGACATGACAGAAGGTAGAGACAGACACAGGGCATGGAAAACTCTGGGGTTGGGGGACACAGGAGGAAGAACATGGTCCCTACCTCCAATCACATGCAAACACATGCCTGAAACACAGGACATATACTAGGGCTGTAGTTTTGAAATGGGCAGGATAATAATTTGTTTCTTCCCCTAAAGAACAAAATGCTTACTTAAAAATTCATGACAAGCCTCAAAAGTTCAAGGAGAAGAGAGCCAAGGAGGGAATGGCCACAGGCTCCCCTCTCCCAAAAGAAGTTAAAAGAAAGAAGCAAGGTTAAAGTGCGTGGTGAGGGGGCCAGGCCAGAAGTGGGAAACAGGAGCAGGCTGTGGGGGCAGAAGCAGCCCTTGGTTTGCACATGAGGAGCCGGGGGGGGGGGGGGGGATAGAGCGCAGGTTCTGGGCCGGGTTCAGTAGTTGCTGCTTCAAGTGTTTGCATTTGAATTTTAGGGGTGATAGGATATGGGGGGGAAGCTCTAGGCCCCAGTGCTAAATACCCTCCCCCCTCATCCTCTAGCTGCCCCTGAAGGGGAAGGGGGACACCCCCAGAGTGCTCACACAGTACCAGAAATTAAGGCTTCTCACTGCTGCAGGGATGGAGGGCCAAGCAGGGAGGCAGTGATGGGTATGGAGGAAGAGGAGGGGTCTGCCTGGCAGCAGAGGAGAGTCGGAAGGAAGAGTTGGGGGAGCTGGCAGCAAACAGGGGCAACAGAGATGGAGTCAAAGGGGGGAGCCAGGCATTTAGCAATCATTTTGGGACACTTGGCAGAAGGGATTGCCCTGGGGGTACCAAGAGCCTAGGGTGCTCCCTGTAGGTCCCAGACCTCTGCCAGGCCAGGATGGTATGGCAAAGGGTAAGCAGCTGCTCCCCAGTGCGTCCTTCCCTCTGCCCCACCACCCAGTCGTGTTCTCCTTTAAAGTGCCCTAAATGTTTAGACTTTTTTTCTAAATAAATAGAATAAGATATCAAGCCACCGGCAGGGAGAGGGACACTGGAGGGGGCTACTCTGAGTAGCAGCCATCTAACCCAATGGCGCCATGCCGCTCCTGGCTGTAGGGACAAGAGGCCCCGTGAGGCAGGGCGCCACAGCCACCCACCGTCTTGGCGGCCGCGATACCGCAGTTCTTGAGCAGGCTGAAGCTGAAAGGACTGACGGCGTCCTTGGGTGGGAAAGGCTTCATGGTGGAAAGGATCAAGGCCAGGCAGTCTGCCACGTCTTTGTTAGGAGCGCAGGCCAGCGCTGGGGTGTGACCTGCAGGACCAAGGGGGAGAATGGAGGCTCAGGGTCCTGGATCCCAGTCCCCACCCGCCCTTCCTGAGCTCTAGGCTGTGGAGGGGAGCCAAGGGAGGCGCCCACCCACTGTAGCCAGACAACCAGGCGAGGGCCCAGGGAGGCCGGGGTAAAGGGCAGCACACTGGGGTATGTGGGAAGTCTTCCTGACCCAGCCAGATCCACCCAGCTCCATCAGACAACCCTCTGAGACCTAGGACACCGGTGATGGGTGTGGCCCTGCCCTCACCATTTCCCCTGGGAAGAAAATCTCATGTGTAACAAGGTTTACCTCCTAAAGAAAGCCCCTGACTCCACCCACCTTCTTCATCCACAGCCAGCACTGTGGCCCCACGACTCAGCAGGGCCTGCACCACAGAAGCCAGGCCGTTGCGGGCAGCAATGTGGAGAGGCCTTAGAAGAGAAAAGCAAAGGCATACTGAGTAGGGTGCCAGGCTGTTCTGCCAACCCAAGGTGGGTGACAAGGACACTGAACAAACACTGTGAGCTCTGGCGAGCACCTGGAGGGCAGGTTGCTTTCTTCACCCACCTGCCTCCCCCAGTCAGGAGCCCCCTTCCCCGGGCACTCACATCTGCAGCGCACTGTTGGTAGCATTGATAAGGCCAAGGTCTTGGGTCTCTGCCAGGATCATGAGGGCACATTTCTCATGGCCCTGAGGAAGAGGGACAGAAAGGAGGGACTTGGGACAGAAGCCCAACAGGCAACAGGACAGAAACTGGGAGGGAGGTGAGGAGAGACATGCTTCACCAGTCAGGTAGCCTAGTTAGCCCTGGTTGCTGTTACGGTCTATCCTGCACCACTCATGCCCTGTACTGAGTCCTGGCCTCCACCGACACTCCCTACTCTGCGCAGTACCTTGCTACAAGCCAAGTGAAGGGCAGTGTTCTTGTTCTCATCCAACACGGTCAGGTCTGCCTTCCCTCGGTACAGCAAAAATTCTACAAAGGAGACAACTGAGGCTTAAGTCTCCCTGCAGAGCGGCAACCATGCCTCCCCACCTTCCTGCCGTGGCGGATGCTACGCACCCACAGCAGCAGTCTGTCCACTCTCAGCAGCCGTCATGAGCGCAGTGCGGCCAGTGTGGTCGGTGGCATTCACTTCAGCTTGGTGCTGCAACAGCATCCGGAGCCCAGAGACATTGTCCGCGAAGGCAGCGGCGTGAAGGGGAGTCCTAGGGGCCAGAGCAGAATGAAACAGGGCTGCTCTTCTGTGTGGGCAGAGGCCAGAGGCAGAGGGCTCGGCACTCACCGTCCTTTGGCATCTCGGCTGTTCACAATCTTGGCACCCAGAGCCCCCAGCAGCATTTCTGTGGTGCTGTCCTGGTTATTAATTCTGGAGTTGGGGAGAGGGGCCATCAGAGGCAGGGAACCAGACGGAGACCCCACCTCAGCCCGGGCCAGCACACCGAGAGCCGGCTGATTCAGGTGATGCTTACACTGCACAGTGCAAAGGAGTGAAGGGGTTTCCCTCCAAGTATGAGAACGGGCTGTGTTCAAGTAACAACTCCAGACACTCTTCATGTCCTGAGCATGAGGAAGGAAGTCTGGTGAGGGTGAGAAACACCAGGAGCCTCCATCTGCTCTGACCTGTCTTTGGCCCTCCAATCTACTTCCAGATCCCCTCCTACAGCACACGTCCCTATGCCTATCAAAGGCCCCACTAGTACCAGTGTAGGAGGCCCAGTGCATGGGCGAGTATCCGCTGTAATCGACACCAGCATCTAGGGGGTCTGTGGAAAGCGCAGCCTGCAGCAGAGTCCGCAGCACTGCAGTGTGGCCACAGGCTGAGGCCAGGTGAATGGGTGTGCGGCCCTTAAAGTCTCGGCACAGTACAAATGCATCGTGGTCCAGCAGGGCAGCCAGGCAGTCCTCACAACCAGTCACTGCCTGCAGAGTACACAGGAGGTGAAAGTGTAAGAAGCCACTCTTTTTTTTTTTTTTGGTCTTTTGAGACAGGGTTTCTCTGTATAGCCCTGGCCGTCCTGGAACTCACTTTGTAGATCAGGCTAGCCACCATGCCTGGCTCAAGAAGCCTCTCTTTTTCCAGTGCCTAGCTGATGGGGGCTAGCCTCAGAGCCAGGATCACGTCCAACAATCCATCCTTATCTCTACACTCTTCTGGTGTTAAGGACCAGCAGCTACACTCCTGACAGTCTGAATAGCCACAGCCAAGCCTGAGGTTCTTGGAACAAAAGGCCAGAGAGCAAGAACAAGTCTGGGAGATGTAGTAAGATCCCTAAAATAAAAGATCTGCTGGGAACAGTGAGACAGCACCTTCAACCCCAGCACTTGGAACCTATGAGAGTTTAAAGCCAGCATGACCTACAGAGTTAGTTCAGAGTCTGCCAGGACTCTGTAGTGAGATCCTGTCTATAAAAGGGGGTGGGGGAGTGAGGAAGGAAGGAAGAAAAGTAGGGAAGGAAAGAAGGAAGGAAGAAAAAAAGAAAAAGAGAATAAGAGACCAACCCTTTCAGGGTAGTAGCAACAGAACATGTATGCAGGTACAAAGCACAGTCTCAAAGGGATGAACTGGGTGAGAGGAGAAAGCAAGAGTCACAGGAAGAGATGGGAGATACTGATCCCAGAGCAAGCCCAGGCCCAGCGAGGCCCAGAGACAAATCCTACTCTACTCACTAGGCCTCCCGATGGCCGGTCTGCCACTAGTGGGCCCTATGTTCTACCCGAGACCTGCCTGTGAGCAACCCCATTCCCAGCAGCCGACTCACCCCACGGTGGAGGGCAGTGCGGCCCCGGAGGTCAGCAGCATCAGCCGTGGATCCCTTCTCTAGCAGCAGATGTACACAGTCCACGTGGCCATTCATAATGGCCAGCATCAGTGGGGTTCTACAGAGCAAGCAGGACAAAGGGTGAGGGGTTCCTCACTTCTCAGCTGTTTGGCAAGGACTGAGTAGAGAAAGGATGAGGGTCTGGAAGAGGGGAAAAACATATTCCATTCCTGGCCCACACTCACTGTCCATAGGCATCCATGACATCTGTGATGTCAGCTCGCTCCCCACTGTCAATCAGCAAGTGCAGGGAATCTGTGTGGCCAGAGGCAGCTGAAAGAAAAGGGAACCTCTGTCAGGACAGTGCCAGGAGGGCAGGAGGCAGGTTAAATCTGCTCAAGGGGGCCGGAGAGAGGGCTCAGCAGGTAAGAGCACTGACTGCTCTTCCAGAGGTCCTGAGTT
>NC_034598.1:48711465-48713148 GCF_900095145.1 Mus pahari
GAAGGGGATCAGCTCCATCAAGTTGTCCTCAGATCTTCACACGACACATGGTACTGACCTGCCCACACACACCATTATGGTACACACAATCATACAAAAAAAAAAAAAAAAAAAAAAAAACATGAAAACTATTCTTCTAAAAGAGCAGATGCAAAGACAGGGCGCCAGCATGCCTGGGGAGTGTCACGTCAGAACCAGAAGGAAGAGGAGGACGCTGGACTCACAGCTAAGTGCAAAGGGCTGACTGGGACTGTACTCTCCACATCCTCCAGGCAGTTAAAGGACATTTCTAAGAGCTGCAATGAACAGGAAAGTACATGTTGAGGTTCCGGAACTTCTAAGACATGGGCCCCTGCCACACTCACAGTAATCCCTTAATCACCCAATTCAACTGTACCTGCCCGAGGTTGTGATCACAAACCTGGAGGTTGTGATCCCGCCTCCAGCCCTGTCCTTGCTCCATACCCCCCAGGCCAAGTCTCCTGTACATACCAGTTCGAGGTTCTGTCTGTTGCCGTAGGCGGCTGCATAGTGCACGGCTGTGTAGCCCTGCCTGTCCCGCAGGGAGGGGTCTGCACCATTATCCAACAAGAACTCCAGACAGCTGGGGAGTCAGAGACAGACTGTGAGGCTGGGATAGGCAGCGAAGGTACAGCTCTGGGAGGGGCAGAGGACAGGGACAAGGGAGGCTGGCAGGCCACCTTCTGCTCTATAGTATATCTAAATTCTATTCTCCAACCAATTCTATTCTCTGGCCACACCTGGGCCCCCATCTCCAATGCCATCCTCCATCCTCTGGACCCTCGTGGCTCCCAGCCTTGCTGGTAGGTGGATATGGTCGTTCCTGCCTCCAAGCTCAGCAAGCCTTGCCTAGCAGGCCTGCTGCTTCCCACATGGCTGCAAACTCAGCCCGAGCTGCTCTCATCTCCTCTCCAGGGCCCTCCTGACTGCCTGCCCGCCCTGCTGGTTCTCTTCTCAGCACCTCAGTGTTCTTTGTATGCCTTGTTATAACACAGGCTCCCATGACATCCAGCATTTACCATGTACTGATGCTGTATGCTAAGCATCTCATGTCTGTTTAACTATAATTATTCTCAGAGCTAGATGTAGTTTGATCCCTTCCAGCACTGAGAAAACTGAAGCAGGGGGCATAAAGGACCTTTCCAAAGTCGCAGAGCTGAGCCTTTCTGAAGTTTTTCTTTTGGTCTGTGTAGCCCTGGCCCTCACTATATGGACCAGGCTAATCCCAAACTCACAGAGATCCATCTGCCTCTGCATCCCGAGTGCTAGAATTAAGGGGATACCACTATTCCTGGCTTTCTTGTTTGCTTTTTGACACAGTCTCTAGTAACCCAGGCTGGCTGTAAAGTCACATTGTAATGAAGAATGAATTCCAATTCCTGTCTCTGTCTCCTGAGGATTGAAGGTCTGTGACACCACACCTGCCTTTTTTTTTTTTTTTTAAATACAGGGTCTCATTATATAGCTGTGGCTGTCCTGGAACTATACATGTAGACCAGGCTGTGGCTGTCCTGGAACTATACATGTAGACCAGGCTGTGGCTGTCCTGGAACTATACATGTAGACCAGGCTGTGACTGTCCTGGAACTATACATACAGACCAGGCTGTGACTGTCCTGGAACTATACATGTAGACCAGGCTGTGGCTGTCCTGGAACTATA